>NC_053491.1:281996112-282296112 GCF_905171775.1 Rana temporaria | reverse complement strand
GGAAGACAAGCCAGAATAGGGTTGCAAACCCTGCAGCTGCAAATAAGGGGAGGGGGGAATGGCAGTACCACATTCACATTTCCTGGCTGCACAATTGCAGCATAATGGAGTAAGAAGAGAGCCAGCAGGAGATGTAAACGGAAGCTTAATGATTCTAGGAGCACCCCATAGAACAGTTGTAGAGGTATTGGAGGCCAATTCATTTATCAATAAAACCCCCAGGGTTAAGATGGCTATTAAGGTATGGAAAGCAGTAAGGTCACTTGGAGGACAGGTAGGCATGACAGAATATGCGCCCCTGTGGAATAACAGGAACTTCCAGGAGCTGGAGACAGTTAGGGAAATCAAAGAATGGGCAGTAAAAGGGATAGTTAGATTAGCTCAGTTATATGAGGGAAGGACTTTAAAAACGTTTGCTGCTCCAAGAGAGAAATACGAAGTACCTAATCATACGTTCTATAAATACCTTCAAATTAGACATGCCTTAAAATTAGACATGCGTTAAATGCCCAGTTTGACAGAGCGGGACCAATGTGGGTTAGGACCCCAGTCTCTCAAAAACTGGGCAAGGGGAGAGAGAGAAGGGGTTTATCTCTGAAATGTATCCACACATATGTGAGGGGAGCATTGGGGGTCCAGAACAGCTTAAAAGTAGAGAGAAATGGGAGGAAGATCTGGGAACCATAACTGATGGACAATGGAGGAAGGTATTGGAGAGAGGGCATATGGCCAAAGTTTCGCCCGCACAGAAGGTTTCATTTTTGAAGATTATACATAGGACGTATTACACACCAAAAAGATTATTTAACTTTGGGTGGAGAGCAGACGCGAGATGTCCAAGGTGCCAGGATACGGGGGACTTAATAAACATGCTATGGAGGTGCCGAAATTGTTTAGGTATTTGCTAGGAATCATAAATGCTATAAACATGACATATAAAACAAAGTTGAAGATGGACCCTAGAACATGTATAGTGGGCCTTTGGGAAGAAACAAGTGGAGTAGCCAGTACAATAAAAGCAGTGTTAAGGTGCCTCTTTCAGGCAAGAAAATTAATTGCCCAAAGATGGCAAGCAGAGAACCCGTCAGTAAGAGAGTGGACCAACGCAGTTACAAAAACTGTATGGAAGGAGATGGGATATCCCATGTGAAATTAAAATTCTTTAACCCGGATGGGGTAGGGAGGGAAGAGGGTGGAAAGTAAATAGAAACAGGGTAAAGTGAAAAGGTTAGGATATATGTGAAATAGGATTTTTGTACTCACCGTAAAATCCATTTCTCTGCGTTCATAGACGGACACAGCCTTCTTTGACATTAGGGTTATGCTTCTTCCTACCAGGAGATTTTAGGCAGAATTCTACAGCCTTCATGCCTTTCCTTCATGCCGCTCCTCCCAGGGGGCGTGGCTCCCCCAGGCATAACCCACACCCTGCTCTAGCAGCCTCAGTTCGTAACAAGCAGTACAAACAGAGGGGTGGGTGCTGTGTCCGTCTATGAATGCAGAGAAATGGATTTTACGGTGAGTACAAAAATCCTATTTTCTCTTTCGTTCATAGACGGACACAGCCTTCTTTGACATTAGGGACGTCCCCAAGCAGTGTCAAAAAATTTCGAGGGGTGGGAAAAATAACAGCAAACCAGGTTACACCCCAAACAAAACCGGAGTTACTCAACGGAGGAACTCCAACCTTAAACTGCCGCCTGTAACACCCTGTGGCCGAAGGAGGCATCAGAAGATGCACTCACATCCACCTTATAAAACTTTGAAAAAGTGTGGACCGACGACCAGGTCGCTGCCTTACACACCTGTAAAACAGAGGCTTGATGTCGGAAAGCCCAAGAGGCCCTGATCGCCCTGGTCGAATGCGCCGTGACCCTAAAAGGAGGCGCCCGCCCCTTCAGGGCATAAGGCCTGAAGCACAACCTGTCGGATCCACCTGGAAATGGTGGCCGACGAGACTGCCAGGCCCTTACTGGGACTGGACACTGACACGAACAGTGAGTCCGACTTCCGGAACGGAGCCGTCGCCAAGTAAACTCGAAGGGCCCTCGAACCACATCCAGAGAATGTAAAATGGCCTCCTTCGGGTTCTTCAGCTGAGGACATAAGGATGGAAGAAAAATGTCCTTGTTAATGTGAAAGGCCAAAACGACCTTTGGAAGAAAAGAGGGCTCCGGGCGCAGCACCGCCTTATCCTGATGGATGACCAAGTAGGGGGCCTTGCAGGACAAGGACGCCAGTTCAAACACCCGTCTGATAGAGGTAATAGCTACCAGAAAGACCACCTTCTGTGACAGAGTCAGCAAAGGGATCTTCCGAATGTCCTCAAAGGGGGCACGCTAAAGCGCCGAGAGGACCAAATTAAAGTCCCATGAAGGCAGTGGAGGGCGCACCGGAGGGGCCACATGGCGGACCCCCTGCACAAATGTGCAAATCAAGGAGTGCGCTGCCAAGGGACGTTGAAAATAAACAGCCAGAGCAGAAATCTGACTCTTGATCGTGCTCAAGGCAAGAGCCTGGTCCACTCCCCGCTGCAGGAACAGCAGGATCCGGGACACCACGTATGTACGGGGGTGCCACTTCATCTCCTCACACAGAGATGCATGCTTTCCATGTACGATGGTAAATCTTCCGAGAAGTGGACTTCCGTGCACGCAGCATGGTAGAGATCACCGGGCCCGACAGGCCCTGGTCCTTCAGTACCTGGCTCTCAACAGCCACGCCGTTAAAGCCAGTGACCGTAAAGCAGGATGGAAGATCGGACCCCGAGACAGGAGATCTTCTCTCAGGGGTAGACGCCAGGGGGGTCGGCCACCAGACGTACCAGGTCCGCGTACCAAGAGCGACGCGGCCAGTCGGGGGCGATCAGGATTGTCGGAATCCCTTCGGCTTCCACCCTGCGCAGCAGGCGAGGGAGGAGCTTTAGAGGGAAGGCGTAAATCAGGCGATAGTGACCCAAAGGAGCCACCAACGCGTCTGACGCGTCCACCCACGGTCACCTGGCCACGAACCGTGGCACCTTCCGATTGAGACGGGACGCCAGAAGGTCCACGTCTGCAGTGCCCCATTTTTGGCACAGGCTCTGAAACACCTCCGGGTGGAGAGACCACTCCCCTTGATCCAGAGTTGCAAGACTTAGGAAGTCGGCTTGCCAATTCTGAACTCCCGGAATGTACGCGGCCGACAGAGCCGGAACGGACCTTTCGGCCCACCGAAGTATGTGTGCGACCTCTGTCGCTGCAGCCAGCTCCTTGTGCCGCCCTGATGATTGACGTACGCCACGGCCATGGCGTTGTCGGACTGGATCCTGACAGGACGGCCCTGCAGCTCCAGGGACCACCTGGCAAGGCACAGCTTGATTGCTCGGAGATCAAGAATAGGCTGGCATTCGTCGTGACTACTGTCCAGCGGCACGGAAGAAAAGACTTCCCGGACCGAAGCACCGGAGACGTCAGCCACCACGCCAGGGAAGACTTGGTCAGATGGCTCAACCGAACCTGGTGATCCAGAGAAGATGGGACCTTGTCCCAACGTGACAGAAATCTCTTTCTGTAGTACCCTGGTGTGGAATTGGGCATATGGAACCGCCTCGAAGGAGGCTACCATCAGGCACAGAACTCTCATGCAGAAGCGAAGGGATGACCACCTGCGGGTCGACAACTGTCTTACCGCAGATTGCAGGGTCTTTAGTCTTTCCGTCGGGAGGAACACTCTCACCTCCACCGAATCCAAGACCAGACCCAGGTGTTCCAGTCGCTGGGACGGAACCAACACTGACTTTCGGAGATTCAGAAGCCAGCCAAACTCTTGGAGAGTCTGACACGTGATAGACACGTCCTCCTCTGAGCCTGAGGAAGCTCTCAGGAGAAGGTCGTCCAGATATCCCAGGATAGCGATCCCTCGCTGCCTCAGCAAGGCCAAGATCAGGGCGAGAACCATGGTGAAAACCTGCGGTGCCGAAGCCAGACCGAACGGGAGGGCCACAAATTGAAAGTGGTACTCTCCGATCGCAAAGCGCAGATACCTTTGGTGTCTCGTGCAAATGGGAACATGCAGGTATGCGTCCATGATGTCCAAGGACGCCATGAAGTCCCCCTGGTGGAGTGCCGCTACGATCGATTGGACCGACTCCATCCCGAATTTTTACACCTTGACAAAGGAGTTGAGGGCATTTAGGTCCAGGATAGGGCGCACCCCTCCATCTTGGGGACCACGAACAGATTGGAGTAAAACCCCTAAACCGTTCCTGCGAGGGAACCGGCACAATCACCCCCCAGTCCAGAAGATCCTGGACAGCCCCGGACAGGGCTAGCCGACGATCCGGAGGAAAAAAATCTGTTTGGGGGACAAGAGAGAAACTATCTTGTACCCCGAGGCAACCACCTCGCAAACTCAACGGTCGGATAGAAGAGACTTCCACCGATCCGCGAATTTGCGAAGTCGTCCCCCCACCCGAGACCCGGGCGGGGGCAGACCTTCATGCGGAAGCAGGCTTGTCCGCAGGCTTGCGGAATCAGGTGCGCTTCTGCCCTGCAGCGGGGGCCTTGGCACCTTGCGGACCCTTTCCCGCTGTGCTGGGCGCATGAAAAAAACGCTTAGGGGTAGTAAAGGTAGGGCCTTGCTTGCGGCAAGGTTCCTTACCCTTCCCAGACTGTGGGAGCAACGTGCTCTTACCACCCGTGGCATCCTTTATGTCATCATCCAGGGACGCCCCAAAAAGCCGTTCGCCCTTAATGGGAAAATCCACCAAAGCCTTTTTAGAGGACTGGTCAGCCGACCAGCATTTCAGTAACACAAGGCGGTGCAGAACCACTGCGTAGACGGAAGCCCTGGAAAGCAAAGGCATCGTATTCCATGGCCGCCTCGCAGAGAAATTTTTGACCCTGAACCAATTGTTCAGCCAGGTCCCTAGAGGACTCGGAAGCGCCCTGGTCTTCCAGCTCCTGCAGTAGGAGCTTCGCCCTTTCAGTCAGGGTCGCAGCCAGAGCCGGCCTCACCGCCGAACCCACCACCGTGAATAGGGAGCGGGCCACTGGGACCAAATGATTCACAGAGTGGGGTAGGGTTATAGAGAGAGATGCCCAGAAGGTGTGTCCTCAAAAGCTTTGTCAGTGTCCAGTAAACTAAAAAATGTACAAGCCTATAACACATGGTCTATGAATACTCAGTCTGTGTCCTGTACAATACTACAAGTTATACGTCCAAACTGTCTGAGGGGGGGTCCCTATCCATCTCAGATTCATTGGAGCAAAATTGAATTGCTACAAAAAGTAGCAGGGCTGAAAAAGACAGGTTCATCCATGCCAACTTATGTGTGCACATGGTACCTATGTGCGTGTGTGTTTAAAAGTTAAATGCACTTTTTTGTACAAAAGTATCAATTATAGATTTCAAGGGAGCCTATAGAGCACAGGTGTCAAACACAAGGACTGCGGGCCGAATCTGGCCCTCCAGGCCATTTCATGTGGCCCTCGCACCTCTCCTCTGGTCCTCCACCAGACCCCTACTTTCCGATTTCAAGCAATGCCTCCAGCTTCTTCCCAGCAGCAGCATAAGGAAAGGGGGGTGCACTGTGATGTAAGGGAGAGTGGGGGACTCAACTTTTGATGGTTGGGTGGCTCTTGGCATCCAAATGTAAGGGGAGGAGATGCACTGGACATCTAATCTTACAGATACAACCAGCCCTTTTGAGGACAATCATAATGCTGATGCAGCCCACAATGAAATGGAGTTCGACACCCCTGCTATAGAGCATTGCACCCACGATCAGTGTAGGGCCGAAACAACTAATCGATTAATCGACAACTAATCGATTATGAAATTAATCGATTACCATTTTCATAATCGATTAATCGCCCAGTAACATAATGGGGTTAAAAAAATTAGCCCTTTATAGTACAAAAAATTAAATTGCTACTGTAAATATTACTTTCACTGTCCCACATTAAAAAATGAACCCCTTACAGTAGTGATTTTTTGCTCTTTTTGTACCAATTTTTGTTTTTTTAACCCCATTATGTTACTAAACATCTCAGGCCTGGGTCACACCTATGTGCTTTTTGCAGAAACACACTACAGTGCATTTACATGGTTACACATCCATGATTTTTTCAGCTGCTGTGTATTTGGAAAGGGCAAGGACTTTTTTTTTTTAAACGCAAAACGGTGCTATTTTTTGTATTTTTGGTTAACCACTTAAGGACCACCCACTGTATATATACGTCCTCTTTTTAAACATGGATATCTCAGTAACGGCAGCAGCTGCTGCCACAACTGAGATATCCATGTTTTCAGTGGGCAGTCCGGTAAACGATAACGGCGGTCTCCGCGGCGGATTCGCCGCGAGATCGCCGTTATCGGTGGCGGGAGAGGGGCCCCCCCCCCTCCCGCCGCTTTTCCGCGCCCTCCGCCGCTTACCGGAGCCGTCGGTAGCGGCGGAGGAGATCCGATGCTGCCGCCTTGTGTGTGAGGACTTGAGTGAGGGCAAGATGGCCCCCACCCGTCCTCATAGCTCTGCTGGGCGGAAGTGACGTCAAAACGTCAGTCCCGCCCAGCCTCTTAAAGAGACAATTTTTTTTCTGTCATTTTTTTAAATGACAAATTTTCCTTTTTTTTTTTTTTTTTTGCATTTAAGCCTAAATATGAGATCTGAGGTCTTTTTGACCCCAGATCTCATATTTAAGAGGACCTGTCATGCTTTTTTCTATTACAAGGGATGTTTACATTCCTTGTAATAGGAATAAAAGTGATCATTTTTTTTTTTTTTTATATTTTAGTGTAAAAAATAATAAAATCAATAAAATTAAATGAGAAAACAAAAAAAAAAATTTTTTAAAGCGCCCCGTCCTGACGAGCTCGCGCGCAGAAGCGAACGCATACGCAAGTAGCGCCCGCATATGAAAACGGTGTTCAAATCATACAAGTGAGGTATTGCCGCGATCGTTAGAGCGAGAGCAATAATTATAGCCCTAGAGCTACTCTGTAGCTCAAAAAATGCAACTTATAGAATTTTTTAAACGTCGCCTATCTAGATTTTTAAGGGTAAAAGTTTGACGCCATGCCACGAGCGGGCGCAATTTTAAAGCGTGACATGTTGGGTATCATTTTACTCGGCGTAACATTATCTTTCAC
Organism: Rana temporaria; assembly: GCF_905171775.1. NCBI lineage: Eukaryota > Metazoa > Chordata > Amphibia > Anura > Ranidae > Rana > Rana temporaria. The sequence continues at coordinate 282,288,981 of NC_053491.1, read as the reverse complement.
AATATATAAAAAAATTGGGTCAAATTTATTGTTGTCTTATTTTTTAATTAAAAAAAGTGAATTTTTTCCAAAAAAAGTGCGCTTGTAAGACTGCTGCGCAAATACGGTGTGACAAAAAGTATTGCAATGACCGCCATTTTATTCTCTAGGGTGTTAGAAAAAAAAAAATATATAATGTTTGGGGGTTTTAAGTAATTTTCTAGCAGAAAAAAATGTTTTAGTCTTGCAAACACCAAATCTGAAAAACACCTGTGGTCTTTAAGTGGTTAAATATACTTCAATAGAGAAGCAGCAGAAAAACATTTTTGTGGCAATTTGTGTTTTCTAATCAGCCCAACAACAAATTGGCCAAAAAAAAAAAAAAATGCAAATCGCAGCAAAATGATTTTTTAAGGTTATTAACAGATTATTCGATTAATCGAAAAAATAAATCGGCCAACTAATCGATTATGAAAATAATCGTTAGTTGCAGCCCTAGATCAGTGTATTGTGGGTGTAATGTCAGGCTCCAGCAGATACTGCCCATAGCTCTGTACCTATATGGGCTGATAGTTTCAGAGCTTTAAATGCAACAGCAGCTGTGGGGGAGGGAGGAACCCCTGCACGCTGTCATTGTGCTTTGCTGGAACAGGTCACAGGTTTGTTTAAGGGCATACATATCCCTGTATGTTGTGTCCGAGGAAGACATCTTAGTAGTTTTCAAATATTTGTTCTGGCTGTATAGAAATCTTTACCATTTCAATTTAAAAAAACTTCCTCTCAGTCTTAAAATGTGACAAGTCCATGTCAAGGACCTAGGAACACCTACAGTCAGCAATTCAAAAATGTATAGATGTCAATCAGGTGCCCTCCTAATCACCTTCTCACCAAAGGGTAAATACATTGTTTACCTATTATATCCTCTCCTCAATTTAGATATCCTTTGCTGTACTTTTTCTAGTTCTAGGACATACTGTTGGTTGGTTAGCTGCATACTCAAGATGAACATGGAACCAATGTTTTGGAAACCGAGTTAAGCATATCAATATACAGTGCATCCGGAAAGTGTTAACTTGGCTTAATTTTTTCCACATTGACATGTTACAACCTTATTTCAATATGGATTAAAATCATTAATTTTCCTCAAAATTCTACAAATACCCTATAGTTACAAGGTGAAAGAAGAAGTTTGTTTGAAATCTTTCACATGTAGAAAAAAATAAAAATCACATGTACATAAAGTGTTCACAGCCTTTGCTCAATACTTTGTTGAATCACCTTTGGCACCAATTACAGCCTCAAATCTCAGCGTATGACGCTTGCTACAAAGCTTTGCACACCTATTTTTGGGCCGTTTCTCCCATTCTTTGCAGGACCTCTCAAGCGCCATCATGTTGGATGGAGAGCGTCGGTGCACAGCCAGTTTCAGATCTCTCCACAGATGTTCAATCAGGTTCAAGTCTGGGCCACTCAAGGGCCTTCACAGAGTTGTCAATTAGCCACTCCTTTGTTATCTTGGCTGTGTGCTTAGGGCCGTTGTCCTTTTGGAAGATGAACCTTCGCCCCAGTCTGAGTTGCCGAGCAGGTTTTCATCAAGGATGTGTCTGTACATTGTTGCATTCATCTTTCCCTCGATCCTGACTAGTCTGCCAGTTCCTGCCGCTGAAAAAACATCCCCACAGCATGAGTCTGCCACCACCATGCTTCACTGTAGGACTGGTATTGGCCAGGTGATGAGCAGTGCCTGGTTTCCTCCAGACACGGCGCTTGCCATTCAGGCAAAATAGTTCAATCTTTGTTTTTATGAGACCAGAAAATTGTGTGTCTCATGGTCAGAGTCCTTCAGGTGTCTTTTGGCAAACTCCAGGGCTGTCATGTGCCTGTTACTGAGGAGTAGCTTCCATCTGGCCACTCTACCATACAGGCCTGATTGCTGGAGTGCTGCAGAGATGGTTTTTCTTCTGAAAGGTCCTTCCCTCCACAGAGAAACCCTGGAGCTCCATCATAGTGACCATCAGATTCTTGGTCACGTCACTGACTAAAGCCCTTCACTCGGATCACTCAGTTTGGATGGGGAGCCCGCTCTAGGTAAAATCCTGGCGGTTGAAAACATCTTCCATTTACGGATGATTGAGTCCACTGCGCTCATTGGGACCTTTAATGCTGCAGTATTTCTGTCGCCAGATCTGTGCCTCGATACAATCCTGTCTCGGAGGTGTATAGACAATTCCTTGGACTTCATGGCTTAGTTTGTGCTTTGGCATTCACTGTCAACTATGAGACCTTATATAGATAGGTGTGTGCCTTTCCAAATCATGTCCAACTAAATTTACCACAGGTGGACTTCAAGTTGTAGAATGAAGCAGGTGTCGACAATATCTGGGCGCCAGGTCGCAATTGCGACAAGAAATTGTGACCTGGCGCCCGCCGGTAAATGAGGCCGCGGCTTTGCGACCTACAAGGCCGCTGCCTCAATTACCGTCTGCCGCGATCGCTCCGTGGGGGCGCACGGAGGCACAGGATCCTGTGTGTCTGTGCGCCCCCGCCGGGATTGTGAAGTCCCAAGCTCTTGCTTCTGTCAGCTGGCGCCATCTGGTGGTGGCCGTTGGCATTACAAGTTAAACAGCAATTCTAATATGTCATTTTTCACTGCCATTTCCTTCCCTCTAATTAGAACCCCCAAACATTATATATATTTTATATTCTAACACCCTAGAGAATAAAATGGCGATCGTTGCAATACTTTGTCACGCCGTATTTGCGCAGCGGTCTTACAAGTGCACTTTTTTGGGGGGGAAAAAAATCACTTTTTTTAATTAAAAAATAAAAAACAGTAAAGTTATCTAAATTTTTTTTTTAATATTGTGAAAGAATGTTACGCCGAGTAAATTGATACCCAACATGTTACGCTTCAAAATTGCGTCCGCTCGTGGAATGCCGAAAAACTTTTCGTTTAAAAATCTCCATAGGCAACGTTTCAAAAAATCTACAGGTTGCATGTTTTGAGTTACAGAGGAGGTCTAGGGCTAGATTTCTCTCGCTCTAACAATCGTGGTGATACCTCACATGTGTGGTTTGAATACCGTTTACATATGCGGGCGCTACTCACGTATGTGTTCGCTTTTGCGCGCAAGCTCGTCGGGACGGGCGCGTTTTCTGGCTCCTAACTTTTAGCTGGCTCCTAGATTCCAAGCAAATTTGTCAAACCCTGGAATCAAGGATGATCAGTGGAAACAGGATGCACCTGAGCTTTTTTTTTTTTGAGTGTCATGACAAGGGCTGCAAAAAAAAAAAAATTATTCGTATATGTGATGTTTTGCTCTTTATTCTTAATAAATTTGCAAAGATTTCGAACAAACAACTTTCACGTCGTCTTAATAGGGTATTGTTTGTAGAATTTTTTAGGAAAATAAATTTATTTTGGAATAAAGCTGTAAGATAACAAAAATGTGGAAAAAAAGTCAAGCGCTGTGAATACTTTGCGGATGCACTGTATATCCCTCAAAGAAATCCCCTTTCTAATGCAGCACAATATTTTGCTTGCTTTGCTAGCAGCAGCCTGACATTGTTTACTAGTTTAACATTTGTAGTCCATGAAGAACCCCCAAATATTTTTCCAGCATTGGATTCTCCCATAGTCCCCTGTTTAACCCCTTCAATAGCAGGCACTTATACCCCCTTACTGCCCAGGCAAATTTTAATTTTTCAGCGATGTCGCACTTTGAATGACAAATGCACGGTCATGCTACACTGTACCCAAACAAATGTTTTATCATTATGTTCCCACAAATAGAGCTCTGTTGTTTGTATTTGACTACTGGGTTATTTTTTGCAAAAAAAAAAAGAAAATAAAAAGTTTTGTTAATAAATTGTATAAATAAGTAAGTTTTCTCCTTTACTGATAGGCACAGACATGGCATCATTAACGAGGCAGCACCAATGAGGGGGCGCTGGTATGCAGCACTGATAAGGAGACATCTGGCAGGCATTAGTCATGGGCACTGGCAGGCATTAGTCATGGGCATTGACTGGCACCATTTGTGGACACTGTCATCCATCCGTGGTGGTCATCCGTGCGGGGGATACGGCTGATCATGTAGTAAAGAGCCTCTTTACAGAGATTGGTGTATCAGACCGACACGCCGCACCACCAATCGCCGCACGCCAGCAGTTATCCTGAAAGACATCCACTGAGGATAACTGAACCACCGTCTGCCATTTTTCTATAGGCCGGGAAGTAGTTAAAAAGCAAAAGCTCAAAAACTGAATTTGTCAACATTAAACCTCATTTGCCAGGTCTCAACCTGTCCACATTGCCCTGTTACGTTGACACATCTTGTGCCCAAGTTATTTCTCAGCCCAATTTTGTGTCATCTGCAAATAGAGAAAATTGTGCACTCAATACCAACTTTAATGTCATCCATAAGCAAACTTAACGGCATGGACCCTGGGACATGCCCCTCACATACCATACCTAGACCACTGGTAGGCTGACAAAGCTGTGGTTAACCCACTTCCACTAAATCCTATAAACCCCACTGTACCATAACAAGTGTCCACGCAATATAAAAAAATCTGACGATCTGTACCCATATGAGCTAGGGTCCCGGCATCTTCTCTCTCCAACTCAAAGATGTAGTGAGCAGGGCCGAGCACTCTCAATGACGTCAGCTGGGTAGAGGAGAGAGAGTGATCGTCGACAGTCAGTGGAGCGCCGGGAGCCACGCTTATATTAGGTACAGATAAGCAGACTGTTAACATTACACAGACATTTATGGTACAGAAGGGATTATAGGATTTATTAGAAGTTGAGAGCAGCAGGATGAGGGGGACGGGCACTGGTACGAGCAGACAGGTAGGAAGACAGAGTTGACACAGACAAGAGAGAAGGGCTGCGGATGATGGAGGCACATACTCGGACCATGGTGTTAGGGCTCAGCAGCCCTGATTATCATAGTAAATTTACAGGGAGTAGGGTATAGTCAGGCAGGATCAGCCAGTTTTTTTTAGGCGATACAGGGAGCCAAATTACACTGCACAAGCACTGTATAACATGCTTTAAGGGAATAGGATTTTTTTTGGGGGGGAGGGGGGGTTTAAATGCTTTAACTACTAGTCTCTATACTTCACGTTCCGAAATAATGGTGGTTAAACTTTCATAGGGGCACTCAAAGCTTCAGCCACCTGAAAGTGTGGCAGTTCAATATGCAAGGGCCGCTTATACTTTTCCAAGACCCCCTTCATACTGGGGCAGTTTGCAGGCGCTATTGCGCTAAAAATAGCACCTGCAACCCGATCTGAAACATCGGCTGCCGTTTCTCCAGTGTGAAAGCCCTTGGGCTTTCACACTGGAGCGGTGCAGTGGCAGGAATGGGAAAAATCCCTGCAAGCCGCATCTTTGGAGCGGTGTGTATATCGCTCCTGCCCACTGAAAGCAATGGGACACCGCGGCTATACCGCCGGCAAAGTGCCTTCAGCCGCTAGCGGGGGGTAAAACAACCACGAAATTAGCGGTAAAGCGCCACTAAAAATAGTGGCGCTTTACAGCCACCGCACCTCCCGTCCCAGTGTGAAAGGGGTCTTACAGTTTGGACTGTATAAAAAGTGAAAAACATCTCATGAAGTCTTTAAAAGGAGGAGGTTTCTTCAGACACCGGCTTGTGGATGTATTTGGGGCATAAAGACTCTTGGAGGAAGCAGGTCTCTGATTGGTTCAGAAAGCATACACTTTTCTTGGGTTTGGAAGGTGGCTCAGATTTCTACGGTTATTCTTCAAGACACACTGGCTCAAAGCACTTAGGACAACGTACAAAACCTCTACCATGAAGGGTACACTAAAAACATAGGGATCCAAAATTGTTGCCCAAATTAGTCCGTCAGGGAGAGGGAAGTGCCTCCTGTGAATCAAAAGGGAATAAAAACCATACAGCATGCTGCACAATTAGGTCTAGTAGTCTAGAGGTGACACATGAAACATAACTGATGAGCAGAAGCTGAGAAGCTTTTGAACTTTTTTTGCGTACTATAGGAAGGCAGAGCCTCTTCCAACCATTCCCAAGGATAACTTAGGGAAAATACCACAAGTTTTAAAAATGCAGAAACTATCGATCCATGGCTCCAACACATAATTTACAAACAATATAAACCTTTTTATGTTCATCTTGTGTTTTTCACCCGAATAAGATGTTTATTTACTATGTAGTTTGTGGTGTTATTTGTTGCCCAGTATGCACAGCCTACAGCGGACTAAATCTTCAGATTTCGGTGTCAGAAGTGTCTCTTCATACATGAAGATGAAGGCTTCATGTACACGGGACATTTTTACAACTTCTCCTGAATGACTTGACAGATAGTAACCCATATTTAAAACGTCCGTTTTGCCCACGTTTACATGCCGCATTTAGCAGCATTTTTCCGTGTTTAGAATCATTTCAAAACAAAAAAAAGTTTTCTTAAAATGGCCATAAATTGAAAAACTCCTATAAAACTAAACGCTGCTAAACGAGTGTATCGTCTGAAACATGGAAATCTTCGGCATCTGAACTCATTTTCTCTTTCAAAAGAAATGCTGCTTAGAAACGGCAATAAAACGAGAGTGTGTACATGGTCACATAGGAAAACATTAATTGAATTCAGGGGCAGTTGGAAAAAAAAATTTAAAAAAAAAAGTGTCCAACTGCCTCTGAAGGTCCATTTAGCAGCAGTGTACATGGGGCCTTATGCATGGGTCGTCAGTCTAAGAACCGACACTTTCTGAAGAAACTACTGTATATATTCCACAATCCCTGGGTCTCTCAGCATAGTGTTGCAGGTAAAAGCTGCATAGTAATTATACCTTAAACTGGCAAAAGCAGGCACAGTAATAAAGGAAATTAGCAGTCCCACATTAGTACAACTGACAAAATGGCAAGGCATGGATCGGACACTGCGTAAAATGGAAGAAGTTGTCTGTCCCTTAAATAAATAGGGACAGGCTAGATGAATGAATACACAGACATAAGGAAACCAATCAACCATGACACTGCAAACGTCAGACACAATATTAGAATCCATTACAAGGCAAGACAAACACAGGGAACATAACCCAGATTAAGGTGGATGCACCTGCGTTTTATTCAACCTTACCTTTATGAACATCCGTTGACACCCGCAATCTCGTCCGCCTCCGCAATGATCTGATTCTGCAGACAAAATCTCTCTCATAGCCCAAGAACCTCACCCTTTGGGATGGTAAAAGATTGGATTTTTGGAGGTTGAGAAGCCAACCCAAACCCTTTAGGTGTTCTTGGGTCATTTTCAGATTGACCTCAACCTGATCTCGAGTCTGAACAGCAGTAGACCATCCACGTAAGGTACTATTGGAATTCCCTTCAGCCTCAAGGGTTCCAGAGCCTCTGCCATCACTTTCGTGAACACTCTGGGAGAAGAGGAAAGACCAAAAAGGCAGAACCCAAAATTGCAGGTGCCACACTTCTCCTCCCAGATTGACTGCTAGCCGCAGAAATTTGTGACTGGGGGGTGCTATTGGAACATGGAGATCTACATCTCAGGTCGATCGATGCCATGTGACAACCCGGGGTGAGTAAATTCCTCTTGCATCAGTTCTTGCAAAAGAGACTTCATAGCCAGGGGTTTTTCCCGGTCCTTTGGTAGATTTGTGATGTAAAATCGATTTGGAGGAATCTGAGAATTCTAATTGGTACCCATGTCTGATTAGGCTCAGAACGAAAGGACTTCTTGTTTTTTTCCCCAAGCTGGAAGGAAGTCCTGTAATCTTCCCCCTACTGGGAGATTGTCATTGTTTGTTCCGGAGGTCTAAAGAGCACCCCTTGCCTCTTCCTGAGGATTCCAGGACTTTTCTGTGTTTGGTCTTTTATTGGTTTGCTGAAAAGGACGGAAAAAAATTCTTTGCTGCACCGCTTTCTTTTGTGGGAAAGCTTTTTTCTCATCTGCTGTCCTGTCAAGGACAGACTCCAGTTCTGGCCCAAACATCAGGTCTCCTGAAAAGGGAATTCCACATAATTTTACTTTGGAGGCAGAGTCCCCTGACTAGGTTTTTAGCCAGATGGCTCTTCTCGCTGAGTTAACCAGCGCTAAGGATCTGGCCGTCATCCTGATGGATTCTGCTGAAGCGTCTGCCATATATTTGACCGCATTTAGCAAAGTGGGAAAGGATTCCAATAGATTCTTCCTGGAAGGGTCTGCTATCACATGGTTTTTAAGTTGCTCCAACCAACACTCCATGTTCCTGGCAACAACGGTGGCAGCCATTGCAGGTTTCAGATTGGACAATACCGAGTCCCAGGCTTTCTTCAGTAGCCCATCTGCCCTTTTGTCCATAGCATCCTTAAGGATGCCCATATCCTCTAAAGCTAAATCAGTCTTTCTAGATACTTGGGAGAAGGCTGCATCTGTTTTTATTCCAAACCAACTTTCTTTTACTCAAAAGGAAACCGTCTGAGGGCTTTGGAAAAAAAAAAAAAAAAAAAAAACTTTTTCTGGATCCTTCCACTCTCTTAATAGTATCTGTTAGGATACTATGAACTGGGAAGACTATGTTTAACTTCATCCAGACCCCGATACATTTTGTCATGTACCGGCAACTGGGGTTTTTCCTCTTGGATTTCCAAAGTGGTATATATTGCCTTGAGCAATTTGTCCACCTCTCCAAGCAAAAGTTTATACCTAGAGGATCTTGCCTCATCTTCCTCCTCAGACTCACTCTTTACTGGTCTGGAAGTGGACGGAGGGAGACTGGATTGAGAACTCTGTTCCTGGCTGGAACTCTGGCCTTTTTTCTATACCAGGGAACGCACTGTCCCTAGGGTCTCTGCCAACTCTTTTCTTACAGAGGATAAGAGATCTTTACACTCCTGTGTAGATTCTTCCCTCACTAGGTCTGCAATGCAGGATCTGCACAGTGGTTTTGGCCAAGAATCCCTTAAAGGGTTTTTGCATGAGGGGCATTTTCTTCCTGTTACTCTCTCTGATTTAGCTGTGGCTTTCTGAAACAATAAACAGAAAAACCCCCCAGGCCTTTGAATCAAATTCATTTAGGAGCTGTGGTGGCTCAACGCGATTGGCACTGCGCTGACAAGCCATTCACCTCTGCAGCGAGGGATTCGGATCCCGGTCTCGGCTACATGTGAATTGAGTTTGGTGGTCTCAGCCTGGCTCCCGGTGGGTGTGCTATGCGGGCGCTTAGTACGCCCACCCCCCTCCCACAAAAACCACCACACTTATACGCACTCGAAATTGGGTTAACATCACGCACTTTGACCACGCGGTCTCTAAAAAGAGAGGCGAAGGACTAACGGGGCTGGTTGAGCGGGCTAATCCTCTCACTCCCTTATAGGGAGTCCCTCTGCCCCGTTGGGCTTCAAAGCGGAGCAGGTAGGGCGGGCTGTGTGGGAGGACCCCCTCACACACCTGCCATTGCCACCCAGGGCATGGAGAAAGGTGGCAGATTGCCTCTGGGGGAGGCCTGCCTACTCCCAACTCCTGCAGTCCGGCTCCTCTCTCGAGTACACGCACAAAATACACTTTAAAAAAAAAAAAAAAAAATTCATTTAACCACTTGCTGACTCGCCCATAGCCGAATGACAGCTATAAGGCAGTTCGTTAATTCTGGGAGGGTGAATATTGACGTCCTCTCGGCGCATCATGGATCATGGTAATTGGCCGCCAATAGCGGCCGTTTACCATGTCATCGCTCCAACAAATGACAGAGCGATCACTTGTAAACAAACCGGAGTCATGTCATGACGCTGGTTCCTCTCTCCCCTCTGTGCACCCATCGGTACATTGTGAGAGGAGAGGGGGAAGGATCGGTGGCAGAAGCGATGTGGGCTGGATCTGTAGTGCCCACAGCGCTGCTCTGTAACAACTGTAGCACTCATCCCAGCCATCCATCCCTCCATGCTCAGCCATACTCTGAGATCGCCAGCCACTTGGCCAAGCTCTGCTGTGCAAGTCTCACACATGGGGTATCGCAGGGCTCGACAAATCCCGGTCGCCAGGTCGACTAGAAATAGGGTCCTGGCGACTTGGCTTGCGCCATCTGGTGGTGAGCCGTTGGTATTACAAGTTATTACCACTAGATGTGTAAGCTGGCGCTATCTGGTGGTGGCCGTTGGTATTACAAGTTAAGCATTACAAGTTAAACAGCAATTCTAATGTAATTTTTCACTGCCATCTTCTTCCCTCTAATTAGAACCCTCAAACATTATATATATTTTTTATCCTAACACCCTAGAAAATAAAATGGCGATCATTGCAATACTTTCTGTCACGCCGTATTTGCGCAGCGGTCTTACAAGCGCACTTTTTTGGGAAAAAAATTACACTTTTTTTTAATTATAAAAGACAACAGTAAAGTTATCCCCATTATTTTTAATATTATGAAAGATAATGTTACGCCGAGTAAATTCATACCCAACATGTCACGCTTCAAAATTGCGTCCGCTCGTGGAATGCCGACAAACTTTTACCCTTTAAAATCTTCATAGGCGACGTTTAAAAAAATCTACAGGTTGCATGTTTTGAGTTACAGAGGAGGTCTAGGGCTAGAATTATTGCCCTCGCTCTACCAATCGCGGCTATACCTCCAATGTGTGGTTTAAACACCGTTTACATATGCGGGCGCTGCTCACGTATGTGTTCGCTTCTGCGCGCGAGGTCGTCGGGACGGGGTGTGGTATGTACATGCTACGTGTTAGAAATATTGTATAAATTGGACAACTTTTTTTTTTTTTTTTTTTTTTTTTTTTAACACAAAGCATTTTAACTACTTCCTGCCCGCCGGCCGTCTTATGACGTCCTTGACTTTTACATACCATATCCATCATTCTGATATCAGCTTTTCAGCCAGCAATTTCCTACACCATAACAACGATCAAAGTGGCTGTTCCGCCACTTGATTGTTCTTACGAGAGGCGACGTCACCCCCCCTCCGGTCCTTCTACCGCCCCACCGCTACGATCGAAGCCAGGATCGTGTTTTTTATTTCAGGCTTCCCAGCCTAGAGGTGAGATGTCTTATTGACCCCATATCTCACTGTAAAGAGAACCTGTCATGCCATATTACTATTACAAGCAGGGCTGTGGAGTCGGTAGATAAAGGTTCCGACTCCTCAGTTTTATGTACTTCCGACTCCTCGACTCCGACTCCTCTGTATTAATATGCGAATGTATTTTATACATTCCTTGAGGGAAAGAAACGCAACCTACCACCAGTGTCATCTTAAGAGCATTATAGGCCCCCGGGCAATACAGTGCACTGGGGCCCTGTATACACAATTACGCACGAGAATTACTGACAAAAATCATAAAATTTACTGGCAGAACCACATTTTTTACTGCCACTGCAAAAAAAAGTACCTAAAATTACAGTTTTCAGTGCCCAACAATGCAAATGTCAGTATTTAAACTATAAACATATAGCTAGTGCTATTAGAAATGTGTTTAAGTTAAACCAAAGTAAAAAAAAAAAAAAAATGTCTTCATTGACATGAAGGTCAGGTTACTATAACCCAGCACAGAGTTTCCTCTTACATCAGAGTCTGCAGGATTCCCCCTTACAGTGAAAGGGAACTCTTATGTAAAGGGGAACGCTGCAGATCATGATCTAAGGGGGGAACTCCGATGTGGAGGGGGGCTATGGTGACCAGAGACAACCTTATATCAGAGTCCACTGCTTTCTCTTTCCCACTTACATCAGGGTCCGCAGACTGAGTTCCCCCTTGCATTGTAAGGGGGAATCCTGCAGACTCTGATGTGGGGGGTACTCTGGTGACCAGAGACCACCTTCCTTAGATTAAATACACTAAGGTAAGGGGGGTCACTAATATAGGAGGGGGAACCTTTATATCAGTGCCCCCTTACATTTTTGCATTCACTCCCCCCTTACATCAGCAACCCCCCGCACTCGTGGAGGACCGGATCTTCTCTGTGATTTCCGCGAACTGGGCATGGGCAGTTCTAACCAGTCACTCTCCATAATTTTTTACTGGGGTTGCTGGGCAGCCGGTGGGGCCCCCCAGGCAAGCGGGGCCCCCGAGCAACTTCCCAGCGTGCCCAATGGAAAAGATGGCCCTGCCTACCACAGGACTACTGGCTGGGAAGCCAACAGTCTACTGTATTGCACAGTTTAAGCAAAAGACAAACACAATGAAAACAAAGTTTTATAAAAAAAAAAATATTAATCAATCAAGTGGCTGGATAGTAGCAGCAGGAATAAACATCAGGAACAGGATCTTTACCAGTTCAAAAATACAAACCACATTATTTGGTTGTTTTAGAACAAAAACAAAGCTTATCTATAATGAACCAAAAACAAAATCTGTAAAACCTAGAAATGGTTTATATTAATCTTGAAATGTAGTTATAGGCTTCGCAAATGCAAATCAATTCAATGTAGAGTTCTAAGGAAGAGAATTGCCTCTGCCAGATCCTCTTTCATAGAGGCTCTTAAGTCAGACTTTATTATTTTTAGGGCTGAAAATAATCTTTCCACACTGACTTGGGTGGGTGGCATTGCAGTAACTATTCTGGCCACATCACTAACGATCTCTGGATAAACAAGGATGGCTTCTTCAACAGTAAGTTTTGATGAGCGATCATACTTTAACTTCTTTTAGTGCTTTATAAAACTCCTGTTGGAATTTTTTTTTTAATTTAGTCTAAATTTAGTAGGAGTAGGAGTCGGAGCAGGTGCATTGTTTGCCGACTCCGACTCCAGGTACCCAACATTTCCCCCGACTCTGGGGGTATGTATTATGACAGAAATAAGAAAAACATTTTTTTTTTAAGCCGTCAGTCTTTTTGTTTATAGCAAAAAATAAAAACCGCAGGGGTGATCAAATACCACCAAATGAAAGCGGTATTTTGCAAAAACGTATTATATAGTTCAAATAGCTGCTATTAGAACATATATAAGTGAAACTCGAAAAATTGGAATATCGTGCACAAGTTAATTTCACTAATGCCACTTAAAAAGGTGAAACTAATTTACGATATATTTCGAGCCGTGATTTGTCACAATTGTGATGATTATGGCTTACAGCTCATGAAAACCCCAAATCCACAATCTCAGAAAATTACAATATTACATGCAATCAATAAAACAAGGATTGTGCATAGAACAATATCGGACCTCTGAAAAGTATAAGCATGCATATGTACTCAGTACTTGGTTTGAGCCACTTTTGCAGCAATTACTGCCTCAATGCGGCGTGGCATGGAAGCGATCAGCCTGTGGCACTGCAAGGGTGTTCTGGAAGACCAGGATGCTTCAATAGCGGCCTTCAGCTCTGCGTTGTTCGGTCTCATGTCTCATCTTTCTCTGGGCAATGCTCCATAGATTCTCTATGGGGTTCAGGTCAGGCGAGTTTGCTGGCCAATCAAGCACAGTAATCTCACGGTCATTGAACCAGGTTTTGGTGCTTTTGGCAGTGTGGGCAGGTGCCAAGTCCTACTGGAAAATGAAGTCAGCATCCCCATAGAGCTCGTCTGCGGAAGGAAGCATGAAGTGATCCAAAATCTCCTGGTAGACGGCTGCATTGACCCTGGACTTAAAGTGGAGTTCCACCCATAAATATAACATTACATCAGTAGTTTTAAAAAAAATTCATTAGTCCTTTACGAAATATTTTTTTTTTTTTTTTTAGATGCCTTCAAAGTGTTGTTGCTAGGCAGAATAGTTAATCTTCCCACTTCCTGCACCTAGGTGCTTAATGCTTCCTAACCTACACCGCACAGACTCCTGGGAATGTAGTGGGTGTAACTTTCCAGGAGTCTGTGCACTCCCCAGTCTCAAAGAATCATGTGACTTGGACAGCACAGGTGCTGAAACCTGATCTGACACTGCTTGTGCAGCACTGAGCATGTGCAAGATGTGCAAGGTTGAAATCCAGGAAGTCATACAGTCTGGCTTCATGATGCCCACACTTAAGATGGCCCCAGTCAATTTCTATTTTATAAAGTGTCTAAATGCTGTAACAACCTAACAAAACGGACCTTAGTTTACAGACTAACTGTAGTAGAATACATTAAGCTTGTGTATTACAGGGGTATTTATATTTAAAAAGTGAAATTGTGGCCAGAACTCCGCTTTAATGAAGCACAGTGGACCAACACCAGCAGATGACATGGCTCTCCAAATCAACGCAGACTGTGGAAACTTCACACTGGACTTCAAGCATCTTGCAGTGTGTGCCTGTCCATTCTTCCTCCATACTCTGGGTCCTTTGGTTTCCAAAGGAGATGCAAAATTTTTCTCTCATCAGAAAGGAGGACTTTGGACCACTGAGCAACAGGCAGGTCTGTTTTTCTTTAGCTCAGGTAAGATGCTTCTGATGTTGTTTGTTGTTCAGGAGTGGCTTGACAAGAGGAATACGACATTTGAAGCCCATGTCCAGGATCCATCTGTGTGGTGGTCCTTGATCAGGGTTTCCAACTTCCAGAAAATTTACAAAAAGTTTGTAAAATCTGTACTTTTTGCATCTGTCCTTGAATGTCCATTGCGGACATATAGGCTGCATGTCTAACTGACATTCATGGACAAATGCAACAATTATGGATTTTACAAACTGTTTGTAAATTTACTGAAAGTTGGCAACCCTGCTCTTGATGCACTGACTCGAGCCTCAGTCCACTCTTGTGAAAGTCCAACACTTTTAAATGGCCTTTTCCTGCAAATCCTCCAGGCTGCAGTTATCCCTGCTGCTTGTGTGCCCTTTTCTGCCACATTTTTCCCTTCCACAAAACTATGTGCTTTGATACAGCACTTTGGGAACATCCAACTTCTTTTGCAATTACCTTTTGAGGCTTTCCCTCCTTATGTAGGGTGCCAATGATGGTTTTCTGCACAACTGTCAGGTCAGCAGTCTTTCCCATGATTGTGATTCCTACTGAACCAGACTGAGAGACCATTTAAAGGCTCAGGAACCCTTTGCAGATGTTATGGCTTAATTAGCTGATTAGAATGGGACACTGAGCCTAGAATATTGTACCTTTTCACAATATAATTTTTTTTCTGAGATTGTGGATTTGGGGGTTTTCATGAGCTGTAAGCCATAATCATGATCCCCGTCGCCGGCCAGCGCTGTACACATTCAGTGCAGACAGGACTGCTACAGACCCAGATCTCCACCATCGGCCCGTGATGTACACACTTCACCAGGACTAATGCGGATGAAACATTTAACCCTTGACATGCCTGATAATCTCCTCAAATGTGAGTGTTTTTAATCCCTTTATATTAAAGATGTTTTAAATATGCTGCACTTAGAGGGCGCCGTTCTCTTTCTTCTAGTCTAGACTGTCTGCAACTCTCTGCTCTTCCCCTACGCTCACTGGAGCAATGGATTGTGGAGGGGGTGGAGTGGCTCACTGAGATGCTGATCCGGGTATTCCAAAAGAGAAAAAAATAAGTTGTTGTAACTGCTCATAAATTGTTAGCTGTATTTTTAACTTCAGTTAGTGTGTCTAAAATATGCTGGTACAGCAAACACTCCCCCTGACATATTAGCAATCCTGCTGTCCAAAGGTGCCCCTGTACTCCATCCAGCTTGGGGGTACTCTAATACAGGTGTGTTACTGGCCAGATCACCAAGTAAAAATACAGGTTAAAAAAAAACACACCACACACACGCGCAGCAACCACCTCTGAAGGATTGGTTAGCTTCAGTATATACTTTTGGGTTTAATACCACTTTAAACAAGTGTATTAAGTTGCTGTAGTGTAGTGAGTAGCAAGCATAAAAAAAAAGAAAAAAAAAAAAATTGTACCCCTTTTGTCGTCCATGGACGGACACATCTTCCTTAAATCTTGACTTGTGGGTTATGTTCTGTCTATTAGAGGACTAGGCAGACATGTTAAATATTTAAATACATGTAACTTTAAACAGAGTTGAACAGCCCCACCTAGGGGGCGGTCCTTCCTGTCATAACCCCTCACCCTGCAGCCAAGTTAGTCAAAAAGCAGTACAAACTTAAAAAGGAGGGGTGGGTGCCGTGTCCGTCCATGGACGACAGAGAAAAGGATTTTACGGTGATTAAAATCTTGTCCATGGATGGACACAGCTTCCTTAAAGCGGGGGTTCACCCTATAAACAAGAAAAAAAAAATTCTTCTAGCGTAAAATCAGGCATTGTAGCGCAAGCTACAGTATGCCTGTCTCTAATTTTTTATCCCCGTACTCACTGTGTAATCGTACATAGACGATTCCGACTGCCCACGGGGAATGGGCGTTCCAATCCAGACGGAAGGTGATTGACGGCCGGCTCTGGCGCGTCACGCTTCTCCGGAAATAGCCGAAATAGGCTTGGCTCTTCACGGCGCCTGCGCATAGCCTGTGCGCAGGCGCCGTGAAGAGCCGAGACCTACTCCGGCTGTCTTCGGGGAGCGTGACGTGCCAGAGCCGGCCGTCAATCATCCTCCCTCTCCATAGGCACGCCCATTCCCCGCGGGAGTCGGAATCTATAATGTACCAGTACACTGAGTACGGGGATAAAAAATTCGAGACAGGCATACTGTAGCTCGCGCTACAATGCCTGATTTTATGGTACAATGTTGACACTGAGGGTGAACTACCGCTTTAACCACTTAAGGACCGCCTCCTGCACATATACGTCGGCAGAATGGCACAGCTGGGCACATGTACGTACAGGTACGTCCTGTACTAGTAGCCAGCTATGAGTCGCAATGCGCTAACTTGGACCGCAGGACTCGGACCTGATCGCCGCTGGAGTCCCGCAATCGGTCCCCAGAGCTGAAGAACGGGAAGAGCCGTGTGTAAACAAGGCTTCCCCGTTCTACACTGTGGCGGCAGCATCGATCGTGTGATCCCTTTTCTAGGGGAACACAATCAATGACGTCACACCTACAGCAACACCCCCCTACAGTGGTAAACACACTTCAGGTCACACATAACCCCATCAGCGCTCCCCTGTGGTTAACTCCCAAACTGCAATTGTCAGTTTCACAATAAACAATGCATTTTAAATGCATTTTTTGCTGTGAAAATGGCAATGGTCCCAAAAATGTGTCAAAATTGTCCGCCATAATGTCGCAGTCACGAAAAAAAACGCTGATCGCCGACATTGGTAAAAAAAAAAAAAAAAAAAAAAAATTATAAAAATGCAATAAAAAACTATTCCGTAAACGCTATAAATTTTGCGCAAACCAACCGATAAACGCTTATTGCGATTTCTTTTACCAAAAATAGGTAGAAGAATACGTATCGGCCTGAACTGAGGGGAAAAAAATGGTTTTATATATTTTTGGGAGATATCTATTATAGCAAAAAGTACAAAATATTGCATTTTTTTCAAAATTGTCACTATTTTTGTTTATAGCGAAAATAAAAACCGCAAGTGATCAAATACCACCAAAATAAAGCTCTATTTGTGGGGAAAAAAAGGACGCCAATATTGTTTGGGAGCCACGTCGCACGACTGCGCAATTGTCAGTTAAATCGATGCAGTGCTGAATCGCAAATAGGGGCACGGTCTATTAGCTGCATTTTGGTCCAGGTCTTAAGTGGTTTAATCTTGACTTGTGGGACATCCCCAAGCAGTGTCAAAAAAAAAAAAAAAAAAAAAAAAACTCTTAAAAGACGGTTGGGAACAGCAAACAAAACGGATTTCACCCTAAACAAGCAGAGCTCCTCAACGGAGAAGGTGCAACCTCAAACATTGCAAAATCTTGCGGCCGGAGGAAGCATCCGAAGACGAATTCACATCAACCTTGTAAAATTTGGAGAAAGTGTGAACGGACGACCAAGTCCCCGCCATACTCACCTACGAGACAGACGCTTGATGACAGAAAGCCCAGGAGGCACCAATTGCCTGGTCGAATGCGCCGTGACAGGGAAGGAAGGTGCCCGCCCCTTAAGGCAGGGTTTGACAAATTTGCTTGGAATCTAGGAGCCAGCTAAAAAAGTTAGGAGCCAGGAAACGTGCTCGTCTCGCCAAGCTTGCGCGCAGAAGCGAACGCATACGTGAGTAGCACCCGCATATGTAAACGGTATTCAAACCACACGTGAGGTATCGCCGCGATCGTTAGAGCGAAAGCAATAATTCTAGCTCTAGACCTCTAACTCAAAACATGCAACCCGTAGAATTTTTAAATGGATCCGTCCCGTGTGAAAGGGCCCTAAGACTTTCCAATACTGAGCCTATTACAGGAACCTCTGGTCTTCTGGAAAAGCAGTTCCTTTCTTTCCCAGATAATTCACACAAATTAACAAGGTCAGGGTGAAGCTACTGAAGAACCTAGCTCATGTATCACATTAACTGGACCAATCCAGCTCTCTCTCTTTGTCAAAAGTACAAATATGAGCTACGTTCACAATTTCAAAGATATAAAAAAAAAAAATCTAGAATCATTACCAATTCTAACATCATAAGAAAAAGTCAACCCAGAAGTAAAAATAACTCAAATCCCCACCTCGAAGCTGCTTATAAATGCATGTATTTACTGCTGTCAGCACAGCCAAGGGGCACAGGGATGTCAATCATAGCATTTGCATATAAATATGCAGTTTCTAGCATGTGAATCTGAAATTTTACCCATCTATAATTTGCTTTGAAGTAATTTGGAAAAGGGACTTGAGTTCTTCAGTTTTCCATGAATCCCAGGACAATATATTTTTTTTATCCTGATGGACACCGCGCCGGTTCCATAGGACCGGCGTTCCGCGGACTAGGCCGAAGCCTCGCCTAAAACATCCTGCCCGCAGGACCTTTTCCCAGGATCGCGGCGAGCTGCAGGTAGGATGTTTTAGGCGAGGCCGCGGCTTCGGCCTAGTCAGGGGAGCACCGGTCCTAAGTTTTAGGCAAGGCCGCGGCTTCGGCCTCGTCCGCGATCCTGGGAAAAGGCCACGGACTAGGCCAAAGCCTCGTCTAAAAACATAGGACCACGGCTTCGGCCTAGTCCGCGGAGCACTGGTCCTATGGGAAAAAAAAAAAAACAGTGGCTGCCGCGCTGCTCTCTTACCGGCGGGGATGGAGCAATAATCGCATTCAAAAATGACAGTGACGGGCAGTACGAGGACCGGGCCATGTCCACCATCCCAGCCAAGACCCCGCTCGCCAGGATGCCATTTCTGGTCGCCATGGGGACCAGAATTTGGCGAGCCCTGCCTTAAGGGCATAGGCCTGGATGACTATCTGCCTGATCCACCAAGAAATGGTGGCCGGTGAGACCGCCAGGCCCTTCTGCAGACTAGAAACCGCCACAAACAGCGAGTCTGACCTCCGGAACGGAGCCGTAGCAGACAGGTACACACGCAGAGCAAAGTATGTAGCGCAGCCTCTCTGGGATGCGACGGTTGACGACACAAGTACAACGTCCTCATTCAGGTGAAAATCTGGAACTACCTTCGGAAGAAAAGAAGGCTGCGGGTGTAGCACCACTTTATCCTTATGGAGGACCAAGTATGGTGACTTGCAAGACAAGGCCGCCAACTCAGAAACACTTCTGACAGATGTAATGGCCACTAGAAAGGCCACCTTCTGAGATAGTGTCAAGAGAGGAATTTCTCTGACGTTCTCAAAGGGAGGTTCCTGAAGAGCCGAGAACACCAGATTCAAATCCCATGGAGGAAGCGGTGGTCTAATTTGGGAGGGGGGGGAAAAAAATCACATGTCGAAACGCCTGTACAAAACGTAGACACCAGTGAATGGGTCACCAAGGGTCGTTGAAAGAAAACAGCCAAGGCTGAAATCTGTCCCTTAAATGGTGCTTAAGGCAAGTTTTTGATCTACTCCACGCTGTAAAAACAGCAGGACCCTGGAAACCGAATATGCCCGTGGACACCACTCCATCTCTTGGCACATAGAGATGTAGGCCTTCCGGGAAGATGATTTCCGTGCCCCCAGCATGGTTGAAATGACCGAATCCGACAGACCTCGGTCCCTTAGTACCTTGCTTTCAAAAGCCATGTCGTTAAAGCCAGCGACTGTAAAGCAGGATGAAGTATGGAACCTTGAGAGAGAAGGTCCTCCCGCATTGGCAGCCGCCAAAGCGCATCCACCACTAGGCACACAAGGTCGGCATACCAGGGACCAATCCGGGGTGATTAGAATCATCAGGACCCCCTTGGTCTCCACTCTGCGGAGCAGATGAGAAAGCAACTTCAGTGGGGGAAAGGCATAAATTAGTCGTGCGCCGTTTAGGAGATATTTCACTTGTAGTCCGCCGAAAATCTTCACTGCACGTGCGCGGGGGAAGAAACTAAACTAAGTGCCATTTCTTCCCCAGCCCGTGGGGTGAATTACGGCTCCGGTGCGCATGCACGGGAGTGACGTCACATGGCTCTGGTGAATCACAGCGTCGGAGTCAGTGGCCCAGAAGATAGATGCTGCCTACTGTGGGGACATCGCTGGATTCTTCTGCAGGTAAGTGACACGCTGGTATGTGATGCATACTATTATGCTTTTCATTTGCAGGCTGCAGCAGCGGGCTAAAGAAGTAGTAAAACCCATCTGTGTTTATTTCCTCTTTAACAACTTCACCACAGTCTGGGAGTGTCTGCAACTTTTCCAAAGGAAGGAAGACTCTCGCCTCCGAAGAGTCCAAAATCAGTACCAACACCGACTTCTGAACGTTCAACACCCAACCAAATTCACGGAGGGTCCGACACGTCCTCCTCTACTTCTGAGCCAGAAGAAGATCGTCCAAGTAGCCCACGATAGCGATGCCTCGCTGTTTCAGCAAAGCCAGAATCGGGGCGAGCACCTTGGTGAAAACGCTTGGTGCCGACGCTAGGCCAAAGGGAAGAGCCACAAGTTGATAGTGGTCTTTGCCGATCGCAAAGCGCAGAAACCTGATGCCTGGCGCAGATGGGGACATGCAAGTATGCGTCCTTGATGTCCAAGGACGCTAGAAAGTCCCCCAGATGGAGCGCAGCAACCATCGAACAAATTAATTCCATCCTGAACTTTCGCACCTTCACAAAGCCATTGAACGGACTCCGTCCTTTTTTGGGACTACAAACAGATTTGAATAAAATCCCTGAAACCTTTCCTCCAGGGGCACAGGTAAAATTACCCCGCACCTGAGCAAGTCTTGTGCTGCTCCCATTAACCACTTCCCTACCGGTGCATTGTAAAATGACGCCGGCAGGGACCCTCTCGCGATCCGGGTGGACGTCCTGTGTTCCCGGCGATCTAGGGGGCGCACGGCAGCGCTCGTGCACCGCGATTGCCGCTAGGCACCCGCGATTGCCGGTGATTACGGCAGGAGTGTGGATCTGTGTGTGTAAACACACAGATCCACCTCCTGTTAGCGGGGAGGAGACCAATGTGTGTTCCCAGTACAGAGGAACACACATCGGTCTCCTCCCCCCTACAGTTAGAACACACCTTAGGGAACATATTAACCCCTTCAGCGCCCTCCAGTGGTTAACCCCTTCCCTGCCAGTCACATTTACACAGTAATCAATGCATATTTATAGCATTAATCGCTGTATAAAATGTGAATGGTCCCAAAAACGTGTCAAAAGTGTCCGATGTGTTCGCCGTAATATCACGGTAAAAAAAAAAAAAAAAAAAAAAAAAAAAAAAAAAATCGCAAACCGATAAACGCTTATTGCGATTTTTTTTACCAATAATAGGTAGAAGAATACGTATCGGCCTAAACTGAGGGGAAAAAAATGGTTTTATATATTTTTGGGGGGATATCTATTATAGAAAAAAAAATTAAAAAATATTGAATTTTTTTCAAAACTGTCGCTCTATTTTTGTTTAAAGAGCAAAAAATAAAAACGCAGAGGTGATCAAATACCACCAAAAGAAAGCTCTATTTGTGGAAAAAAAAAACATGTCAATTTTGTTTGGGAGCCACATTGCACGGCCGCGCAATTTTCTGTTAAATCGACGCAGTGCCGAATCGCAAAACCTGGCCTGGTCTTTTAGCTGCATTTTGGTCCGGGGCTTGAGTGGTTAAAATCAGGGCACGCCGATACTCGCTTCCCGCACTGTGTTTGAACGCCGTTGCCAACATATACCGAGCGCAGTATTGGCTCCCCTCGAGGTTATGCGAGAGGAGCCGAGCGTGCCCGAATGTACTGCGCTCGGTATATGTCGGCGGCGGCAGCATTCAAACAGCGCGGGAGAAGCGGGGAGGACACCACGAAGGCCGCAGACGGACGCCGGACTGGACAAGGCTGCCGATGGACGCCGGGCAAGAGACCAAAACTGCAAAACTAAGCAATAAAAAAAAAAATTCACGTCTAGATTAGGGGTGCGCGCTATACGCCGGTGCTCGCTATAGGCAGATAAATACGGTACTTCCAAAACTCACCTGTGAACACAGTTCACTGTGCTATCCAAAGATGCAAGATAAAGCTCTATCTCGTGCAAAGAAGAAGCCATATCTGAATATCAGACACGTTTCCATCTCCTCTAGGCCAAAGCTCATTTAAAATGGTCTGTTGCCACATGGACGATTCTGTGGTCAGACAACCCGAAATTTGACATTCTGGCAACAATGGGCGCCGTGTCTTCGGCCTAACATGAAGGATCTTCTGCATGATGAGTGCTCAGTTCAAAAGCCTGCATTCTCTGATGGTATCAGGGTGCATTAGTACACACACAAAATTGGCAGCTTGCACATCTGGAAGGGCACCATCAATACTAAAAGATATATCCATGTTTTAGAGAAACATATGCTCCCATCCAAACAATGTCTTATTCAGAGAAATCCTTGCATATTTCAGCACAATGCTAAACCACATACTGCATCTATAACAGCAGCATGGCTTCATAGTAGAAGAGTCCGGTTGCTTAACTGACCTGCCTGCAATCCAGACCCTTCACCAATTGCTAATATTTGGCATATTTGACACAAATGCACAAAGAACAACCAGGACTGTCAGGCAAGAATGTGACAACATTGCTCTCCCAAAACGCCGGCAACTTGTCTCCTCAGTTACCATATATTTAATGCGTGTTAGTAAAAAGAAGAGGGGATGCTACTTTGTGGTAAGCATTGCCTTGTCCCAACTTTTGAGATATGTTGATGCCATCGATTTTAAAATTACCTTATTTTTTTCCAAAGATATGTCATGCGGGTCTGGCTGTGTGACTGGCCGGAGCCGCATGACGTGACACGCATGTGCCCAGGAGCCGTCAGTCACAACACAAATGGCACGGGTGGTGCACAGTCAGGTTGAAAAAAAAAAAAAGTCCATCTAGTTCAACCATTAAGAAAAAAAAAAAAAAAAAAAAAAAGATGTACATTATTTTACCCACAGTTGTTCCAGAGAAAGGTCAAAACCCCAGCCAAGCATGCTCCAATTTGCTACAACAGGGGGAAAAAAATCCTTCCTGAGAGGCAAATCAGATTTTCCCTGGATCAACTTTACCTATAAAATGTTAGTACTTTACCATTACATACATTTAGGAAAGAATCCAGGCATTTTTTCAAAGCAATCTACTGAGCTTGCTAGAACCACCTCTGGAGGGAGTCTATTCCACATTTCCACAGCTCTTAAAGAAGCCATTCCGTATTTGGAGATAAAATCTTTTTTACTTCAGATGTAAATAAAAAAAATAAAAAAAAAAGTGCCCACTTTTCCTCTGATAACCGTAAAGTGAATAACTCAACACCAAGTTCACTATATGGACCACCGAGATCCACCACATAGGGGAGAGTGCAGGATTACATCAGGCCCGCCTGAAAAACAGACATGCGGGCCTGCTCAGAGAGCCCATGTGAAAGGGGCCTTAGGAGCAAAGCTAAAATGTTAGACAAAACCCTAACAAGAAATCGAATACAGGCGAGTCTAATTTTTCATTAAATAGGTATCCAGTAGACAGTTGATTATAAAAGGGCACCGTTTCAGGTGACAATACAGAGAACACTGCAGAGGAATGGCATGCATGGCTGTCGTCAATGAAGGAAGCCCTCTAATAAAGCCCATGCACAAAATAGCCTGCATAGAATTTGCTAGGGCCCATGCTGAAGAAGACTACTGAGACTCTGGAGTAATGAGACCAAGATAAAAGTTTTTGGAACTGATGGTTTCAAAACTGTATGGCGTCGCAAAGGTAAGGAGTGGTAAAAGGAGCCACAAGCGTGCCTTATTCGCAGATGACTTACTGTTATTCATCACCTCCCCATATTCCACAAATTTGCTGTCCCTTTTGGATCGCTTTGGGAAAATATTGGGTTTGTTAGTAAATCAAGATAAATCAGAGGCCATGAATGTTAAACATCTGCCAGGGAGGATACTGCAGAGTCTTCAGAACCAATATTCCTTCCTTTGGCAGAAAACATCCCTGGCTTACCTAGGAGTACACCTAACTCCCAACGTTTCATGACGAGGCAAACTACCCACCATTATTTGCTTAAAGGGGTTGTAAAGGTTTGTTTTTTATTTTCTAAATGGGTTACTTTAAGCTAGTGCATTGTTGGTTCACTTACTTTTTCAGGGTTTGGCAAATTTGCTTGGAATCTAGGAGCCAGCTAAAAAGTAAGGAGCCAGAAAATGCGCCCCGTCCCGACGAGCTTGCGTGCAGAAGCAAACACATATGTGAGTAGCGCCCGCATATGTAAACGGTATTCAAACCACACGTGAGGTATCGTCGCGATCGTTAGAGCGACAGCAATAATTCTAGCCCTAGACTTCCTCTGTAACTCAAAACATGCAACCTGTAGTTTTTTTTTTAAATGTTGCCTACGGAGATTTTAAAAGGTAAAGTTTGTCGCCATTCCACGAGCGGACGCAATTTTGAAGCGTGACCTGTTTGGTATCAATTTACTCGGCGTAACATTATCTTTCACAATATAAAAAAAAATTTGGGATAACTTTACTGTTGTCTTATTTTTTTTCCCAAAAAAGTGCGCTTGTAAGACCGCTGCGCAAATACGGCCTGACAGAAAGTATTGCAATGATCGCCATTTTATTCTCTAGGGTGTTCGAATCAAAAAAATATATAATGTTTGGGGGTTCAAATGTGAGGAAAGGAGATGGCAGTGAAAATTGACATTTTTCACTCAGAATTGCTGTTTAACATGTAATGCCAATGGCCACCACCAGATGGCGCCAGCTCACAGAAGGGAGAGCTTGGGACTTCACAAGGCCGCAAAGCCGGGGCCTCAATTACCGGCCGTCGTGGGCCTGCCGCGATCACGCAGCGGGGGGGGGCGCACGGAGACACAGGATACTATGCCTGCGTGCGCCCCCACCTCCCCCGCCGCGCGATCGCGGCAGGCCCGCGGCGCCGGTAATTGAGGCCGCAAAGCCGGGGCCTCAATTACCGGCGATCGCGGGCGCCAGGTCACAATTTGTCGCAATTGCGACCTGGCGCCCGGATATTGTCGACCCCTGTAAGCGATACTATGCCCTACGCTTTCCCACTCCACTTGTCTATGGGATACGGGTTGTAGGAAATGGCCTTTACACTAGCCACACACACCAGCGGTCTTTGGCAACCCCTGGTTTCCGCCAGGAATGCAAGCTGTAGGCTTTGACTGGTGAATAAACAAGGGTCTTTATCACATTGGGGGCTATATTTACCATAGAGGGTTACGTCCGCCATCACACAATATTAAACAGTCTACAGCAAATCTATCATTTTTAAATTCGCTACAGCAATCCAGCCCAAAACTAGCAGTACGCACCGTGTTTGAAAATAGGTGCATGCAGGAGGTCTCTGAGGGGGGCATCTTCATGCTTTATAAACTACTCTTCAATACTATGGCCAAGTTGAGTTATCAGTTGGCCTGGGAGAGGGACCTAGACATATCACCTGGAGGGGGAGGATTGGCACAAATGGATTCACAAAGGAGTTTTAAAAAACGTGACTTTGGGCGAGGCTAGCTAAAGTGCAAGCTAGATGGTACCTAGTGCCAGAACGCCCCTCGAAGATGTTTTCGGGCTCGTCGGCCTCCTGCTTCAGAGGATGGGGACAGACAGGCACACCTTTACACACATGGTGGACTTGCCCTAAAGCAGGGCTCGACAAAATCCGGGCGCCAGGTCGCAATTGCGACAAGAAATGACCGCTGCGATCGCGAGGTGGGGCGCACAGAGGCACAGGATCCTGAGACTCAGTGCGCTCCCTGCCGCGCGATCGTGGCGGGCCCACGACGGCCGGTAATTGAGTCCCAAGCTTCCTTCTGTGACCTGACGCCATCTGGTGGTGGCCATTGGCATTACAAGTAAAACCAGTTCTAATGTGTAATTTTTCACTGCCATCTCCTTCCCTCTAATTAGAACCTACACACACACACACACACACACACACACACACACACACACACACACACACGAGAATAAAATAGCCATTGTTGCAATATTTTGTCACTCTGTATTTGCAAAGCGGTCTTACAAGCGCACTTTTTTTGGGGGGAAAAAATACACCTTTTTATTTAAAAAATAAGATAACAGTAAAGTTATATTAATTTTTTTTTATATTGTGAAAGAATGTTACACCGTGTCAATTGATACCCAACATGTCATGCTTCAAAATTGCGTCGGCTCGTGGAATGCCGACAAACTTTTACCCTTTAAAATCTCCATAGGCGACAATTAAAAAAATTTGACAGGTTGCATGTTGAGTTACAGAGGAGGTCTAGAGCTAGAATTATTGCTCTCGTTCCAACGATTGCGGCGATACCTCACATGTGTGGTTTGAATACCGTTTACCTATGCGGGCACTACTCACGTATGTGTTTGCTTCTGTGTGACGGGGTGCGTTTTCTGGCTCCTAACTTTTTTAGCTGGCTCCTAGATTCCAAGCAAATTTGTCAAACCCTGCCCTTAAGTGCACCATTTTTGGACGAGAGTAAACTCTTATTCTTTGTTACGTCGGTTATTATTAGGCATCATGCACACTGGACAACGTTTTTTTCTACAGTCAAACTCACCATCATGTTATCCTATGTGTCCATGCACACATAGGCTGTTAGTAATTTTGGGCAGTGGCGTTTTTAAACAGTTAAAAAAAAAAAAAAAAAAAAAAAAAAAAACACAACTAGTGGGTTCCGAGAGACATTTTTCAGCTGTAAAAACGCTCCAACACTGAAACTCTGAAAACGTCACTCACCAGCGTTTAACATTTTTGATTCATTGAAGGAAAAAATAAAATAAATATTTTTTTTCCTTCAACAAAAAAAAAAACTTTAACGTCCAGTGTGCATGAGGCCTAAAGGTGCAAGTATTGCCCTACTGAATAAAACAGAAACTGTCCCAAGACACACACAGACACCCAACATTTTTCTTGTTCCTGGCAGCCAAAACTGCTATTGCAACCACTTGAAAAAGCCCACTTATAGACAGAGCCATAATGAAGCGTAAACCAACTTGGATAATGCTAAACGAAAAAATATTTAGTGTCTTGCGAGACAAACGACGTCTGACAAAATATGGTCTCCTTGGCTGGCCTACTTACAGGTACCAGACATTGATTCTTGAAACGTTTGGCCCAGATTGCCAGATGGACTCGCCTCCTTTTCCTACACATCTTTTTCCACTCTCCCCCAATTTACCCCTTACTCACTGTTCACAAACAAATCTGTAGTGGGAGCCTCATTACCGAGCAAAGAATGCATTGTGTTCTGATAATTGCACTCGACTATGCAAGATGAAGTTTAATTGTTTGAAGAATATTTCATGACGGTCTTGTGATTTTCTTGTTCTCAGATAATGGGTGCACATAGGGAGGATCTGCAGAGCTACCCCAGGGTGGGCCCCGCCAACCACCTGTGGGGGGGCCCTTGTGGGTTTTCTCTATGCGACCACCCATATTTTTGGTTCTCATGTTTGCTCGTATCCAATCTTATTTGCAAAGCCTCAATTTGGTTTCTCCCTCCACCCCCAATTACGCTCCCTTTGGTTCCCTATGTATTTATGATGCTAAATGATATGAGCATGGCAAGGGATGTTTGCCGCTCTATTTTGTGACGCTTGTAAACACTTTCTCAAAATCTATTGTAACAGAAAAACTTATGGTGCCTACAGAAAAACATGGTGGTGGCAGTGTCCTCCTGTGAGGGATGGATGAGTGCTGCTAGTGTCAGGGAGCTGCATTTCATTGATGGCATTATGAATTTACAGATGTACTGCTCTATATTGAAAGAGAAGGTGCTACCATCACACCATGCCCTTGGTCTTCATGCACTTTTCCAACATGGCAATGGTCCACACCACACATCTAAGGCCACTGTCGTATTTCTGAAGAACAGGGTGAAAGTAATTCAGTGGCCAAGTATAGTATGTCTCCTAAACCCCATGCATTTATGGGGAATTTCTTAACTTTTCTCTTAAGCATCACTTTCCAACCAGCATCCAGGCTCTAAAAGGTAATTCTTGAATAGGAAGAAAAAAGTCGCAATTTGTCACCAACTTGTTAGTTCCATGGCTAGACAACTTGGTGCTGTCCTTACAAAACATTTGATGTACTCGTTATTGTTGCAGGTATATTCATTTTTGCATCAACTAATTTGAGTAAAACTGAATATTTTTAATCCAAGTTATATTATTAAAGCGGAGGTTCCGCCGTTTTTTTTTTTTTTTTTAAAGCCAGCAGCTACAAATACAGCAGCTGCTGACTTTTAAAAAATGGGCACTTACCTGTCCAGCGAGCCCACGATGTCAGCAGCCGAGGCTGAGCAATCGCTCAGTCCTCGGCTGCTTTCGACACAATCCTTGGTGAGGGAATCAGGAAGTGAAGCTTTCACTGCCCGATTCCCTACTGCGAGAGGATCGCGGGGCGCCGTCACTGGTCCCCGCTCTCCTAGGAACATTGTATCCCAGAAGACAGTGGGGGGGGGGTTACGTGACAAGGCCGGATTCCCCGCGGGAGTCAGAACCCGGAAGTGGTGCAAATACCTCCGCTTTAACCTTACTTTCATGTAATGAAGCTAAACAAATGTTCTATAAAACTAAGTGTCAACAATTTATAAATTATTCTCATGTTACAGTGCTCATTTACATGGTCACAGCATACATACATTTTATAGCACCAGAGCTGTAATAGCAATAAAAAAATAAAAATAAAAAATAAAAGTTGGTTTTGACAACCGAATATAAGAATACTTTAAAAAAAAAAACTCCCATTAATGTTGTTAATTCTGTCTATCTGCTGTCCACCACTTCTGGGAATCCCTAGTCACAGCATCTCCTCTGCTCATTCCTTAGAATAAGTCTAGGTTCACATCTATGCAGTTGATGCGGTTTTAAACCCGCTTTTTTGTATGCAGTTTTCATGCATTTTTCTTAAAAAAAAAAAAAGAAAAAAGCCCGGCAGTTTAGGAAAAGGCGTTGAGTGGATGAGTGAGCGCTATCCTGAAAAAAAAAAAAAA
This sequence comes from Rana temporaria, assembly GCF_905171775.1. Lineage (NCBI taxonomy): Eukaryota > Metazoa > Chordata > Amphibia > Anura > Ranidae > Rana > Rana temporaria. Next base: position 282,259,687 of record NC_053491.1, on the reverse strand, counting down.
AAAATCGCAAAGAGGCAATCACCAAAAGAAAGCTCCATTTGTGTGAAAAACAGTACACAAATTTTGTTACGGTACAACATTAAATGATCGCGCAATTACCAGTTAAAGCTGCGCAGTGCCAAATTTTAAGGTTAAAGTGGTTGTAAACCCTCTGAGAACTTTCACCTACAGGAAAGCCTAGATTAAGGGTTACCTGTAGGTGCTTGCAATATCTCACAGACCTACACGGTTTAGGAGATATTTGCAATAAATAATGCACCGATGTCTACGGAGCATGCGCGCTGTAGACAACGACGCAGGCGCACTGAGCGTGCCGTTGCTGAATGGCATCATGACGTGTCTGCTCCCGCGCGCACATATGGGAGTGACGTCATCGCTGCCCTGACCAGTCACAGCACCGAAGCGACGTACCCGTAAGAGGGTGAAAGACGGACGCGAGGAAATCGGGGACATCGCAGGTTTCGGTTTCAGGTAAGTGAAACATAATGGGTTATTATGCGATGCATAGTAGCCCATTATGCTTTACCTTTGCAGGGAAACAAAGAGGAAGTAAACCCATCAGAGTAGCAATAGGTATTGAGGGGTGACGTTGCCTATAAACTGAACAACATTCATCCTGTCCTTGCTGAATTTCGATGTGTAGCGGTCCCTGTTCAACAGAGGTCAATTGTTTGGTTAGACCAGGGCTCGACAAATCCCGGGCGCCAGGTCGCCATGGCGACTAGAAATAGGGTCCTGGCGACTTGAATTGGAAGGGGGCAAAAAAAAAAAAAAAAATTGAGCTGGGGCCATCTGGTGGTGAGCCGTTGGTATTACAAGTTAAGCATTACAAGTTAAACAGCAATTCTAATGTTGTTTTTCACTATTTTCACTGCCATCTTCTTCCCTCTAATTAGAACCCCCAAACATTATATATATTTTTTATCCTAACACCCTAGAGAATAAAATGGCGATCGTTGCAATACTTTCTGTCACGCCGTATTTGCGCAGCGGTCTTACAAGCGCACTTTTTTTGTGAAAAAATGACACTTTTTTTCATTAAAAAATTAAGACAACAGTAAAGTTATCCCCATTTTTTTTTTTAGAATTATAAAAGATAATGTTACGCCGAGTAAATTCATACCCAACATGTCACGCTTCAAAATTCCGCCCTTACCCTTTAAAATCTTCATAGGCGACGATTAAAAAAATCTACAGGTTGCATGTTTTGAGTTACAGAGGAGGTCTAGGGCTAGAATTATTGCTCTCGCTCTACCAATCGCAGCGATACCTCACGTGTGGTTTGAACACCGTTTACATATGCGGAGGCTGCTCACGTATGTGTTCGCTTCTGCGCGCAAGCTCGTCGGGACGGGGCGCGTTTTCTGGCTCCTAACTTTTTTACCTGGCTCCTAGATTCCAAGCAAATTTGTCAACCCCTGGGTTAGACTTCTCTGGAAAAGGACAAGTGGTAAAGCTTTTTTTGAGCAGCGGTTGCAACTAGAGCCGAAACTAATCGATTATGAAATTAATCGATTACAATTTTCATAATCGAGTAATCGGGCTCAATGGGGCTTAGGTAAATATTGGGGACTTCTGTACACAGAAGATCAAGGTAAACATTGAGGCTCCATTCACACCATGGCATAACGTTTTTCGGGCGCAATCACCGCAATTCTGCCCGCGATTCTAAGACGCTGCAAATCGTGGGATGCCCTTGCGATCCCCACTATTTTGAATGGCACAAAATCACAGTGTGATTTGGACGTCCAACAAATCGCGGTAAAACCTTGCAAACAGAATCGTGTGACGTACAAAAGTAGTACAAGAACTTCTTTTGGGTGTCCCACAATTCTGTTTGCACGTTTTTACTTTGATTTTTCCACAATTGTCACCCGATCACTCACACTGAGATTTGGTGTCATTCAAAATAGTGGGGGTCAGAAGGGCGTCCAGGAATTTGCGTCATTTCCCAAACGCAGCAGAAATGCAGCGATACCACCCACAAAACAGATGCCATGGTGTCACTTTAACCCTTTTATGCCTAAGCCTATTTCTGACATTTGGTGTTTACAAGTTAAAATCCATATTTTTTACTAGTAAATTACTTAGAACCCCCAAACATTTTTTTTTTAGCAGAGAACCTAGAAAATAAAATAGCGATTGTTGCAATATACTTCACACGGTATTTTTGCAGCAGTGTTTTAAACGCAACTTTTTGGGAAAAAGGACACTTTCATGAATTAAATGATCAGTAAAGATATTTAAAAAAAAAAAAAAATTAACAAACATGTTATACTTACCTCCACTGTGCAGCTCGTTTTGCACAGAGTGTCCCCGAACCTGATCTTCTGGGGTCCCTCGGCGGCTGTCTCCGCTCCCCCCTGCAAGGACTCAACACCTTCATGCAAGCGAACTCGCATGGTGTATTCACTGTAGCCAATCAACGGCAAAGCTCAACAGCGAAGAGGATGTTGGGGGGTGAGCGTGGGACTTTCAAAGGGTCAGGTAAGTATAAGGGGGGGCTGGGGGGGCCAGTATTGTCGGATATTTTTTCACCTTAATGTATAGAATGCAATAAGGTGAAAAAAATTATTTTTTCTAAAGGGTTTGTAAAAGGTAAGTTAGCCCAATTTTTTTGTATAATGTGAAAGATGTTACGCTGAGTAGATACCAAACACGTCACGCTTCATAATTACATGCACTCAAGGAATGGTGACGAACTACGTTACCTAAAAATCTCAATAGGTGATGCTTAATTTATTTGTATTTTTTTACGGTAACCAGGTTAGAGTTACAGATGAGGTCTATGGCTAGAATTGTTGCTCTTGCGCTGACGATCACGGCAATACCTAACATGTGTGATTTGAACACCATTTACATATGCGGGCACAACCTTGTATGCGTTTTCTTTGCTGCACGAACTCGCAGGGACGGGGGTGCTCTAATTTTTTTTTTTTTTTTTTACATTAAAATTGTGTTTTAAAAAAAAAAAAAAAAAACCAAGACCACTTTTATTGCTGTCACAAGGAATGTAAACTTCCCTGACAGTAATAGGTGGTGACAGGTGCTCTTTGTGGAGGGATCAGGGGACCAAGAGACTCCAAATCCCTCCTTTACACTTCAAAGTATTGAGATCGCCGAAAACTGCAATTATGAATACTGTATATATTTTTAAATCCGACGCCATTGGCAGCCAAGTAAACTGGAAGTGACGTCTCTTCCGTGTTTACATTCAGGAGACTGGAACAACGTTGTTTCTAATAAATAATTGAAATATAGAAGCTAGCTGGTTGCTGTGCACAACAGCTCTTGATTCCATCTACCATCTTGCATCCTGGAAGCCCTCATTCACATTGGAGCAGTTTGTCTTGCGATTTGACAGGTCAAATCGCATGACAAATCACAGCAATGCCAGCAATGGCAACGATTTGAAAAGAAGTTCCTGCACTACTTTTGACAATTTTGGGTGCGACTTCAATAGACATGTGTGCATGAAACCGCATAGATGTCTTTCAAGTAGCACCTGATATTGCCCTGACCTGCTACTTTGAAATCAGAAGTAGCATTAATGTTAACCAGGGCAAAAAAAAGATGAAACGGTCATGCACTGATAACAATAAAGTTTATTTGTTTTGTAAAGGGCTCAATGCAGGTTAAAAAAGATACAACTGACAGCTTTGCAGTGACATGTACACAAATGTCAATGATCCTCTACAAAAGATCACACCCCTCTGGTCGCTAAACGTGACCTAATTGGAACACACACACCAAAAGTCGCCGGCAGCACAAGCAAGCAGTTTGCTGATGATTTTCCGGCAGCTGGGATGGAAGAGAGGCGTCAGCAGCGCTCATCATCCATTGTGGATGCTCTGCGGCAGACTCGTCTAGGAGGCCGGCCCCTCCTCTCGGCGGCTACCCACTGAGTGCTCGAGGACTACAGCCTATGGAAAGGGCCGGGGCCACCATTTCCCCTTCCATCTCTATGGCCTTCATTCCCCATCTCTATGGCTTTCATTCTCCATCTCTATGGTCTCCATTCCCCATCTCTATGGCCTCACAATTCCGAGGCAGCGGACGGTGACTAATCACAGAATGAAAATACAAGGGCGGAGAAGATGGAAGAAAACAATTAGGCTTTGGTTACCTGCAACCCTTCGCTCCACCTATTTCAGCAGGCTGGACGGCTGGGGCCTGCTGAGGTCTGCAGTTCTTCCACAGCCGGTAGCTGCCAAGTCCAAATGACCGTTTTTACGTTTCCACATAATGTTCTCTCAACACGCTACACAGCTGAACGGTAGAAGAACCTCTTATTCAAAGAAACAGCGGAGAGCACAAGCAGCCTTCACTTACCATGAGCTCAATTGTTTTATCCTCTATCACTGAGTCCGGCTCCATGATTCCCAGTACCGAACCCAATCTCGCTCTCTCTCCCCTTCCCCCACCACGACTAACGCAGCAATAGCAGGCGGAAGCCAGACGCAGGCGACAGGGGGGTACGTTCCCTCAATAGAAACGTAATGACGAAATATTCACGTGACTGTCCTGGCGCGTCTAAGTATTGCAGCTGGAAAGGTGGTTTAAGCCACAAGAAAATGGCAGCGCGCAAATAAAATAATAATAATAATCTTTGTGTTTCCTCGATTTACGGTGCCTGAAAAGTGTGCAATGCCTATGAATAACAAAATACACAGAAGGGATGTAATACGCAACGTTGTTTCTTGCTCAGCAGACTTTTAGCGCTGGATACAATTGTTACAGCGCCACCTGCTGGTTTTATCTGTTCAGTGGTTGCAGGTGACAGCAGGGTTGATTTACTAGAGGCAAAGTCTGTGCTCTGTAAAGCTGGGCATACACTATACAATTTTCTTATTCCATTTTCTTTAGATTTACCTTCAACTATGTAGTGCAAGGTACTACCTGATTGCATACAAATTGAAAGTGTTTGTGTTTGACTTCATATGTTATATGGTTTTGGTAAATCTAAAGGAAAGCTGTACAATAAAATTGTATAATGTATGGCCAGCCTAAGACCTTTCACGCTGAGGCACTTTTCCGGCGCTATTCATTTCAATGGAAGCTTTCACACTGGGGCTGTGCATAAAGTTGTTGTTTGGAGTGTTTTAATCGCTTGCCAGCCCACTGCACGCAGATATACATCTGTAGCATGGCACAGGCAGGCAAAAGGACGTATATATATGTCCCCTTTAAGATAGCGGCATTGTGGACGCGCGCGTGCGCCGTGACTCCGACTGCTGGTCCCGCGGACTCGATGTCCGTGGGCATTAGGGTGACCACATTTCCAAACTACCATTCAGGTACACTCTCCCTTCCCAAAAATCAGCTTGTGCTGTAACGAATCACAGCACAGTGATTGGACACAAGAAGCGGGATTTATGATTTCTCCAATCACAAGCAGGGGGCGGGATTGTCCTCCTCCAGGTTTTCCCGGCCAGAACAAGTACTGTCAGTGAGTAAAGTGGTGACGTGGAAGCCTTTTTTGGGAGCATCAGATTGGCCCGGGGGGGGGTGGCTGTGTCAGTTTCATTCCAGAACACTGTATTGTCCTGGAATGAATGTGCCCGGGACAGACCTGCAAAATGCGGGACTGTACCGGGCAATCCAGGACACGTGGTCACCCTAGCGGGCATACCCGCAATCGTGTTATGGTGAGGAAGAACAGGGGAAATGCTGATGTAAACAAGGATTTCCTCATTCTTCCTAGTGACAGGACACTGATCACAGCTTCCTGGAATTGGAAGCTGTGATCACTGTCATGTCACACACAGCCCATCCCCCCTACAGTTAGAAGCACTCCCTAGGGCACACTTAACACCTTCAGTTCCACCTAGTGGTTAACCCCTTCACTGCCAGTGTCATTTTCACAGTAATCAGTGCATCTTTATAACACTGGTCGCTGCAAAAATGACAATGGTCCCAAAAATGTGTCAAAAGTGTCCGATGTGTCAGCCATAATGTCGCAATCACGATAAAAATCGCAGATCGCTGCCGTTACTAGTACAAAAAATAATAATAATAAAAATGCCATAATTCTATCCCCTGTTTTGTAGACGCTATAACGTTTGCATAAACCAATCAATATACACTTTTTACCAAAAATATGCAGAAGAATATGTATCGGCCGAAACTGAGGAAAATAAATGTTTTTTTTATATATTTTTAGGGGATATATATTATAGCAAAAAGTAAAAAATATTGAATTTTTTTCAAAATTGTAGCTCTATTTTTGTTTATAGCGCAAAAAATAAAAACTGCAGAGGTGAGCAAATACCACCAAAAGAAAACTCTATTTGTGGGGAAAAAAGGACGTAAATTGTGCTTGGGAGCCACGTCGCACGACCGCGCAATTGTCAGTTAAAATGGCGCAGTGCCGAATCGCAAAACGTGGCCTGGTCTTTGGCCTGCAAAATGGTCTGGGGCTTAAGTGGTTTTAAAAAGCGCCTCAAAAATGTCCCTGTCCATTGAAATTAATGGGAAGCGCCGCAAAATGGCTCTTTTTTTCTTATTTTTTAAGGTCACTTTATCACGTGACATTATAGTGGTTGTAAACCCTTAACCATTTAAAGCGGAGTTCCACCCAAAAATTAAACTTCTGCTTTTCTGAATCCTTCCCCCCCCCCCCCTCCGGTGTCACATTTGGCACCTTTCAGGGGGGAAGAGGGAGCAGATACCTGTGTAATCCAGGTATTTGCTCCCACTTCCGGGCATAGGTCGCCATAGCAGCCTATGCCACGTCTGGCGCCTACTCCCCCCCCCCGCTGTCTTCTGGGAGACACACAGGTCCCAGAAGACAGCAGGAACCAATGGGACCACGCAGCGCGACTCGTGCATGTGCAGTAGGTAACCAGGAAGTGAAGCCACATGTGTGGTTTGAACACTGTTCACTTATGCACGCGAGCTCAGCGGGACAGGGTGCTTTTAAAAAATGTTTTTTTTAAATATTCTTTATTTATAATTTATAATTAAAAGAGGTACAGGTAGCACATTACATCACTTCTATTGACCATATGTATATTTAGTTTCTCATTGACTTCTCGTATTCACTTAAACAATTTATACATAGAAAGGCACATGCCATCAAATCCTCTCAACAAACTATGGGGCAACCAATATATAATAAAAGAAACTAAAACAGACCTATCTCATAATATACACTTGATCTTCTCTAATTAAGTCTAAGGCCCCGTACACACGTCCGAGGAACTCAAAGTGCCAAACACATCGAGTTCCTCGTCGAGTTCAGTGTTGAAGCCGCCGAGGATCTCGGCGGGCCGACTTTCCTCATTGAACAACGAGGAAATAGAGAACATGTTCTCTATTTGGCCCGACGAGTTCCTCGTCGGCTTCCTCGGTGAAAAGTGTACACACGACCGAGTTTCTCGGCAGAATCCAGCTCCGATCGAGTTTCTGACTGAATTCTGCCGAGAAACTCGGTCGTGTGTACGGGGCCTTACAGTTTAAACCACATGAATCCTGTAGCTCATTATATATATATTTCCAAAGCCCCATTTCCTTTAATTATTTCTGACCTGTACTTAACACCACCTGTTCCCACCTTTCCCCACCATTTTATATTGTCCCATTCAACCCCCCCTAACCAATAACAATTCTCCCTTCTATTCTCTGTCCCAAAAAATAAAATAAACATTCGCCCTTGGGACTTTGAGTGAGGTGAGCACTATGGAGCCAATAAAATAACAGGAGTAATTGCAGTATATGTTTAATTCAAGTAAAAAACAGTACATGCATTAATGTCATGAATAAGGATGAGCCGAACACCCCCCTGTTCGGCTCGCATCAGAACTTGCGAACACACCAAATGTTCGTGTGAACTTTAAAACCCTGTTAAATTCTATGGGACTCGAACATTTGAAATCTAAAGTGTTAATTTTAAAGGCTAATATGCAAGTTATTGTTCTAAAAAGTGTTTGGGGACCTGGGTCCTGTCCCAGGAAACATGTATCAATGCAAAAAAATGTTTTAAAAACGGCCGTTTTTTCAGGAGCAGTGAATTTAATAATGCTAAAAGTGAAACAATAAAAGTGTAATATTACTTTAAATTTCGTACCTGGGGGGGTGTAAAGTCAGCATGTGAAAAAGCGCATGTTTCCCGTACATAGAACTGTCCCTGCACAAAGTGTCATTTCTGAAAGGAAAAAAGGCATTTAAAACCGGCTTTGCGGCTCTAATGAATTGTCGGCTCTGGCAATTCAGAGATGATTCATTCATATATTTTTTTTTTTTTAAAGCGTGGGGTCCCCCCAAATTCCATTTACAGGCCCTTCAGGTCATATATGGATATTAAGGGGAACCCCGCCTTCAATTTTAACAAAGGGGACCCCCAGATCCTGCCCCCCCCCCTACGAGGGTGTGTCAGAGGGGGCGGGGTCACATAACGGGTGGCCGCTTCCCCTATATAAGAAATGTCAAAGCTCCAGCGTGTCATTCTGCTGGACTGTGTCCAGCGGAGAGAGGAGCTCGCCTGCTGCGCTCTGGACGGATGGATCTTCTCATCGCTGGACCGGACCGCTGATCACCCGTCGCTGGAGAGATCATCCTTAGCTGGATAGAAGACAATGTTGGAGCAGGGAGCCGCATCGAGAGTGAATTATCACCGCTGGATTTTTTTTTTATTTTTTTTTTCTCAATAAAGGATTTTTTCTACGGTGTCTGTGTTTTTTTTTTAACTATTTACACTTCCTTCGTGAAATGGTAGAGGTACAGTGTACCCCATTACCAATTCACATAGGGGGGGCAGGATCTGGGTGTCCCCTTTGTTAAAGGGGTCTTCCAGATTCTGATAAGCCCCCCGCCCGCAGACCCCCACAACCACCGGGCAAGGGTTGTGGGGATGAGGCCCTTGTCCCCATCAACATGGGGACATCCTCCCCATGTTGAGGGCATGTGGCCTGGTGCGGTTCAGGAGGGGGGGGGGCCGCACTCTGTCCCCCCCTCTGTTCTGCGGCCGGCCAGGTTAACGTGCTCGGATAAGGGTCTGGTGTGGATTTTTGGGGGAACTCCATGCCATTTTTTTTTATTTGGGGTGGAGTTCCCCTTAAAATCCACACCAGACCTGAAGGGTCTGGTATGAATATTTGGGGGGAACCCCACATCATTTTTTTTTAATTGACGGCGGGGTTCCCCTTAATATCCATATCAGAGGGGCCTGTTAATGGAATTTGGGGGACCCCACGCTTTTTTTTTTATGAATGAATCATCTCTGAATTGCCAGAGCCGACAATTCATTAGAGCCGCAAAGCCGGTTTTAAGTGCCTTTTTTTCTTTCAGAAATGACACTTTGTGCAGGGACAGTTCTATGAACGGGAAACATGCGCTATTTCACATGCTAACTTTACACCCCCCCTAGGTACGAAATTTAAAGTAATATTACACTTTTATTGTTTCACTTTTAGCATTATTAAATTCACTGCTCCTGAAAAAACATCAGTTTTTAAAACTTTTTTTTGCATTGATACATGTTTCCTGGGACAGGACCCTGGTCCCCAAACACTTTTTAGGACAATAACTTGCATATTAGCCTTTAAAATTAACACTTTAGATTTCTCCCATAGACTTTAACAGAGTGTTCCGCGGCTTTTCGAATTTGCCGCGAACACCCCTAATTGTTCGTTGTTCGCCGAACTCGAACTCGAAGCTCATCCCTAGTCATGAACATGAGCCAATTCATACAGAATACAAAAAATAGGTAAAATGATATTACAGGTAACTGTCCATATTAAAAAACACACACAAGCATCAAGTGTATACCCAACGCGTTTTGCGAGGCTTAGCTCGCTCTTCAGGGGTAGATGCTCGTGGTATGTAAAACCCCATACTCACGATGGACATAGCCAAAGACCAGCGCAATACGGCAACAGCGAGAGTCCTGCCAGGGAGCAGAGGAGGCGGGGCCAAATGAAGTCCCAAACCGGGGCCAAACAGAAGGAACGCACAGCATGGATGGAATTTGTGCATCCCCAAGAGTCTCAATAGGTCCATAAGGAATATTGTCTCTAAACATAAATATGTATATTGGATAGTTAGTAATAAGGTAGGTAAGTGTACAAAAACGCATGTATATCTATATGTAGATGAAGGACCTGAGCCAAGAGTGGTGAGAGTATAGAGACTGAAGGGGAATGTGGTGAAAGATGCCAGGAACTGGCCGGTGTAATAATAAAATAAAATAAATAAATTTAAAAAAATTCAGATGAGAAAGCAGAATGAGAAGGAGAGTGAGGCCTCGTACACACGACAGAGTTTCTCGGCAGAATTCGTCGAGAAACTCGGTGAGAGCCGGATTCTGTCGAGAAACTCTGTCGTGTGTACACTTTCGGCCCGATGGAGCCGCCGAGGAACTCGTCGAGCAAATAGAGAGCAGGTTCTCTATTTTCTCGATGGGAGTGGATTTTGGATCGACGAGTTCTTCGTCGGGCTGTTTTTTCAATGAGAAACTCGGTCGTGTGTATGCTAAGAAACCTGTTAAAAACTTAGACACTGGAGAACAACATCGGTAAAAGTAGCGTTTGGAATGGAGATAGCACATTCGTCTCGCTTCCAACATTATTGCATCGTTTATTTGCAGCGCTTTACACAATTTTTTGTAAGGGCACAAAACAGCAATATTCTTTTTTGCTTTTGTTAGGATATTCACACAGAGTTCTGTAAAATTTTGTGGAACCTTTTTCTTACTGATCTCAATTATATTTTCTTAAAAAAATCTCACCTTATTTTGGTCCTGTGTTTTATATCCTGCTCTTAATATTCCCCTTAATTTTTTATGTAGCAAAAATGCAAATCCTCTTATTTTTTGTAATGTCAAGTTCCCCCCATTGAAACCTTATTGCTTTGTCTTATCTCATCTGTCCCTTTCAAATTACACCTTATATTCCATTTTATTTTAAACATAACCTGCCTTCTCACAAGCTAAATTTTAAAGCAAAAAAAAACAAGGACAAGTATGAACTGTAAAATCAAAATGTACCATTTATTTTGGTTTGAAAAATAAAGTAACTAAGCAAAAGTCAGCACTGGAGAGCTTGCTGCCATTTGTGCACAGCCAGGTGTGACTGGTGAGCAGTTGGAGGCCAAAATGGGGACTTGAGAGGTTCATTCAGGAAGGAACGCATCAAGGTCTTGGACTCCCCGAGGTCACAAACTGGAGCAGGGCAGGCAGATGTCACCAGGTTGTGGTACTATAGCAGCCTGAACTCTGGTACACCACATGAAAGTAAGGGAGTCACTTTCTTGTTTTCTTCAAGGCCTTCCTTGGTGGCTTCCCTGCAGCCTGCTCTTTGACCTTCTCTGCAGCCTTCTCAGCAGCCTTCCTCTTCTGCCTGGCTGGAGGTGGTGCCACAGGGGTAGTACTCATGCCAGGAGGAGGAGTAGACGAAGGTGGTGGAGGAGGAGTAGACAAAGGTGGTGGAGGAGGAGGTGGAGGAGGAGGAGGTGGAGCAGTAGAAGGAGGAGGAGCAGTAGAAGGAGGAGGAGCAGTAGAAGGAGCAGTAGAAGGAGGAGGAGCAGTAGAAGGAGCAGTAGAAGGAGGAGGAGTAGTAGAAGGAGGTGGAGCAGTAGAAGGAGGAGGAGCAGTAGAAGGAGGAGGAGCAGTAGAAGGAGCAGTAGAAGGAGGTGGAGCAGTAGAAGGAGGAGGAGCAGTAGAAGGAGCAGTAGAAGGAGGTGGAGCAGTAGAAGGAGGAGGAGCAGTAGAAGGAGCAGTAGAAGGAGGTGGAGCAGTAGAAGAAGCAGTAGAAGGAGGAGGAGTAGTAGAAGGAGCAGTAGAAGGAGGTGGAGCAGGAGTAGTAGAAGAAGAAGAGGAAGAAGAATGTTGAGAAGGAGCAGGGGAAGAAGAGGAAGAAGAATGTTGAGAAGGAGCAGGAGAAGAAGAGGAAGAAGAGTGTTGAGAAGGAGCAGGAGAAGAAGAGGAAGAAGAATGTTGAGAAGGAGCAGGAGAAGAAGAGGAAGAAGAATGTTGAGAAGGAGCAGGAGAAGAAGAGGAAGAAGAATGTTGAGAAGGAGCAGGAGAAGAAGAGGAAGAAGAATGTTGAGAAGGAGCATGAGAAGAAGAAGGTGGGGGAGGTTGAGAAGGAGCATGAGAAGAAGAAGGTGGGGGAGGTTGAGAAGGAGCATGAGAAGAAGAAGGTGGAGGAGGTTGGGAGTTATCTGGTGTCTGAGGATGGGGATGTCTGCAAATGACAGTGTCCTCCGTGAGAAGACCCCTCACCCCCTGATTTGCTAGGGTGATGAGGAGTCCCTCAAAGAGGAGGCGCTGGTCCACTGTCATGTCAGCCATTTTAGCCAAAACCACAGTCACAAATCCCTCCTGAGCAGTGGGAGGCTGCTGAAGGGTTGCATGGGCGTCCCGAATGAGGGCTAGTGAGGCGTCACGCACCCTCGTATCCCTCACCTGCCTTCTCGGACGCAGGCGAAGAGGAGGCACCTGACATCTGGTACTTCGCCCAGCCACCTCGTCCAAGCCACTTGGGCCTGCCACCTCGTTCAAGCCACTTGGGCCTGCCACCTCGTTTAAGTTACTTGGGCCTGCAGCCTCCTCCAAGCCACTCACCCTGCCCTCCTCCTGCCTGGCATTTTCCCGATCCTCCTGCTGGCTGGTCTCGTCCTGTGTATGGAAAAAAAGTACAGTTTTACTTTCTTTTTTAAAAATAAGACTCAATTTTCAGCTCCTGACTGTTGCATATTTTTGATTCACGACTTAGCTAAGCCAATCATTGTGACCCATGTTTTTTGGTGAATCACACAAAAATAATTCCTGGCCAATACTGACAAATGATCTGTATAACACTTTTATCTCTACATTTTTTTTACCTTTAACATCTTAATTTACATCTCTTTAACAACATTTAAACACCACACATTTGCACATTGAAAGTACTATATACCTGGCTCCAGCTGGGCAAATCCGGATCTTCATCCAGGATGGAAGTCTGCTGAGAGGGTTCATCTGCAGAGGGAGCAGCAGGTTGGCTGGAGGGAAGGCTGGAGGGAAGGTTGGAGGGAAGGCTGGACCTTCTGTTACTTCTGGGGGGAAGGCTGGAAAGTGACTCCCTTACCTCCAGGTGTTCATCCAGGAAGCTCAGTTTACTATAGTACCACAACTTGGGTACATATACCTGCCCTGCTCCAGCTCCAGACCTTATCAAAGCCAAGACCTTGTTGCGTGCCTTCCTGTAGGTGCCTCTCAAGGTCCCAATTTTGACCTCCAACTGGTCAGTCCTCACATCAAACCCCACCTGTCTCCGCACAAGTGGGAGCAGGCTCTCCAGTGCTGTTTTCCGCAAGTCTTTGTTGCGTGATATGGGGTCTTTGGTGGCCCACAGAACTTGAAGTTCTCTCCACCGGTCAATAAAGATGTCCAAAAAGTCTGGTTTATTGAACTGGTTCATGTTTTCCTGTCCAAAACCAAGGAGAAATAAATATTGTCAATCCACAGTCTATAAAGTTAATTACTCTTTCTCACCAGCTAGCCCTTAAAGCGGGAGTTCACCCATGTATTACATTTTTTTTTTTCTCCCCTTAGATTCCTGCTCGTTCGGTCTAGGGGAATCGGCTATTTGTATTAAAATATGAGCAGTACTTACCCGTTTTCGAGCTGCATCTTCTTCCGTCGCTTCCGGGTATGGGTCTTCGGGAGTGGGCGTTCCTTCTTGATTGACAGCCTTCCGAGAGGCTTCACTCGTAGCCGAAAGAAGCCGAACGTCGGTGCGGCTCTATACTGCGCCCGACGTTCGACTTCTTTCGGAAAATCGTGACGCGATGGATGCGACCGTCGGAAGCCTCTCGGAAGACTGTCAATCAAGAAGGAACGCCCATTCCCACAGCCCATACCCGGAAGCGACGGAGAGGATGCATCTCGTAAACGGGTAAGTACTGCACATATTTTAAAACAAATAGCCGATTCCCCTAGTAAAAACGAGCAGGAATCTAAGGGGGAAAAGTGCCCTCTAAGGGTGAACCCCCGCTTTAAAGGGTCACTAATGGATAAATCTTTTTTGGCTGAAATGACTGTTTACAGTGTCTAGAGACATACAACCGCATACATATAATGTGCCTCTAGTTTCACTTTCGCTTTTAAACTGATTTAATGTTTCTGTGAAGTAAAGAGACACACAGAACAAAAACAAACAAATCCAGGGCATATTTTTGTCCAATAAATTATTACCATTGTTTCTGTGGATTTTTAGACACACAGCTTAGACCACAGTGAGAAGCTCCCATGATAAATTTTAGAGTGAGCCAGAGAACCAGGAAGTGAGGATTTATGCAAAGGATTACAGCTGCTTAAAAGCAAAAACTGACAATGAGGACATGAAATCCAGACTGATATAATGTAAAGTAAGCTATTTCTGCCCCAAAATATTTGGGGTTATTGCTCCTTTAAATGTCTGTCTTTCCTGAATATGCCACTGCTGTCCCAAGTTCGAAGCATACCTACACGCTTGTCGTTCAAACGTCTTTCTTACGCAACCCGTGTTCGAGCCTTATATACACTCCGCACACGTCATCCGCCCATGCTTAAAGAATTAGATGTTTCCCCCCGCCCCTTATCTTCCGTCGCTAAAACGACAAGGAGGAATTGGCAGCAGATCATGTTGGGTCAGTTCGTAGGAAACAGATGACCAGTTGTGTTGAACTAATAAGCCAGATCTCCTCCTCATTTGTGTATGAAACGTTATAGAAAAGCACTCCGATCTAGTTTGGTCAAGACATAAAAGCGACCATTTGCATCATGTCTAAAACGACATTTTTTCTAAAGACATCTTGAGAACCGAGATTGGCCACACAACAGTAGTTGGATCAAAATGCATAAGCAAAGCGTTGGTTACGTACGACGGCACTATAGCGGCCCATTACCTTCAATTTTAGAACTAGCTATCTCTTAGTTTATGAACATAATATGTAGCCCACAAAATCATTCAATCAATAATAACATGGAAAATGTAGTTACATACCGGTGTTTGACCCGATCGTTATCTCCGCCGTCTTCCACAAACTGTGAACGCCCCTTTTACTCACGTGGTAGCCCTTTATACACGCGCATGTGTGACTTTACGCACGTCTCCCCGCCCCTGACGTTCGCGGTGTAGTCCTTTCCCCGCCCCTTTTCATTCTTTTTTTTGGTTGGGAGCACATGCAAAAAAATATGGCAGCAATACAGGAGCCAGGCCAGGCGGGACGAGGGATCACAAGGAGAATCCAATTTAAGGCCACCAACATGACCTTTGAAGAAATGGTGGAGATGGTCCTCATCTTCAAAGCAGAGGACTATGATGGGAGGCATGGGCCATACAAGTACCCGAACAAGGTCAAGGCCGCAATAATGGAGAAGGTGAGGAGGAGTCTCCATCGCAAATTTGGGGTGAAAAGGTCTAAAGAACAGATCAGAAAAAGGTGGTCAGACCTCAAAAAGCGGGAGCCGGAACAAATGAAGCGGATCAGGAGAGTGATTCGAAGAAGTACGTTTTTTATATATTTTTAATTATTTGTTCCGCGCCATGTGTTTTTTCTTTCAGGTTGTACGGTATTGTTTTTCTGCCCAATAATTTGTCGTCAAAGTCGACGTACATTCGGAACGACAACTCATACGACAAAATATTGTGCATAAAATCAAGAAAATTATGACATTTCACTAAATGTATCGTGAGATCAATATTGAAATTAATGTAGATGTGCTATTAACAAAATTCTATTATTGTTAAATTAAAATATATACAGTAAAAGGAGAGTCTGCTCAGCAGTTGGTGACACATGTGGACTCATTTGCATAATTGTTGTCCCCTTTAATAACCCATTTTGGGGTTCACACAGAGGTGAGGTGATCCAGTGTATACTTGGTTGGCTTACATGTTTAAAAGTAGACCAAAGGTACAAGAAATGTCATGATCTTTGTGAATGCCTACAATCCTGTGTTTTGCCCAGAGGGGTTTTTAGAAACATCAATAGTCCCAGAAATTGTAGAAAGTGAATCATATTCCTCTTTCAGGCCTATAAGCTCTTAAAATCCAGTTTCCATTTTCTTCATTCTCGTAGGGCGTCATGAAGCTTCGACACGGGAGCACCAAGTCAGCACGCAAGCCACACCCCCGAGGGATGGTGATGATGCACAGCCTGCCACCACATCAGGTAAAGTAACATATAACTAACCCAGCTTCAGGTAATGTAGATGTAGGCCTGCCTAATTTTAATAAATGGTTTTGTCCCACATTTCAGGAGCTGGTGGTGGCTTGGACTTGGACAGGCATACTGTCCAGATGGTGATCCAAGAAATCTGGGCCTGCAGAGAAGAGGTGGAGGAGATACATCTGGCAAACAGAAAAATAAAAGAACGAACAAGGAGGGTGGAAAATAAATTAAAAAATGTAATAGATGTTTTGGGTAGAGTCTGAATGTGGCCAAAAAAGTTTATGAAACCAAAAAAACACCGATTTAAGAGTATTTAATAATAAAAAAAAAACAAAAAAATAACAAAACCAGATTTTCAGGATTATTTAATCAAAAAAAAAAAAAAAAAGATTTTCAGGATTATTTAATAAAAAAAAAACAAAAAAATAACAAAACAAGATTTTCAGGATTATTTAATAAAAAGAAACCAAAAAATAACAAAACAAGATTTTCAGGGTTATTTAATAAAAAAAAAAAAAAAATAACAAAACCAGATTTTCAGGATTATTTAATAAAAAAAAAAAATAACAAAACCAGATTTTCAGGATTATTTAATCAAAAAAAACACAAAAAAATAACAAAACCAGATTTTCAGGATTATTTAATCAAAACATTATAAAAAAAATAACAAGATTTTTGTATATTGTATGATCAAAAAAGAAAAAAATGATTATTGTATATTGTATGATCAAAAAAGAAAAAAAAAAGACAAAAATGATTATTGTATATTGTATGATCAAAAAAGAAAAAAAAAAGACAAAAATGATTATTGTATATTGTATGATCAAAAAAGAAAAAAAAAAGACAAAAATGATTATTGTATATTGTATGATCAAAAAAGAAAAAAAAAAGAAAAAAATGATTTTTGTATATTGTATGATCAAAAAAGAAAAAAAAAAAAGAAAAATATGATTTTTGTATATTGTATGATCAAAAAAAAAAAAAATAATAAAAAAATGATTTTTGTATATTGTATGATCAAAAAAAAAAAAATATATTAAAAAAAATTTGTTGTGGGTATTTGGTAAACCCAAAAAAAAATTATGTCAGAAAATAAAGAGCTTTTGAACCTGAAAAAAGTGTGTGGTGTTTTTCTTAAAATACGTCTAATTTTCTATGTGTTTGGTTTGGGGGTCACCTGGGAAATGTTTGCTAGTTGATAATGAAAATACACTTAGTTACACTTAGTAAACAACTCCAAGCAACACAAGCAAGACATAACAAGTTTTTTCAAAATATTTGTATTTATTTTTTGTAAAGAAAAAATTATGGCAAATTGGCTTGAGATGGTATTGCCCCCCTACCCATGAAATAGTCCATGTATTTGTCCCGCACTTCACGGGCACTCTGGGGGGGCAGTCCTGTGTGGCCAGCTTCAAGGCCCGGCAAAGTTTCTGATGGAGACAAAACTTGTGCCTCGGGCCCAACCAGGGCCATATAATTAGGAGATTGTCTCCGCAAAAAATTGTGTAGTATGCAGCATGCAAAAATAATTGTATTCCACTTATATTCCGCCATGTGGAGAGAGGTGAGGAAAAGGCGGAACCGGCTGGCCATGATGCCGAAGGCGTTCTCAACCACTCTGCGTGCTCGGCCCAGCCTGAAATTAAAGACACTCCTCTCTGGGGTGAGGGTGCGCTGAGGGTATGGCCTCATAAGATGGGGTCCCAGGGCAAACGCTTCATCAGCCAGGAAAACAAATGGCAGGCCTTCTACATTCTGGTCATCCGGTGGCAATGACAGATCATCATCCTGAAGGCGAAGCGCAAACTCCGTCTGCCTGAAGGCTCCCCCATCCGATATCCGTCCATTCATCCCGACATCCACAAAAAGGAATTCGTACTGTGCTGACACCACCACCATCAGCACAATACTGTTGAACCCCTTATAATTAAAGAACTGGGATCCTGAACGGGGTGGAGGCACGATGCGGACGTGCTTCCCGTCGATGGCTCCCCCGCAGTTGGGGAAGTTCCAACGGGTCTGGAAGTCCAAAGCCACAGACTGCCACTCCTGTGGTGTGGACGGAAGCTGGGGAAGAAAAAATCCAAAAATTAGCCACATAACCTTGCAAGCAGATTAGACAAAGACATTATAAGCATTATAACATTTCTGGGAACTAGCATATTATATCTAAATATATTTAGACAATTAGCACATTAAAAACCCCCTCTGATGGGCCAGTGCCCAAGTTTGGGGGAGGGCTAGATGAGTTTGGGAGTCCAAAAAAAAATATAATTATGATTATTGGTGAACATAGACTTTACAACACATTTTGGAGGGGAGGGCTAGATGAGTTTGGGAGTCCAAAAATCAAAAATAATAAATATTTAATATTGGTGAACATAGACTTTACAACACATTTTGGAGGGGAGGGCTAGATGAGTTTGGGAGTCCAAAAATCAAAAATCAAAAATATTTAATATTGGTGAACATAGACTTTACAACACATTTGGGAGGGGAGGGCTAGATGAGTTTGGGAGTCGAAAAATCAAAAATAAAAAATATTTAATATTGGTGAACATAGACTTTACAACACATTTGGGAGGGGAGGGCTAGATGAGTTTGGGAGTCCAAAAACCAAAAATAAAAATTATTTAATATTGGTGAACATAGACTTTACAACACATTTGTGAGGGGAGGGCTAGATGAGTTTGGGAGTCCAAAAATCAAAAATAATAAATATTTAATATTGGTGAACATAGACTTTACAACACATTTGGGAGGGGAGGGCTAGATGAGTTTGGGAGTCCAAAAACCAAAAATAAAAATTATTTAATATTGGTGAACATAGACTTTACCACACATTTTGGAGGGGAGGGTTAGATGAGTTTGGGAGTCCAAAAACCAAAAATAAAAATTATTTAATATTGGTGAACATAGACTTTACCACACATTTGGGAGGGGGGACATTACAATGGATATAACACAATACATTGGGAAGTGACAAGACTAGGTAGGTTGGGGCCCAGGATAGCATGCTGGGGAGGTAAGTGATGGGAAATATGCATGTAGGCCAAAAAAGGGGCATCAATAAAGTTTACAGCATGCATGGGGGCAAAGGGGACATTCACAGCATATTCCAGACATGGTAATTAGGGAAGGAGGAGATAACTACAAGACATTAGCATACATTATAGACATAAAATGGGATATTAAAGGAGAAAACTTACCCTCATATATTCCTCCTGCAGAACCTGGATGATGGCAGAGCAGGTGTCAGGAATGATGAGGCCCAGAGCCTGGGGGGAGATGCCCGTCGATAACTTTAAGTCCTGAAGGCTTCTCCCAGTTGCCAGATAACGGAGGGTGGCAACTAGCCTCTGCTCAGCACTGATGGCTTCCCGCATAACGGTGTCCTGCCTGGTAATATAGGGGGACACCAAAGCCAACAGGTGCTGAAAGACGGGATCAGACATCCTCAGGAAATTCCTGTAATCAACAGGATTATTTTCCTGAAGCTCCCGCAGCAAAGGCATGTGAGAGAATTGGTTCCTACGGAGCAACCAATTCTTGGTCCATGAACGCGTCCTCCTCCTGTTCATGAACTCCTCATCGTCTAGGTCATAAACAAACAGACCTACACACATAAGATGCTGAGCACGAAGTCGGCGACGACTAGGTGCCTGCAACATGGCTACAAGGCTAGGAACGAACGACAAATCAGAATTGCACTAAACAGACCGCAGTGAAGAACAGCAAGACCTATGAAGAACGACCCTGACAATGAAAAACGCGGGGACAGGACCGCAATGTAAAACAATACAACCTGACCGCACGTCCCGATTGCCTAGATACAACCCCCACAAGTACAAACTGAACGGCAGAGATCAATCTGAAAGCACAAAGACTGAAAAGCACGAATCGTCACTCACCAAACTTTTACTAACACGCGTAAACACGGAATCAGCAAAAGGAGCCCCAAGGGTGGCGCCAACAAAATCAAACCTCCCCTTTATAGTCGCGTCATACGTGGTGAGCGTCACCGCGCTGGAGAACGACCAAATTGTTGTCTGTTACGTGTGTACGCAAAGCAAGCCTGTCGAGCTTCTCGACAAATTCAACAAGGAACTCGACGAGGAACTCGATGTGCTTGGCACGTCGAGTTCCTCGGCCGTGTGTACGGGGCCTGAGAGTGGAATAGAGTGCAGGTGTGTGGTGAAGATTGTAATGAAGGAACAGGCTACAGGTAAATGCTCCAAGTAAGTAATTGATGCTTGTGTGTGTTTTTTAATATGGACAGTTACCTGTAATATAATTTTACCTATTGTTTGTATTCTGTATGAATTGGCTCATGTTCATTTTTTTTTTTTTTCCCAGAAAAGTTTTTATTGAAAGTTAATGTCAATACATTCAGATATGCATTACATAAGTAAGTGGTTAATATGACACAAATAAAGTTGGCAAAGAATATCATATAAACGTGTACAAAGGCCAAATGAAGAACAACAGATCGTAACCCGTCCCCAACACATGTCTTCTGTACCGAAGGTATATTTGCATATAAAGAAGGAACACCAATAAGGGTCTCATTTATCTAATACCCATCCTAATAAAGTAAACTAGTGAATATAACGTTTAAATGATAAAATAGCTCTCATCGCTCTATCCTTACACATATATCCTAGTTGCAGACATTTAACTAAATAAACAGAGACTATGAGGAGCAATTCCCCGTCCCGTATACCCCCTTCAGAAACATTAGCTGAATACTGGAGAGGGGGGATAGGAACAAGGAGAAGTTCAATAACGCAAACATCTGGTCAAAAACCTAAATGTTTTTAACCTTCTGCTCAAAAACGAGTCCCAGGTAATAGAAACCTCGTGCCTACCTATAATTAAGAAATTCCTTTCCCAGAGGCTTCAAATCCTCCCAATGAAATTATGATTTTATTTCACACTCCGCAGGTGCACGCATTCGTGCACTACCAAGGGGGTTAAAAGAATATGAAAGGAGTTGAAAGACAGAGCAGTGCAAGATAAAAAGTATGTCTATAGCTTTTTAACCAGAAAGACCTCGGTCAGAGAAAAAGAAAAAAGATCTAGCGATAAAAGGAATTCGAATCATTAGGCGGGAACCTATGTTGAGTTATGAGTAGTGGGGGTCCTATATAATGTCCAACATCTCCAAATGTGTCTAAATTTTTCAGAGTTGTCATTAGCCTGATGAATCAACCTTTCCATCATCTCTATTTTATCCACCCTCACCTGCCAATCCAACAGTGTAGGCGGAATGGGGTCCTTCCACCGTATCGGGATACATTGAGTAGCCGCATTGATTAAGTGTAATACAAGTGATTTCCGATAGATTGATTGTGGCAGAGAGGTGTGATGAAGAAGATACTGCCCTGGGGTAAAGTCAGGTGTATAGGAGGTAATCTTGGCAATATGCAAATGTACCTCCTGCCAAAAGGGCTGTAGTTTTGAACAGCTCCACCAGATATGTAGGAGAGTACCCACTTCTCCACCACACCTCCAACAAGTCGGTGACACTGTCGGGTAAAATTTAGGTAACTTGCCTGGGGTTCTGTACCACCTGGAATAGATTTTGTATCTATTTTCCTGGGCAGATACATTAATAGAGCCCTTGTGAATGTGGTTCCATATTGAGCTCCAGTCACCATCTGACAATGATACCTGAAGATCAGCCTCCCATTTCGTATGGATAGTGGACATCGCGGTCTCTTGAGGGGTAAGCCACAAATAGATCCCCGAAATAAGGTGACGTTGAGGGGCAGAGGATTCGCACAGCTTTTCAAGGTGTGAAAGATCCCTGCACCATAGAACGGATGTTTGTGAGTTTAGAAAAAAATTTCTAATGTGAAAGTATTTAAAACGTGGCATTTGGAAATCCGGAAATCTCCGAACCATGGCTGAGTGGGATAGAAGTTTGCCCTTATCAAAAAACTGATGTGCTCTCAGTGTGGGGGCTGTCTCGGACCCCCCAGGATTTATAGTATTAATACCTTCTGAAAATCCGGGGTTTAGATTGAGTGGGGTCATAGGACCTGGGTGAGATGCCATGTGTGAGTCCCCACTTGTCTTTCTAAGGCAAGCAAGGGTTGGGCCAATTACGGGGTGGGAAGTACAGGACCTGGGAGTAAATTTTTTGTCTATCCATGGGAGATGTGAAATCCTAAAACCAACGAAAGCCTCTTCCAACTTAACCCAATCCTTTTCTTCTTTATGTACATGCCAATCGACTATTCTTGTTAGTAAGCAAGCTTTGTGATATTTAGAGAGATCTGGTACTCCCAGTCCACCCCTCATCTTGGGCATGGTCATTCTATCCCAATTCAATCGAGCTGGACGTCCAGCCCAAAGAAAACGTCTACAAATTAGTTTGAATGAGGCCAGAAAGGAGGCAGGGAGTTTAATGGGTATTGCTTGGAAAAGGTAAAGAAGCCTGGGAAGGACATTCATCTTTAAAACCGCCGCCCTCCCGAACCATGAGATTGTTCCCTTAGTCCAAGCCTCTAGATCGGTCTTGATAGACTGCAAGGCTGGTACGAAATTACGTAAATATAAATCAGAAAGCTTAGTGGGCAATTTGATCCCCAGATAGGTTATGTCATTTGGGTCCCACTTAAAGGGGAAATTGTGTTTGCAAAGGGTCACGACATCCTGAGGAAGCGACACGTTCAAAGCGATTGATTTGCTAAAATTGATTTTAAAGTTAGAGAGTATTTGGAATAATTTGAAATCTTTGAGTAAATTTGGAATGGAGATCAGAGGATTCGTCAGAAATAGAAGGACGTCATCCGCGTATGCAGCCACCTTATATTGTTTCCCTTTGACATCAACTCCCCGCACATCCGGGTTGTCGCGCAACCGTCTCAAAAAGGGTTCTAAAGTTAGAATAAAAATGAGGGGTGAGAGAGGGCAACCCTGTCTCGTGCCATTATGCACCGAGAAGGCGTCCGATAGCCGGCCATTCACTCTGACCCGGGCCGTGGGAGTTGAATACAGCGCCATAACCATCCGCATAAAGCGATGCGGTAGACCAAGCTTACAAAGCGCTGCTTCCATATAATCCCAGGCCACTCTATCGAACGCCTTCTCGGCGTCAAGGGACAAAAAGAAACCCCTAATCTTGGAAGTGGACAACCATCAATGAATATTTATTGCCTTTGTTGTATTGTCCCTTGCCTCTCTACCCGGAACAAATCCAACTTGATCAGTGGATATAAAAGTCTGAAGGAGGGGAAGTAATCTATTGGCCAATATCTTAGCGAAGAGTTTTAGGTCCACATTCAATAATGAAATGGGACGGTAATTAGTAACTAATGTATGGTCCTTCCCAGGCTTCGGGATCAAAGCTATGTGTGCTTCAAGTAAGTCAGATCCAATGGATAGGGAAAAAGGAATGTCATTGAAAGCTTTAATGAAATGGGGGAGTAGTAGCGTAGCATATGTCTTGTAATATCCTGACGTCAAACCGTCTGGGCCAGGACTCTTACCCGGCTTCAACTGTTTCAAAGCATTTAATGCTTCGTCCATAGACACCGGCTCGTCTAAATGTGACAGGTCAGGAATCTGAGAAGCCGGTAGACCATACCCAGAGAGAAAGTCATCCAAAAGTTTTTCCTGGGGCGTCGGCATCCCTAACCCAGACTGAGAAGGTAAGTCATATAATGAAGAAAGAAAATCTGTAAATTGTTTAGCGATCAAGTCTGACCTATGGAGAATTTCTCCTGTAGGGGTGGTGATGGAGTGGATTGTGTTGGCTTCTTTTTTCTTTTGTAGTGCATGTGCTAATAACCTGCCAGACTTATTGCCAAATTCGTAGTAAAGTTTATGAGTTAGGTTAAACTTGTATTGTAGCCTTTTGTGGAGTTCAGATTGAAGGTCTTTTCTGGCCTCCAATATGGCCTCTAGGGAACCCGCCGCTACAGAGCGTTTGTGAGCAGCTTCCAAAGTCTTTATTTTAGATAAAAGCTCGTTAAGTCTGGCAGTTCTGAGCCTGCGCCGTCTGGCCATAATAGAGATAATTTTTCCCCGGAGGACGCATTTGTGTGCTGCCCAAACTGATGCCGGAGCTACCTCATTTGTGGAATTATCGGTGAAGTAGTGGGCTATGCATTCCGAAATTTCAGTTGCACAGCTGGGGTCAAGCAAAATGGAATCATCCATCCTCCACACTGGTCTACCCGGAGAGTGACCTCTCCAAGATAGCGTCATCGTGATTGGGTGGTGATCCGAAAGCACCATAGGCTCAATTGACGTGTCAGAGAGTCGGACCAGGTCTTCCTGTGTTACAAAAAAAAAATCAATTCTCGAGTATTTAGTATGTAGTGGTGAATAATAAGTGTAGTCTTTAGTCGTGGGATTGAGCGTACGCCATGTGTCATGTAAGGTCAGCAAGTCTAGTTGGGTTTTAATGGCCCGGAGGGCTCGGTAAGTCAAACAGGAAGATCCATTGGATGTGTCAAGAAGGGGATTCAGGGGGACATTGAAATCTCCTCCTAAGATCAGTATCCCAGATTGAAACACCGTTAGTCTTTGAACAATATCTCTAAAAAAGCTAACTTGTTGTGTATTCGGTGCGTAGATATTGGCAATGGTCATCGGGGAGTTATATATCTTGCCCTTGATGAAAAGAAACCTCCCATCCGGGTCTTGTTCAACGCTCTCTACCTGAAGTGGGCAATGTTTAGACAATAAAATGGATACTCCTCTCGACTTTGATACCCCGTTAGTGGCGTGATACGCGTTCGGGAAATGGACGCTCCGTAATATGGGAATGCTATCTGACCTGAAATGGGTTTCTTGCAAAAAAACTATGTGAGGCCTTTCCTTCCATAAAGAGGAAAGTAATAAGGATCGCTTCTCTGGTGTGTTTAAGCCTCTTGTATTCAGAGAGTATAGTTTCAAATTCATATTAGTAGTGTCTTGATCAATGGATCGTAGGGTTATGTTATTTCTGTCAACCATCTTCTCCCTATTGGTTAGGAGTGTAGGTAAGAAAGAAGCAGGAGTGGAAAGGAAAGGTAGAGGAAGATGAGAAAAGAGGTCTAATTAAGCGAGTAATATTGCAGAACCCGCGGAGTGGAGGATTGTACAATAGTACAGGATTCAGTAAGCAACCGAACAAATAAAAGGCCGAACGGCAAAGGGTGCGGTGCATCCAAATCAGGTATACCGCAACCAGCGGGTATAGGAGCAACCAGGCCCCACCGTGTGGGGGTCAGCCGGACCGAGTCCGAAGGCAGAATGTATTGACTCGAAAAGTATAATCAGTAATATCAACAGTAAACTATTAATAACTAGAATAACCCATGCCACCCCAGGAAAACCCCTAGCATAAATTAACCTAAACCAGCCAATCTTAAAACTATTGGCGAATAACGTAACCCAGGGAATATAGATATTGCTAGGGAGGATGGAACTCAATCCCCCCAGCAATGGATCTAGTAATGTATAGTAAGGGAAAGAGCCCCCCACCTATTATCAAAGTGAGAATACCCAATCCCCCTGGTAGGGCAGCATCTCCACCCCCCTTGGCTTTGTTAGAGATGATGACTCCCTGCCCAATAGGAGCTATAGGAAGCATCCTAACCCTCTCACATCTTCTCAGTGGTACCCGAAGAATTAATATCGTATACACCATGTTATTTGAGCCAATATCATATAGGGGTAACATTTGAGGTAACTAAGCCATCCCTCCCCACTAAATCATATCTATAAAGCAAGATCAAAATTTAATGGAAAAGACATCCTCACAAACTATTAATGTTGAGGCTAAAATGTGACATTGGAGTAAGAGAGGTCGCGTTCAGTCGACTCATGAATGACCAAGTCTGCCAGGATGTAATTCCAAGTGTAGAAACTGCAAATATCTTCCATAAGGAGAATGAAGAAGGGTAAAATCTTAGACATTGCCAAGTCTGTACTCAAAGAGGCTCCTTTAGCAGTGCATCCATGTGGTCCTATGGATTTATCCGTTAGTAGGACAACCACCATCTGTTTTGTAAGGCAATATATCCTAAGTGCTCTTCCTAGGTTCATCATGGAATTCCAGAGTTAATATGCTAAATCCGGAAGGATCGTGTATAGATAAATGGCATTGGTCCTCCAAGGCAGGGCCAGATTAAGAACATCATGGGCCTGGTGCTGAGGATTTTGGTGGGGCCTTTTAGGCTGCATTCACACCTCCGCGACAAGTAACGCCGCGTGCGCGGCGTATTTTGCCGCGAATAGTGTAACTTTTTTTTTACAAATCCTTCCTATTGCTTTGTATGGCCGAACGCCAATGCCGCCTGAAAAAAAGGGTCCGGGACTTTTTTTCATACCGCAGGTGTACGGCGTCTATGAGATGTGAACCATCTCATAGACAGCAATGGGAATTCTCCCCTCCAGCGGCACGAGCGGCCGGCGTCGGGAGTTTTGTCGCGGAGGTGTGAATGGGGTGTAATAAATAATAAATAAATGCGTGGGAATGACATGAACGCAGCCCAGCCAAGCAAGTGACCAAAGGCACAGAACCCAGAAGGAAGACCGGGTGAAGATGGAAGTGTCCAGGCCCCGCCTGATTCATCACAGCGCAGCACTGGAGGGCTCAGTCTGAAAATTGAAGTGTACACTAATGTGCTAATATGCTGTGCATACTTGTACGTTGTGGCATAACCTACCCCAGGGCCTCTAAAAAGTAGTAATGTCAGGAAAGTTTACTACCGCTTTATTATCACAGGATCCCAGGAGCCTCTCATGGGGCCCCCTACTGACCCGGTGGACGATGGCCCTTGGGCAGTGCCTAAGTGCACAGTTGCCAACATTTAAAAAATATTTTCAGGGCCACTTTTTTATATAAGTGCTATATTTAGAGTAGCTGAGATCCCCGATGTTCCTCTATACATCATAGTAGTAATCACAAAATTAAATGAGTACTAATAATGGGGCAGAACAAATATGAGAACTGATATTTCCTTTAGTTGAACTAACAAAAGTGTGTCCATTCTAGAGCTGGTAACATTGAGGATATTCAGTATAATTTTATAGAACTGTTTTTGTGGGTAAGCGACATAGGGGAGGAGTATGGACGGTATATATGTGGGAAGTATGTGCAGGTGAGGGAGAGGAATGTGGAGGGTCTAACAGTGGGCACTATGTACAGGAGAGGAGTACAAAGGGTACGGAAAAAAGCACTATGTACAGGAGAGGAGTGTGAAGGGTATGACAATGGGCAGTATGTACAGGAAGAGTGAGGGGGTATGACAGAGGGTAGTACGTACCAGAGAGAAGTGTGGAGGGTATGATGGGGCAGTATGTACAGGAGAGGAGTGTGGAGGGTATGACAGTGGGCAGTATGTACAGGAGAGGAATGTAGACGGTATGATAGTGGGCTCTATGTATAGGAGAGGAGTGTGGAGGGTATGACAGTGAACACTATGTATAGGAGAGGAGTGTGGAGGGTATGACACAGTGGGCACTATGTATAGGAGAGGAGTGTGGAGGGTATGACAGTGAGCAGTATGTACAGGAGAGGAGTGTGGAGGGTGTGACAGTGGGCACTAAGTACAGGAGAGAAGTGTATGACAGCAGGCACTATGTACAGGAGAGGAGTGTGGAGGGTATGACAGTGGGCACTATGTACAGGAGAGGAGTGTGTAGGGTATGACAGTGGGTACTATGTATAGGAGAGAAGTGTGGAGAGTATGACAGTGGGCACTATGTACAGGAGAGGAGTGTGGAGAGTATGACAGTGAGCACTATGTACAGGAGTGGAAGGATATTTAGGGACTGAGTAGTGGTTAAGCGGAACATACATGGATTGAAATTACGCCAATTATGCAGAGACCAGCCATAGTCAATCTATGTATGGGCTAGCTGGTTTTACACAAGTCAATCTATTAATCAACTTGAGTACAACCAGCCTGTTTTTTTTTTCTTAAAACAATTAGTGCTGCCAGCTAAAGTTAGCAACACTGATCATTGTACGCACTGGCAGAACACAATAACACTGCAGGAGTGATTCCCCCATCCACAGGTCAGCAGGTGAGAGGGTGTGTGGGGACAGGCTGGGGAGAGATACTAGTCAGTGGCTGGGTAGGCACTGGTAGTATCAGAGCCAGATACACACAGGTTACATACGCCACGATCGTTAGAGCGAGAACAATAATTCTAGTACTAGACCTCCTCTGTAACTCTAAACATGTAACCTAAAAAAATGTAAAGCATCGCTTAGGATACCAAAAAAAATTGTGCTAGCTTAACTAACTAACTGTTTTTTTAATGAATGAAACATTTTTTTCCAAAAAAACATGTTTGAAAAATTGCTGCGCAAATACCGTGCTAGAGCTGCACAATTAATCGTTAAAAAAATCGTGATGTCGATTCAACCCCCCTGACGATCTCCAATGTAGAGTTTGCTGATTCTTTCATATAACAAGTGGAGAGACTTTCAGCTGTCAAAAGAAAATATCTGGGCAGTCTGCCAAGTTTTTAACAGGAAACATTGTAACTGACACTTCCTTCTTAGATCAAAGGGATACACTTCTGTGTGTAAAGAACAAATCTGGGCAGTCTGCGAAGTTTGTAAACAAAATGAAACATTGTAACTAACATTGTAACTAAATTTAACCACTTAAAGTCCAACACTTGTTTCTTAAGTTAGAAAGCAATATTATTTGCTAGAAAATTACTTGGAACTGCCAAACATTATATATATTTTAGCAGAGACTCTAGGGAATACAATGGCTATTGCTGCAATATGTTATGTCACACTGCATTTTCCCACTTCAATGAATAATAAAAACCATAAAATCAAAACAGTGAAGTTAGCCCATTTTTTTTTTTGTTTTAATGTGAAAGATGATCGTGAGAGAATCGTGATCTATCTTCTAAGCAAAAAAATTGCAATTCTCATTTTAGCCAGAATCGTGCAGCTCTGTACCCTGCAACATAAAAAGTGCAAAGACCACCATAGAGTAATTTTCTAGCAAAAAACAAATGATGATTTTTACATGTAGTAGAGAAGTGTCAGAATTGGCCTGGGTGGCAAGGGGTTAATTACCATGAGTAATATACAAATAATTATTATAAGCACTGTGATCCTATCAGTCTGCTGTAGTGTGTCAGCTTGTATTTATATTGGCCACTCTGTATGTAGCTTCTGACAGGCTGTGCAAGCAGGCCCGTATCTCCGGAACCATAAATGATAGCCGTCCCATATTTTGACCAGTTGTGGGGTAGCGCTTCCCATGCCTACCCCCAAATGTGGGGTTTCTGTGACCTCTGGTCATCGAGCTACAACCCCCCAAATTCGATCTTAGAAAAAAAAAAATTCTTGAGAAAGGGGCCTGGAGCTGCAGCTCCATCAGCCCCATTGTTAATCCGGCCCTGCTCCAAGGCATAAAAGCATCCAGAGATGTGGAATACCTGAAGCCCCGTGCTAAAGTCTCCAGGTGGAGATCTGGTACTAGTCATGTCACCAAGCACCATTACACAGTATTCTGTGTTTGAAGAAAACCTCCTAAACCACAATAGTTTAACAATTTTCATTTTATACTGTCATTCACTCCTAGCATACAAGGTACTTTGGTCCTATACCATATGTATGAGGGACCCTTGAAACCCTCAGGGTAATGAAATATAATTGTGCCTTGTCAGTAAGTGTTTAACATGGCATAGCTGAAAAATATAATGTCTTCACCACTATAGAAGTATGAGTGAAGTCATCTGGTTCAATAGGTTTCAATGAGCTGTAAGCCAAGAGGGATGTGGGATTCCAGTTTTCATTCTCAAACAGAAGCCTTACCAGCCCTCATCTCTAACCCAAGAATGACATTGACAGCGAACCCACAATTCCAATTAGATGAGAGCTATATACATTAACTTTTGAATACCTCTCAAAACTTGTGTCAAAGTTTCATTGCGAAGAACAGATAAACAGGGGAAACCGCCAACGGGGCTTGATGACTGAAATGTCTCAGTGGTCTCTTCGAGCTCTTCTAGCAGCTGGTCTGGTGGATCCTATGCTCTGAGAGCCGGGTGCCCTGTCGTCAGGTGGCAGTTCAGATTCCGATGGAGAGCGCCGACGACGATAGTTGGTAGACTGACACTTGCTGCTGTAAGTACAAATATTGATGACGATACCTCATAAACACCCTTCTCAGGAGGTATCACTAATGAATTGAAAAAAATGTGCAAAATAAACATAAAAATATATAAAATACAATTAAGTTCAATTAAGTACCAAAAAGCCACAGAGAAAAAACAAAACGTCCCTAATCGCTCACACCTTGTGCGAGTGCATAAAAACCAAAAATAGTGACACACTAAGTATGGGAATCTAAGTGGCAGCTTATGGACAATGCACACACAGGCTGATGGATAAGCCTGAAGGGGTCAGTCCCAGGTAAACTTGAAGACGCTTCAAACGATGATGTCAGGCAGCCAGTGAATATCCATTCATCTAGAGATGGCAGCTCATGTAAGAAAGGAGACAAGACATAGTGCAAGACTGTATAATATATGTGGCTAAAAAAGGTATTCAGTGCGGTGTATCACTCACGAAACCCCCGATCAATCACAGCATTCAGCGAGGCAGAAATGGAATAAGCCGCTCAGCGTTGCGATCTCCTCATTCAGACGGATCTCCCGTCGATCGCGTCACTAGGCTCCTCCCCCACGCGTTACGTCACTAGGCACGTGACTTAGTCATGGGTTAACCAAGTGACCCTATCAGCCGAGCTTTTATCTGAGCTGGCTGTGGAGGAAAAAACTTGCGACGGAGGGATCAATCACATCATTGCTGACATATACCATAATCCATATAGCAAAGCATATTCATTTACAATGATAACCGACTTTAATTACATAATCCAAATATTTTAAAAAACAATCCGATTTACAAAGTAAAATTAAAATTGAATTGTTTGACAAGGACAAGGTCTATATGCCCCCAGTGGTCAATGGAGCGCTATTACAAGGATTCCTCAATGAACATGGCTGAGCCCATTTCAGAGAACCACACTCCCTCCAGTGGGTGTTAATAGAATTACATCTAGACAAAGTCATCAGATTCAAACAATACCATAAAAAGTATAGAGATGGCTAATAGGCCAATCTATACAGGTAAGTAATGATCCCATTCTTGCTTAATACTCATTAATGGGATGCATCCATTTCCACACATGTAATGTTATAAGTTAATAGATTACTACCTATTAGAATTGTATAATTACAAAAGATAAAAAGATAAAAATATAAAAATATTTTTAAAATTGTGATACCCATGATTAATAGTCCGCGATAAAGCAATTGAGGTCAAACTCAATATTTAAGCCATTTGGGGCTAGAGTGACCATCTCGTGAATCCATCTGGATTCAGTTTTGCTTAATTCTCGCACCTTGTGGCTACCCCTCCAATGGGGTGTATATTTATCTATTGCCCAGAATTGTAGGCCTTTGGGGTCTTTCTGATGGCACTGTTCAAAATGCCTAGAGACGTTGTGTTTCGGGAACCCATTTTCTATGTTTTGCACATGTTCCCGAATACGTTTCCATAGCGGCCTTTTCGTGCGTCCTACGTACTGCAATGAACATGGGCACTGCAGAACATAGACCACCCCCTCTGTTCTGCATGTAATCAGATGTTTTATTTCGTACTCTCTTTTGGTTACATTGGATATAAATTTTGTGCATTTTTGACCATTTTGGTTTGTGTTCCTGCACGCATAGCAACGTTTACACAGGAAGAACCCTTTCCCTTGCCAAAAGGTCAAAAGACTGGATTTAGTTGGTGGGTCAGGGACATTTTTCGCCACTAAATCCCTCAAGGTGGGCGCTCTTCTATATACCACCCTAGGTACAACTGGTAAAATACTTTGCAACTGCCTATCAGCTTTCAGGATAGGCCAATGTCTCTTGAAGATGGATTCAATTTGTTTATGCTGAACGTTGTAGTTTAAAATAATAGGGAGTTCATGTTCTGACTTCTGAGGCTTTTCTTTATCTTTTATTAGGTCAGGTCTTGGGATGTCTTGGACTTTCTTTATTTGATCTTGTACGAAGCCCTGATTATATCCTTTCTTGATGAACTTGGTACCAATCATTTCGGCTTGTTCCAAAAATATTTGCGGGTCTGAACAATTTCTTTTAATTCGTATCATTTGGCCTTTCGGGATGTTTATCAACCAGGGCTCAAAATGGCAACTGTCCACTGGTATGTAACTGTTGCGGTCCACCGGTTTAAAATAAGTTTTTGTGGTGATTTTTTGCGACTGTAATGAAATTTCAAGGTCTAAAAACTGAATATTAGTTTCACTTATTGTGTACGTCAGTTTGATGTTTTTCACATTCTCATTGAGTTTATCAAAAAACTGTTTTAATGAGGTATTATCACCTTTCCATATTATTATACAATCATCTATATATCTCCGATACAATATTAACTGTTCTGGTATGCTGTTATAGATCACAGTTTCCTCCCACTCAGACATAAAGATGTTGGCTACGCTCGGAGCATATTTAGCTCCCATCCCAATTCCATTTAATTGTCTGAAATAATCCGTTTTATGCCAAAAATAATTATGTTGGAGGCCATAAGCTAAGGATCTTAAAATAAATCGTTTCTGCTTTGAAACAAGATTGCTAAAATTGTTCAAAGCCCATTTAGAGGCCCCAATGGCCTCTTCATGGTTAATGATTGTATATAACGATGCCACATCAAAAAATATATGCTGAATCAACCAATTAGGAACCAAGCTTCTAGAAACATGGAAGATGGTAGGGTGCAATATAGCACCCTAAGGAATAAATCCCTCTTCAATCCGCAGGTTTCTAATAACCATCATGTAGAGGTGTTCAATAAAATGGTCCTGAGGGACCTTGAAAAATTAAAAGTTAAAAGAATACCTGATTCTAAGGCTATCCACAAAGGTATAAAGGAATTGGAAGAAAACAAAGAAATTATTATTAGGCCAGCCGACAAAGGCGGGGCAATAGTGGTCCTATCGAAGGAATACTATTATGAAGAACTTGGCAAC
The DNA here is from genome assembly GCF_905171775.1 of Rana temporaria. Classification (NCBI taxonomy): domain Eukaryota; kingdom Metazoa; phylum Chordata; class Amphibia; order Anura; family Ranidae; genus Rana; species Rana temporaria. Next base: position 282,226,523 of record NC_053491.1, on the reverse strand, counting down.
CAACTGAGTGACACTGATACATATATCAAACTCAGAGGAAACCCAACTAAAGAATATAAAGAAGAACTCCTCGAGTTGGTACATAGAGGGAGGATAAAAGGAGTCCTGAACAAAAGAGAGGAAAAATATTTGGCCCCAGATGTTTGTAGGGTTCCAATTATTTATACAGTCCCCAAGATACATAAAAATCCTTTGAGACCACCAGGGAGGCCCATAATAAATGGAATCCAATCCATCAATTCCAGATTGGGCGAGTATGTTGATCAGTTTATGCAACCATTGGTGCCCCAAACAAGAGCATACCTAAGGGATACTAAGCACCTGATCCAAATTTTGGATATGATTGTTATTGATGCTGATTCCACATATCTGCTGGCCACAGCAGATGTGGCATCGTTATATACAATCATTAACCATGAAGAGGCCATTGGGGCCTCTAAATGGGCTTTGAACAATTTTAGCAATCTTGTTTCAAAGCAGAAACTATTTATTTTAAGATCCTTAGCTTATGGCCTCCAACATAATTATTTTTGGCATAAAACGGATTATTTCAGACAATTAAATGGAATTGGGATGGGAGCTAAATATGCTCCGAGCGTAGCCAACATCTTTATGTCTGAGTGGGAGGAAACTGTGATCTATAACAGCATACCAGAACAGTTAATATTGTATCGGAGATATATAGATGATTGTATAATAATATGGAAAGGTGATAATACCTCATTAAAACAGTTTTTTGATAAACTCAATGAGAATGTGAAAAACATCAAACTGACGTACACAATAAGTGAAACTAATATTCAGTTTTTAGACCTTGAAATTTCATTACAGTCGCAAAAAATCACCACAAAAACTTATTTTAAACCGGTGGACCGCAACAGTTACATACCAGTGGACAGTTGCCATTTTGAGCCCTGGTTGATAAACATCCCGAAAGGCCAAATGATACGAATTAAAAGAAATTGTTCAGACCCGCAAATATTTTTGGAACAAGCCGAAATGATTGGTACCAAGTTCATCAAGAAAGGATATAATCAGGGCTTCGTACAAGATCAAATAAAGAAAGTCCAAGACATCCCAAGACCTGACCTAATAAAAGATAAAGAAAAGCCTCAGAAGTCAGAACATGAACTCCCTATTATTTTAAACTACAACGTTCAGCATAAACAAATTGAATCCATCTTCAAGAGACATTGGCCTATCCTGAAAGCTGATAGGCAGTTGCAAAGTATTTTACCAGTTGTACCTAGGGTGGTATATAGAAGAGCGCCCACCTTGAGGGATTTAGTGGCGAAAAATGTCCCTGACCCACCAACTAAATCCAGTCTTTTGACCTTTTGGCAAGGGAAAGGGTTCTTCCCGTGTAAACGTTGCTATGCGTGCAGGAACACAAACCAAAATGGTCAAAAATGCACAAAATTTATATCCAATGTAACCAAAAGAGAGTACGAAATAAAACATCTGATTACATGCAGAACAGAGGGGGTGGTCTATGTTCTGCAGTGCCCATGTTCATTGCAGTATGTAGGACGCACGAAAAGGCCGCTATGGAAACGTATTCGGGAACATGTGCAAAACATAGAAAATGGGTTCCCGAAACACAACGTCTCTAGGCATTTTGAACAGTGCCATCAGAAAGACCCCAAAGGCCTACAATTCTGGGCAATAGATAAATATACACCCCATTGGAGGGGTAGCCACAAGGTGCGAGAATTAAGCAAAACTGAATCCAGATGGATTCACGAGATGGTCACTCTAGCCCCAAATGGCTTAAATATTGAGTTTGACCTCAATTGCTTTATCGCGGACTATTAATCATGGGTATCACAATTTTAAAAATATTTTTATATTTTTATCTTTTTATCTTTTGTAATTATACAATTCTAATAGGTAGTAATCTATTAACTTATAACATTACATGTGTGGAAATGGATGCATCCCATTAATGAGTATTAAGCAAGAATGGGATCATTACTTACCTGTATAGATTGGCCTATTAGCCATCTCTATACTTTTTATGGTATTGTTTGAATCTGATGACTTTGTCTAGATGTAATTCTATTAACACCCACTGGAGGGAGTGTGGTTCTCTGAAATGGGCTCAGCCATGTTCATTGAGGAATCCTTGTAATAGCGCTCCATTGACCACTGGGGGCATATAGACCTTGTCCTTGTCAAACAATTCAATTTTAATTTTACTTTGTAAATCGGATTGTTTTTTAAAATATTTGGATTATGTAATTAAAGTCGGTTATCATTGTAAATGAATATGCTTTGCTATATGGATTATGGTATATGTCAGCAATGATGTGATTGATCCCTCCGTCGCAAGTTTTTTCCTCCACAGCCAGCTCAGATAAAAGCTCGGCTGATAGGGTCACTTGGTTAACCCATGACTAAGTCACGTGCCTAGTGACGTAACGCGTGGGGGAGGAGCCTAGTGACGCGATCGACGGGAGATCCGTCTGAATGAGGAGATCGCAACGCTGAGCGGCTTATTCCATTTCTGCCTCGCTGAATGCTGTGATTGATCGGGGGTTTCGTGAGTGATACACCGCACTGAATACCTTTTTTAGCCACATATATTATACAGTCTTGCACTATGTCTTGTCTCCTTTCTTACATGAGCTGCCATCTCTAGATGAATGGATATTCACTGGCTGCCTGACATCATCGTTTGAAGCGTCTTCAAGTTTACCTGGGACTGACCCCTTCAGGCTTATCCATCAGCCTGTGTGTGCATTGTCCATAAGCTGCCACTTAGATTGCCATACTTAGTGTGTCACTATTTTTGGTTTTTATGCACTCGCACAAGGTGTGAGCGATTAGGGACGTTTTGTTTTTTCTCTGTGGCTTTTTGGTACTTAATTGAACTTAATTGTATTTTATATATTTTTATGTTTATTTTGCACATTTTTTTCAATTCATTAGTGATACCTCCTGAGAAGGGTGTTTATGAGGTATCGTCATCAATATTTGTACTTACAGCAGCAAGTGTTGGTATTAGCGCAGCACCTATGTTTTAAAATTTCTTTTGGTTTGTGCACCGTTCCGTGTTTGCAGCTTTACCATTTGGGTATATTTGCTGGATGTGTTTTTTTCCTTTTGTGAATTTATTGTAGTAGCGCTGTAGTACCATTTTTTCTAGTTGGTAGACTGAGTCTCCATTGGTTCTGTACGTTGAGGTGGCCATCTGTTAACTGATTGACGGTACATCGCGTACCAATCCGGTACAGCAATTAAGGGGATCCCCAAAGTGTCGCAGAAATGTGGCAAATCCTCAGGAACTTTCAACAGAACAGTGCGACCCTGATGAGATGCTGATAAGCAAAATGGAAACTTCCATTTATAGATTATGTTTCTGTCACGTAATACATTCAAGAGGGGTCTAAGATCTCTGCGGTGTTTTAATGTGATGCCCGATAGATCTTGGAAAAGTTGAATTGGTGCTCCCTGACAGGATAATTGCTTACCCCGCGCTTTTCTTAGAATATCTTCTTTAATTCTAAAATCAGCTAGGCAACAGATAACATCCCTTGGGGGGTCTGCTTCTTTACCTTTAGGGCGCAATGCGCGATGAATTCTGACGAGATCTATGTCAGTCTGAGGGGGTCTGTCAAGAATAGAATTAAACAAGCCCACCACTGATTGAGAGATGAAGTCCCCCTCAACCGATTCGGGTAACCCCCGCACCCTTAAGTTCTGGCGTCGTCCTCTATTGTCGAGGTCCTCCATGTGTCTATTCATATCCCTCATTTGAAGGGTGTGATCATCCACCTTCCTAGTACATCGCCTGAGGGCAGATTCATGGTCTTCTATAACAGTCTCCGTTTGCGATACTCTGTCTGTGAGGGAGCGGAGGTCTAACCGCACTTCCGAAATGGCGGCTGCCAGGGCGTCTTTAATATCAGTTGCCACACTTTTTAAGTCATCAATAGTTAGTGATCTTTGTGTTGCGACACCCTGTATTCCTGAAGCCTCCGGTCCCCTCGGGGTTAACGTTGGAGTCTGTGTCGGGCTTAGTATAATGTCATCAGAGCCCCTCTGCTGTGTCTGTGAGGTACCTGAGGTAATCCTCTGACGGGATGCTGCCATCTCTCCCCTGTTAGCGCGGGACCTCTCCGTGGATGAGAAAGTAGTTGTGCTGCTGTTTTCCCTGGGCGAACGGGATCTAGATGCTGACGAAGACCTAGAGGCTGTTCCCATGTCGGTAACGATTGTAAATTTTGGCTGGGTGAGCTGTACGGGGAGAAAGTTATCCTGAGGTGACAGGAGCTCAGCGGTTAGGCATCCATTCTCCCTCACGGTCCGGCCACGCCCTTTCTTGGCTCATGTTCATGACATTAATGTATGTACTGTTTTTTACTTGAATTAAACATATACTGCAATTACTCCTGTTATTTTATTGGCTCCATAGTGCTCACCTCACTCAAAGTCCCATATAGCATATAGCGTCTTTTTTGACGCTATATGCAGGGATGGAGGTGTGTCTCTGGTGACACCAGACCTTTATTTATTTTTCTCTTCTTTGTCTCCTCTCCGGTGGAGCAATAGGCCCCCTTTTACTATTTCTAAGATAGAACAGATTCAAACCCCTCCTAGCAACTTCCTCCCTTCATCTGAATAGATAAAAGCGGTCCAAATTGTCCAATTTTTAGTGTATTGTTCTCTCTTATCTTGGGCCGAAAGCACCAAGTCTTCTATGACCCCCACATGGTCTAGGGTTTTTCCAACATCTAGCAATACCCACCTTAGCTTTGTTTACCAGATGGCACAGAACAGAATTTTTAAATGTCTGTATTGGTATTTGCGAAAGATGTAATAAAAAAAACGCAGGATCGTCTGGGACTACGTACGTTGTGCATTTTTGAGAGATCCTTTGGACCTCCAACCAGTAGTGTCTAATCTTAGGGCATGTCCAGAAAATATGCAACAGGGTTCCACACCCCCTATTGCATCTCCAGCACTGGTCTGATGCCTCAGGAAAAAACCTACTTAGTCTCGAAGGAATATAGTACCATCTGGTCATTAATTTGTAGTTTAATTCCTGTATTTTAGTATATATTGATGCATTCAGCGAGAGGAATTGAGCCAATATGAAAGTCCTATTGAGATCCTTTGCCCATCTTCCCATTGCTGGCATCTCATAATTATCATGGGGTTCTATTAATAGCCTGTAAATCTTGGATATTACCCGGGAGAGCGGTTCTCTCTCTTCGCAGTATACTTCAAACTTTGTCAGTTCCTGTCCAAAGCATTTCGCTGAGCCTAATGAATTGAAGAAGTGACAAAGTTGTAATGCCTGCCAGTATCCTATTTCAAACCTGCCTCCTATCTGTGTCAAGGACGTGACTGTGGGCCATGAATCTGAATCCAGGAAGTGTGATACTTGCATATAGCCCCTCTCTCGTAATTTCAGAAAAGCCCCTGTATCGATCCCTGGTCCAAAGCTTGGGTTTGCCAGTATTGGGTACAGTGGCGACTGTCGTGACGAGTATTTAGTGTTCTGACATATTTTTAGAACCTATCCGGAGGGTCGGGCCTATGAACAGATGTTTTTTAGTGGAGTCAGGAAAACTCGCATAGCACCAGGGTGCTCTACTTGATGGTACTTGACCCACTGTTCCAATTTGATTCACTGTTTGAGTTCTATATGTCTGCACCAGTCTATGACCCTGCTCAGATGTGCTGCCTGATGGTACTTCAAAACGTCTAGGACAGCAAGGCCCCCATGACATATAGGGAGGATCATATGGCTCCTGCTAACTCTTGGTCTTTTTTTGCCCAAATGAATTTGGTGAAAAGCGTATTTACTTGACAGGTACCACTTGAAATAGGTATAACAATTTTGGTAATATGCTCATTTTGATCGTATTACAGCGGCCAAACCATGAATGAAGTCCGTGTTGCCATTTATCCTACAGAGAGGAGACTACCTTAAAAAAACGGAGGGAAATTCACCATATAGATCTTCTCTATTCTTGACGGAATTTGTATCCCCAAGTATTTTAGTGCTGTCCCCACCCATTTAAAATTAAAATTGGGTTGGATCTTTTTCTGTACTGATGAAGGAAGGGCCACCCCCATCGCTTCCGATTTCGAATAATACATTTTTAAGTTTGATAGTGCCCCATATCCTTCTAATTTCTTTCATCAAATTTTGGAGGGAGATATGAGGGAAAACAGCAGGTCGTCTGCATAGGCTGAAATCTTGTAATTACGGTTTCCTATTTGAAGGCCCTGGATATCTGAGTTTTGCCTAATTCTATTCAATAGGGGTTCAAGGGAGAGAGCAAACAACATGGGGGAAAGTAGGCATCTCTGACGCGTTCCGTTTGGAATTCTGGATGGCTCTGAATAAATTCCGTTTACTTTAACCAAGGCCTGGGGGAGGCATACACTCCCTCTATCCATCTTATCATATGCTCTCCCATTCCCATGTACCTCAGCACCTCAAACATGAGATTGGGCGATAGCTCCTACACTATAAAGGGGAAGTTCCATTCGGGATGGCACCACCCTTGGGGCTGCTTTTGCTGATTTCGTGTTAGTAAAAGTTTGGTGAGAGACGATTCGCGCTTTTCAGTCTTTGTGCTTTTCAGTCTGTTACAGCGTGACGAATGTGCTATCTCCATTACCAGCCCTCCCGTCTCATAAGTTTGCTTCTGAGCATGCGCATTTTTTTCACTTCGTTAAAGCCTACGAACGACCGTTTTTCACAACGTGAAAAACAACGTGAAAAAATAGAGCATGTTCTAAATTTTTAATGCCCGTTTTTCACGTCATGAAAAATGCTCTGGAGCCCACACATGATCATTTTTAATGACATTAGGGCCCAGATTCTCGTACATCGGCGCATCCTTATGCGGTCGTAGCGCATCCAAGATGCGCTACGCCTTCCTAACTTAGAGAGGTAAGCTCCGTATTCCCGAAGCACCGGCGTTCAAATTTGCGCCGGCGTAGTGCAAATTCGTGGGCGTATGTGGGCGTAAGTGAAAGTAGGAAGGAAGTGGGCGTGATACATTTAAATGAACCGTGACCTTATGCAAATGATGGTCTGAACGGACGGCGCATGCGCCGTCACGTGACCGGGTGTCCCCCGCCCCTATGCGCATGCGCACAACGCGATTGGCGAGTTGCTCCAAACAAGTGCATAAATACGCCCAGACATGCGCCCATCATGTGCAAAAGTACACCTGTTAGTTTACTGTTGGTGGTGAGCTTACTTTTGCAGTGCTTTGCCATGTCTGCTGAGCGTACAAGGAGAAGGAAAAAGAATTTCTCTCATGATGAGAGGGCCATCATTCTCGCAGGCATGGAGAGGCACTATGACCGCCTCCATGGGTCCAGGAGTAAAACCACAAGCAAGGGGCGAAGGGATGAGATCCTGCAGAGGATAACGGATCAAGTGAATGCTGTGGGCAATGAGGAGAGGAGGCCCCATCATATAGGCAAAAAAATTAATGATCTTAGGAGGAGGGTCAAGGACAAGATGGCCCTCATGGCGAGGCATGCCAGGGGCACTGGTGGGGGACCTGCCTCAAGGATCCGTCTGACACCAGATGAGGAGGTAGTTGCCCGGTGCCTTACCAGGGTTCAAGTTGAGGGAATGCCGGGCTATGATTCTGTTCATCCGCCCTTGAGGACAGGTAAGTGTTTATTTCAACTATCTGGTGTGTAGCATGTGTGTGGGGGGAGGTAGGGAATATGTGACAAGTTTGTGGGTCCACCAACATGTGAATGTTTTGTGTCATCCACAGGTGTCCAGGATGAAGCTGGCCCGTCTCGTGCCCCTGCCCGTCCCACACCATCCCCTGATGATGATGTCCCTGCCCGTCCCACACCATCCCCTGATGATGATGTCCCTGCCCGTCCCACACCATCCCCTGATGCTGATGCCCCTGCCCGTCCCACACCATCCCCTGATGCTGATGTCCCTGCCCGTCACACACCATCTTCATCTGATGAAGATGCCCCTGACCCCCAGGGAAGGCAAGCGGCATTGGTGGAGGAGAGTGGTGGCCACGCCTCCATTGAGAAGGTTCTGCAGGATGTGGAGCATTTGGGGGAGGAGGTGTCACTGTCCCTTTTCATGGAGGATTTGGGAAGCTTGGCTGGTCCATCCCGGACCTCAAGCCCACGATCCTCCATATCCTCGGACTCCATCTCCAACCCAGCCACTCCCTCTGTCTCCATCCCCAACCCACCCCCTCCATCTAATCCCTCACCCTATGCCAGGCCTGAAGCCTCTCGTGGACCAAGGAGGTCAACGCCGAGAACCAGGGGGGTACCCGAGTTGCTGTCTGTGACCCTGACCACTGCGCAGGAAGACCAGACCCGATGGGCCAGGACTTCACTCGAGTGGCTGACAGCCTAGGGGAGAGGGGACATGTCACCGATGTGATTCAGGACATTGCAGGCAACACCACTGCAATTATCACATGTTTGCGGGATCTCGAAACCACCACAGCAAGCCTGGTGAAAGAGGTGCAGACCCTAAATGAGTCCGTCCAGGGGCACACAGCTGCCATTGTTGGTGTTCAAACCGAGACCAATAACCTCCTGAGGAGGATAGCGGTGGCATTAGAGGGCAGGCCTCCAGCCCCGGTGGATGCTCCTCTGCCTGATGCAACCCCCCCCCCCTCAACCAGGCAGTTGAGGAGCCGGGGCCGGGGCCGTGGCCGAAGGCAGGCCAATTAGTTTTTCGTGATGATTATTGCTCGGATAAAGAGTTTTTTTATTTATTTTTCTAAGTATTGCTCTGGTAAAGAGTTTTTTTTATTTATTTTTCTAAGTATTGCTCGGGTAAAGATTTTTTTTTTTTATTTTTCTAAGTATTGCTCTGGTAAAGAGTTTTTTAAGTTAGTGTTGACAAATGCACACGGTGAGGCGTGCAGAATAGTGTGACTGGTGTGAGAATGGGGGGGGTTGACACTCCTGCCAGCAAAGGGGTGTCACCCTCTGCCGTGTGAAAGGTGTATGAATGTACAGTAACATAATTGGAGCCTTGGCGCGGCGTTACTGCTCCCTAAAACAATGTGGTTTGATTGGGTCTAATCCAATTCGATGTGCATGTGGGGGGTGTGTGCTAGGGACCACAGTGGTGTGCACGTGTGCATTCACATTGTGCCATTTTTCATGTGTGTGTTTAACGTTCAAAGAGACGTTCAACGAAGCATCTCCTGATTGCTGATCCCTCAGCAGACGGGGTACCCTCAGGCAGGGGGGGATTGTCGGGTTGGGGGCTCAGGTCATCACGTAGTTCAACCTCCAGGCCCTTTCTCACTGCGAAGTTGTGCAGAATGCAACATGCCCCGATGATCTGGCACACAAAGTCTGGGGAATACAACAGGGTCCCCCCAGACTTATCCAGGCATCTGAAACGGGACTTCATTTGGCCAAAGGTTCGTTCCACCACTGCACGGGTACTTATGTGTGCAGCATTGTAGTTTTCCTCTCCTGGGGTTTGTGGGTTCCGGAATGGGGTCATTAGATGAGGTCCAAGTGCATATGCCGAGTCACCTGGAAGAGAAAAGACAGGAGGAGGTTAGTCATGCATGTGTCCCTCGTAATGTCTGCGTCATGGGGGGGACAGTCATACCTGACACCCATGTCACTCACCAACCAGCCAGCTGTCCCCATACACGTTCTGGTCAAACTCCATTGGGATGTCGCTTTGGCGGTAGATGAAGCTGTCATGACAGGATCCGGGGTGTTTGGCACGGACGTGCCATATGAGGCCATGGGCATCCACGATAACCTGGACATTGATAGAATGCCAGTGCTTCCGATTGCGGAATAGGTGCTCTGTGTCACGGGGGGGCTGTAGTGCCACATGGGTGCAATCAATTGCCCCAATGGTGCGTGGGAATCCTGCAATTCTGACAAAATCTGCCCTTGCCTTATTCCGCTGGACCTCCTGGGTGGGTCTGACGATTTGGTTGGACATGTGTCTCAGGATTGCGGGTACAACCTGGTGCACACATCTGCTCATGCTGGTTTGTGACATCCCAGCCACACCTCCACTTGTGCGCTGAAAAGATCCAGTGGCCAGGAAGTGGAGTGTTGCCAGGACCTTGATCAGTGGCTGCACTGCATGTGAGCGGTGTGTTGGGCTTGTAAGGTCATCCTGCAGGATTGTGGTTATTTCCTGGATGGCTTGAGTATTAAATCTGAAGAGGCGATACACCTCTGCTTCCCCGATGGCCAAGACGTCTAATGGCGTTCGGTAAAAACGCTGCCGTGCCCTCCTCCTTCTCCTTCTCATTCGAAGCGCCTGGGCGCACACTAGTTGTGCTATGACCATGCCTGCCCCTGGCATGTTGGCATACAGAAGTCTTGTCCTGCAAGTGTGGTTGCTGAGCTCGTCCGTAAGGGTGCTGCTAAAGCTGCTCTCCAGCTGACCTGCACACGTCTGGTGCAAAGTTGCCCCTGCTTTTATGAGGGGCAAGTTTACACCGGACGAACAGCTTACGCGCACCGCTCGTAGCCTGCGTCGGGCGGTCGTACGTTCGGGAATCTCAGTATATCCCTCATTTGCATATTTGATTATGAAATCAATGGGAGCGCTGGGCGTTCTCGGCGTAAATGTGCGCCTACGCTACGCCGGCGCACAAACGTTGCGCCGATCGAAACAAGACTAATTTCTGGCGTACCTGGTTCTGTGGGTACGGCGCACCGATACGACGGCGCATCTGTTCAATTGCGCCGCGCAGATCAAGGTGCCCCGGCGTAACGCCTTTGAGAATCTGGGCCCAAATTTATTTTTTATTTTTCACGTCATGAAAAACAGTTGTGTGTACCCGGCATCAGTCATATGTACCCCTAGTATTGGGAAAAAATATTTGTAATATTGGATGGTAAACCCATTTGGGCCTGGTGCCTTTCCGTGCTTAAAGCGGTGGTTCACCTGAAATATTTTTTTTTAAAAGCCAGCAGCTACAAATACAGCAGCTGCTGACTTTTAAAAAATGGACACTTACTTGTCCAGGTCGCCCGCAAGGTCGGCAGCTGAAGCCGAGTGGTAGCTCGGCTTTCGGCTTCCCCTGCCACCATCCTCGGTGAGGGAATCTGGAAGTGAAGCGATGCGGCTTCACTGCCCGGTTCCCTACTGCGCATGCGCGAGTCGCGCTGCCCCGTTCTCTCTGGTCCCCGTTGTGTTCTGGGAGCCGAGGGTTTCCCAGAACACAATGGGGGGGGGTGATGCGGAGGGGCCGGACTCCCGCAGGAGTCTATACCAGGAAGTGGTGCAAATACCTGTTTTATACGACCGCGCACTGACGTCATCGCCCGGTGCTGTGTGCGTTCCAGCGTGGAACGCGGAAGTGCCGAGCGTAATCAACGCTCTATTCGGCACACATGCCTCTCCCCTATCAAATAAACCTTCAGCTGCAGACTGCCTGTCACATGACACGCACCACATGACTTCCACATGACTTCCTGGCTGCCTATAAAGCTGAGCAGATGCTCAGAGGAAATTGCTGGTTTGTCTTCAGCTTCCTGTACCTGAGTTCCTGTTTCCTGTTGATTGATTACCTGCTGTGACCCGGTTTGACCCTGACCTACTCTGATCTTCTCCTGGACCTGACCTCGGCTTGTTTTACGTACTTTGTTCCTGCCTCCTTTGTTTGACCCTCTACCTGTGACCCGGATTCACCTTCAGTCTCCTGTGCTTTGACCTTCTGCTTGTGACCCAGTTTTGCCTCCTGTTTTCAGTGCCTTGACCCCCAGTCTGTGACCTGGATTGTCTGCTTACCTGTGTTTGAGCCTCAGCCTGCTCTGGACTTTCTACCTGACTTCTCCTGCTGGACCCCGATACCCATCGGTCCCTGCTCCAGTTCTACAGGACTTCCACACAAGCTCTACCCTGCCTGCTGGTAGCTTGTGTCTCTTGGTGCCATCCACCCTCTGTACCACCTCCAGGGGATGGACTGCGCTCTCGGCATCTCGGCCTTGGTAAGTATCCTATTCTGATACCCTGCTATACAGAATCCCTTGCTGCTACAATACTCTGCTTACTGAAGATCTCTCATCATCTGCAAACGGATAAGTACCATTACTATGTTTCATTTATTGCTCTAGAATTACCCGCTTCACATATAGCCTTACTAAGCACTGTATTTGAATGTGGCTCCAGTTTATACTACCATGCTGCTTGGGATTACTTATAGTACCTTCATGTAACATCTGTGGAATATCTTAAAGGGACATACGCTTTTAAACCAATTAAGCCTCTCTCAAGTATATGCTGTTTGCATACAGTATTTTCATATGCTACGTGCTTGACATTTGTTCTTTATAATATACGTCCTCATGGCCTAATTTACTGAACATGTTCGCTATACTTTTTTAAAGCAAAGGGTTGAAGGTATGTTCCACCTCCTCCCTTAGTAGCTCAATGCATTCCTATATGTGAGTGATGTGATGCAGTGAACCCCCAAACTCTTTTTCTCTGATTAGAGTGACGCCTGGGGTCCAGTACTGATAATCACTTTACATAGAGAAGTGCATTGAAATCTTTTCCTTAATGCAGTTGTGCTTCACTCACGTTCATCGTAATCTTTAAGGCTAATGCCGCGTACACACGGTCGTTTTTCGGCATGAAAAAAAAAAATCCTTTTTCAGCATGTCCAAAAAAACAAAGTTTTTACAACTTCATCATTAAAAACGATGTTGCCCACACACCATCGTTTTTAAAAAATGATGAACAAAGCGCGGTGACGTACAACACGTACAACAGCACTCTGAAGGGGAAGTTCTATTCGCCTTTGGGCTGCTTTTAGCTGATTCCTTGTTAGTAAAAGACGATTTGCGCTTTTTTGTTTGTTAGGCCTCGTTCACACGACCGAACATGTCTGCTGAAACTGGTCCGCTGACCAGTTTCAGCAGACATGTTCGGTCGTCTGTACGGCCAACCGGACAAATGTCCGGCTGATCGGACAGGTTTCCAGCAGACAAATGTTTCTTAGCATGCTAAGAAACATGTCCGCTGGAACCATGTCCGTCAGACATGTTCGGTCGTCTGTTCAGACTCACCGGACATGTCCGATCGGCCGCCATCCCTCGCATGCGTCGAAGTGATTCGACGCATGCATGGAAGCATTGACCTTCCAGGGTCGCGCACGTCGCCGCGTCATCGTCGCGGCGCGGCCACGTTGCGACACGTCACCGCGTTTGTTTTCTGCAGGGATTTTGGTCTGATGGTGTGTACAGCCATCAGACCAAAATCCGGCAGCGGACATGTCTGATGAAAACGGTCCGCTAGGTCTTAGTACGCCGTCGGATCTAAGCTGCAATTTTTCGGCGGCCGCTAGGTGGCGTTTCAGTCGAATTCCGTGTCGAGTATGCAAATTAGCTAGTTGTGGCGATCCACGAACGTACGACCGGCCGGTGCATTTTTTTACGTTGTTTGCGTTCGTCTTTTTCCGGCGTATAGTTAAAGCTGCTGTTATGAGGCGTACTAAATGTTAAGTATAGCCGTCGTTCCCACGTACAATTAATTTTTTTTACGTTGTTTGCGTAAGTCGTTCGCGAATAGGGATTTGCAAAGAATGACATCACCGTCATGAGCATTGTCTTGTTCCGGGTTAATTTCGAGCATGCGCACTAGGATACCCCCACGAATGGCGCATGCGCAGTTAAAAAAAAAACGTTGTTTACGTCGGGTCACGACGTATTAACATAAAATACACCCCCATCACAGAGATTTGAATGGCGCGCCATTACGCCGCCAAAGATACACTACGCTGCCGTAACTTACGGTGCGAATTCTTTGAGGATTCGAAAAAAAAAGAACAAAGCTACGGCGGCGTAGTGTATCTTAGATACGCTACGCCCGGCGCAAAGATTTGTGGATCTGCCCCTATGTGTGTATTTCCATTTAATCCTCCCGTGTAAAATGTGTAGTGTAGGCGTCACACATGCTTGCAGGCATTTTTCCAGTCTCATATCTAAGTATTACTGTACTTATCTAATATCCCGCCCTTTCCTAGGTATTACTCTCATAGAGCAACATACAGTACATGTCGTGGGGGGACTCCTTCTCACATTTTCTTTTACTGTCCCATTTTCGTAGTCTAAGTTCTCATCCATCCACCACCATTATCTCACCCCCCCCCCCCCCCCCTCCCCTGGATACAAGTTATTTCATATAGGCACACCTTTCCTCTATTTTCCTAGAATAAAATACTTGGGGCCAGATTCAGGTAGACTTACGACGGGCGTATCAGTAGATACGCCATCGTAAGTCCGAATCCCCACCGTCGTATATTTAAGCGTATTCTCAAGCTGAGATACGCTTAAATATTAAGAAAGAATTTTTTTTCGACCACTAGTGGTAGAGAAAAAAACACTGCGCTAACATATAAATTATTGTGAAACACGTGAGTGTAAATAGCTGCCAGTACTTAATACCTAAATCCAAAGTAAAAAACACTAAAAATACAAAAAAGTACAGCGCTAAAAGTATGTGTGATTACCAAAAAAATATTGAAAAATTAGTGAAAAATAAGTGAATAGTGAAAAGAGAACAATAGTTCAATAAAAGTCCAAAAAAAACCCCTAAAACTCAAACGAATCATATATTGAATAGTGATGTTGAAAGTAGAAATCCTCCACCATAAAGGACACCCGATAAATAAAGATGTAGTCTCCTTACCAGATGATAAGACCGGTATTGCAGCGGTCTTATAGGGCCCAGGGATATTTAAAAGTCCTCCCAAAAGACTAACTCAGATGCTGGAATGAATCTCATAGGCTAAGTGCGTGCCACCAAGCATAGTCCCTTCAAGCTCCCATGTAATGAAAGACAATAAAGAGCCACATAGTGTAAATCCGTAAACTATGCAGGGTTTAATAAGGTGAAAAAGGCGCACTTACAGTGAGTAGAACACAAAACAGCGTGTAGATTAAAAGTTTTCGGAGTGGCGTCTCCTCTGTGTTTTCCTCCGTCTGCTCACACTCCGTCGCCGTGTGTCTCCGGGTAGTGCGTGATGACGTCACAAGCTAGGCCACGCCTACGCGTTTCGTCACATACAGGACGTCGTCGGGGATTGGCTGCTAGCTGTGCGTCCTCACTCGGTCCTCTTAAATAGCCTCAATCCACCATTTTAATTGTGGGCGGCCAATACAAAGGAGACCTTAAGGAGAAGGGCAAATACAAACGCCCACGTGATTAGCGTGCGGCGTGAGATGAGTATGGCAGACGTAAGGAGGAAAGGAAATTTCTTATGTAAATGGATAAAAACAAGATGATCGCCATCTTGTGGAAAAAAAAGGAGAACAATGATAGATGGAATTTAGAGCAATGACGGTGGAAAACAATGAGGGAACGCCATAAGATCCACACATATAATGTACAATGATCAAATTTAATGAAAATTTACAACATTAAATTAGTAATTAAACCATATTAGAAATAAGAATTAAAATATATTATATCTATATTCTGAAATATATATATTATTGTTAAAAAATACATATAAAAAATATAAAAATATATATAAAAATATAGATATAAATATAAATATAAAAAAATAAAAACACAGGGCATGTTTATGCATTGTTTAAAAAACAGTTGATGTCCCAATCGACATTTAACCCATATGGAACAAAAGATTTCATGTTAAATATCCATCGAGTCTCTAGTTTTGAAATGGAGCGTATTTTGTTAGTGCCCCTCCAGTGCGGACTTAGTTTCTCGATGGGTAAAAAAAGGGTACCCTTAATATTTTGAGCGTGACACTTAGCGTTGGACAAGTTATGCTTCGGTAAACCCCGTCCAACGTTACCTACATGTTCCTCAAGCCTAACGTGAAGGGCTCTTTTGGTCCTGCCGATGTACTGTTTCAAGCAGGGGCATTGTATAAGGTACACAACATGTTCGCTTGAGCAAGTAATGAAGGAATCTATATTATAGGACTTTTGAGTCTGACTTGACTGAAAGGATAATAATTTCCGCCCCTGAAAAACTTTTATTTTACAAATGTTGCACTTGCGGCAAGGAAAAAAACCTTTAATTTCCTGAAAGAAATGTATAGTTTTAGGAGGATCAATCACATTGGGGGCAATCTTATGCCGCAGTGATGGTGCACCCCTAAAAAGAACAGATGGTCGATCAGGAATATTGGGACCCAAAACACGATCGTTCTTCAGAACATTCCAATGCTTTTTAAGTATCTTTTTTACCGAGAAATGTTGGTTTGAATATCCAGTGATCATGGCAAAACTAAAGAAGTCATTATTGGTGTTAGCAGTTTTCTTAACTCCACTTAAAAGCTGGCCTCTATCCATAGAGCTAACTGTCTGGATAATATCATTAATGCTGACATCAGTATAACCCTTTTCAAGAAATCTTAGTTTTAGAACCTGGGCCTGTTGATGGTAATCCTCAAGTGAGGTACAGTTGCGCCTTATTCTCTGAAACTGACCTTTGGGCACAGCTTTAAGCTATTGTGAATGATGACAACTGGTGAGTGGGATATATGCATTGCGATCCGTCTCCTTGAAATAGGTGGTAGTGAGCACAGTTCCATCCTTAATTTGAATATTGAGGTCCAAAAAATGGATCTGGGATTCACTAGCCTCGTACTTCAAAGAAATACCCCTATCGTTACTGTTTAATATAGAAAAGAAACTCTCAAGGGGCAGGAGATCACCCTCCCATATCACCAAAATGTCATCTATATATCTTTTCCACAGCTTTAACTGACTAGGTGGGTTATTGTCAATCACCTCTCTTTCCCAAAACGCCATGAATAAGTTTGCTAGACTAGGAGCAAACTTGGCTCCCATCGCTACGCCACACTTTTGCAAATAAAAATTGTTACCAAACCAAAAGTAGTTGTGGCTAGTAGCGAAAATAAGTAAGTTAATAATGAAATCCTTCTGAATCAAAGATAGTGAGTCATCCTGTTGCAGATAAAAACGCACTGCTTCTAAACCATGAGTGTGTGAAATGATGGTGTATAAAGAATTCACATCAGCAGTTGCTAGAATGTATCCTTCCTTCCATCCACAATCCCCCAAAATATTGCTAAGATACGACCGGCGTAAGTCTCCTACGCCTTCGTATCTTAACTGTATATTTACGCTGGCCGCTAGGGGCATGTACGCTGATTTACGCCTAGAATATGTAAATCAGCTAGATACGCGAATTCACGAACGTACGCCCGGCCGTCGCAGTACAGATACGCCATTTACGTAAGGCTTTTTCCGGCGTAAAGTTACCCCTGCTATATGAGGCGTAGCCAATGTTAAGTATGGACGTCGGGCCAGCGTCGAATTTTCCGTCGATTACGTTGTTTGCGTAAGTCGTTCGCGAATAGGGCTGTGCGTAATTTACGTTCACGTCGAAAGCATTGACTATTTGCGGGTTAATTTGGAGCATGTGCAAGGGGATACGTTCACGGACGGCGCATGCGGCGTTCGTAAAAAGCTTCATTTACGTGGGGTCACGATGATTTTACATAAAACACGCCCACATCTTACACATTTGAATTAGGCAGGCTTATGTCGGCCAATTTACCATACGCCGCCGCAACTTACGGAGCAAGTGCTTTGTGAATAATGCACTTGCCTGTCAAAGTTGCGGAGGCATAGCGTAAATAGGATACGCTACACCCACACAGAGTTACGCGCTCCCTACCTGAATCTGACCCTTGGTCTGTTCACTCCCCTTTCAAACACACAAAAAAGTGAACCAAAAAAAATATGTGACAATAAATAGCAAGTGTACAAAAAGCATCAAATGTGGAAATGAAAGTATACTGCAGCAGCAGGAAGGAGACTACTACATCTTACCAGCATATATATCTGTGGCCCATCTATGCTATTGGTCTAACATCAGTGAGGTAAGCTGCTTATAGACACAGAGGTGGGCTCACTGAAGATTTTCGCTGAAGATTGCCACAGAAAGTTACTTTGGTTCTATTTGGTGGTGGAATCTGCAGCACGAGACTCTTTTTTATGACTTTAATTTCAGATTTTTTTGGCTCTAGTGGATTCACCGCTTTCATTTCCACATTTGATGCTATTTATTGTTTTTGTTTGTGGTTTGTTAGATCACGGTTCACTTAATTTTCACCTAGACTGTATATCACATTGTGTATAGTAGATTGTCATTTGATGATTTTATTAGATCACGCTACAGCCTGAGCCATCACATTTTAGTATTTGTTTCTTTCACAGGAGGGCCACTTTCTTTACCAGTTATTGGTCAGTTTTCTTCACCTACATTATCCATGGGCGGGAACCCAGTTCTGTTTTTCCTCACTATTTTAGTCCCTTTGTGTCACTTTCACAGCACAGTCACAGTCACTATTATTTTTCACACCACCCCTTCATGTCACTATTTATATTTTTAAGGCCCCAGGCTCAACCATCCCTCTAAAAAAATAAAAATAAAAAATAAAAAAAAGGCCACCCAAGGGGAATGTTCATAACCTTAACCATTAACACCAAGCCTTGTGGTGATTTAGTTCGCATTTGTAGCGCTATACAAGTCACTCGCTCACTCACTCACTCACTCACTCACTCACTCACTCACTCACTCACTCACTCAAAATCATGTTGTATCGTATTATAGTCCAAGTTTTGGGCTCCTAGTCTTTCTGAGTATCCCCTATGTACTTCCCAAAATAAAATCCAAGACGGAGTTAGATACCCAAAGAAAAAAAGGGGGAGGGGAGGGGGGGAAAGAAAGGGAGCGAGCCAAAATGACCAAAAGGGGTCCAAGAGGGGGCAACATTGCCCTTCTCTGCAGGGTGGCCAAGATTAATCTGGCAATATTTTCACCATGGCCCCATCCTGCTCTATGTCTCCCACCTCCCATGCCTTGCGGCTTATCAACTCTTTGTGTATATAACGGTGGAATCGACATATAACGTCTCTTGGTCTGTTCACATTCACTGAGGGGGGTCCCAGGGCCCTGTGGACTCTCTCAAACTCTATTACTTGAGGGGGGTAGGGATAGCCAGCTGTTGACATATTGTTAGGACCGTTGTCTGTAGAGCCTCTCGCCCTATGGTTTCAGGGATTCCCCTGAACCTCAGGTTCTGGTAAGCTATGAATAAGCACTAAAGTTTGGTGTGAAACATGTCAGCTTTTTATCCTGTCTGCTGTGGCATGCTTTTTGTGGGTTTTTTGATTTTAAAATAAAAGCAATTTATTTTTGGAGTGCAGCTGTCTAGAAAGTTTTTCCTTCATTTTGCATTATTCCATGCATTGCCAGCACCCGTGGCTTTGGATCAGGTGAGGAGACTTTCGGTGATTTCTCTTTTTCATTCTGGCGTCGGCTACGGTCCTCAAATTCCTGTAATTGTAATTGGATAAAGGAAACATGTGAGGTCTGAGTGGACTGTACCTGTTCCAGTTGCTGTACTCGGCTCTCCAGGGATGACACCCGATCCTCTTCTCCCTTTAATCTCTCTGACAGCTGCTGTATCTCTGCATGTACCTGGTTCACCTGGGTCAGCTCCCTGTGGTGCATTTCCTCTATGCGCACCATCATTGACTTTATATCCACCCGGGTCAGTAATGCTTTCTCCCTTCTCTCCCTTCTCTTCATTGCCGGGACCCTTTCTGAGGGTAAGCATGCAGGGTTTGTGGTGCTTACAGGGCTATGTAATCCACATCCTTAGCTGGCTAACAGGGTGGAGGGTCGGAGCTCTACAGCCGCATGCTGCTCTCTACTCCGCCATCTGCACCATCTCAAAGCCACACCCCCGATAATCTCTTTAAAAAAAAATTATTATTATTATTTATTTTATCTTTTCTTTTTATACTGTTCTTTGAAAAAAAATTGTGTCACTTTTATCCCTATAAAGCCCAGTACACACGATCGGAATTTCCGACCGTGTGTATGCCCCATCAGAGTAATTCCATCAGAAATTCCGATTAATTCCATCAGAATTTTGATAGAAAGTTATGTTCTATTTTACTCCGATGGAATCGTGTGTACAGGGGTATTACAAGGAATGTAAACATCCCTTGTAATAAAAAAAAAACATGAAAGGACCTCTTAAATATGAGATCTGGGGTCAAAAAGACCTCAGATCTCATATTTACACTTGTAGCACTACCCCCGTAGGAGCTGCTGGATTAGATTTGTGTGACTATCTTGTACAATCTACATTTTTGGTCTATTATCTTGTTAATGGTAAAATATGTATGTCAAAATGTGCTTCTATTTGGACAGTGTGTATTCTTATTTTTGGATTATGACACTTCTTACCTGTCCACTGGGCTGCCGATCTTGAAAATACGGAGGGGCTGGCCAAATTAACCATAACCATAATTTTAAATACTCATTTAAATGTTATACTTGTATGTTGCCCAAGAATGTTTGTGTCAAATATGCTTGCAATTTTATGTGCACAAGTAGTAATTTTTTTTGCCTTGCTTGACTCCCCAGTTTCCTTCTGTAATGAGACTCTTGTTCGCTCGGTTCCGCTCTCCCGACACTCCTCTGCTACTATTGGATCAGATTGCAGATTGCAACGTCTGATGGTTCGGTCATCCAAGGCTCCGGGATCCGAACTACAGCTATGTGCCGTTCGGAATCCATTAGAACAAAACACCAGGCAGGCTGTATGTAAGTTCAAACAGGAAGACCTTTATTGGAAGCACACAACACACTTTTATACAGAATTTGGAACATCCCGCCCCCAACAACCGCTTTCCTATTGGTCAATTGTAAAGTACATGTAGTTCTCCTTCAGGTCCTCTTAGCCATGCAAATGAGGACTTGAAAATGAGTCAGCAGGGATTGGTCCGATAGCTTGAATAGAAGGACTGCTATGTGTAATGAGACAGAAGCCCCAGGGGGTAATCAATGTACACATGTAAAAAAGTGTACTACAGCGCTAATTAAATGAATAATTACAGGAACACCTAGTAAAAAACTAAATAATAATGCTGCTATCTAATCAGGGAGAATCAAACTCCATAAAAACCAAAACAACTGTGAACAAATGTGATGCTAAATACACATTACTCATGTGGCAAATCCTCAAACATGTACCCAATCAGGAAACATACGATGCCTTCCTTCACTAGGAGTGCAGATCCCAGCACATCACTGCTGCAGTCCGGTGAGTGGGCTCTCAAAGGCAGATATATATAAGAAAAGAAAGACAAGACCTCATTGCGCAGTACATCAAATCAGGTGGATAATGTGATCCTAATACATCGGCAAATACACTCACGAATCCCCGCTTGTGTTAAGCATGAAACGCCGCTCAGTGTGCAGTCTCCTTGGTTTGATCCAATGAGCTCGGATTCGATTGTCCTGTCACTGTAGGCTCCTCCCTACGCGTTACGTCACGGGCACGCGACATAATCATGGGTTACTCATGATTAAGTCGTGTGTTTGAAGTTTGATTCTCCCTGATTAGTTTTGTACGAACTTTCACCTTTTAAGTTAATATTAGCGCATCTATATATTTTCACAATCAATGTACACAATAGCCAGACACAGAACAATGGAGCCGTCTGGAGCCTTAAGACAGAGCAGAAGACCCCCCACTGTGTAACAGATTTCAAGGAGGAACACTTCCGCATTCCAAGGTCCATGACACCTTCAAACCCCCAGCAATGGCAGGATGTGGCGGCCCAGTTTGAGAATTTGTGGAATTGTCCCACCACCCAACTCAGGTATGTAGGGGCATGGCCTAGCTGAGTATGTGAGCGGACTCATCTCATAGCAGCTCCGGTCTCTCCTGCTAAAATCCTGGGCCGTAATCGGCGGAATTGAGAAAACACACAGCCCACCCTGATGCTGAGAGTCCCAGCTTCGTTGTGAGGTATCTATTTCTGGTGGATGGGCAATCGAAAGAAGCAACCACCGCTGAAGATGAGTGTCACTACTCGCTCTGGCCAATTTGGCCGCCGCAGCACGGCAGAACACTATGTCTGGCCTGCATCTACCCCTGATCTCTTCAGGGAAGCCTTCCCCTGGTGTCCTGGACCCTCCACACACATCCTCTCAACTATCCCATGCCAAACATGAGGGGGATGATGCGGATGGTGCGGTCAGCATGGATGGCGGATCTGGGCCTACTCTATCTGAGCTGCTTCACACCATCAAGGTAAACCACACAGACCTAATGGGGAAAGTGGCTAAAATAAAGACTGATTTTGCTATTATGCAGCAAGATGTGCAAAAGATACGGGGTCGGGTTACTGAGACCGAACACCGCATTAGTGACCTGGAGGACACCGTGTACCCCATACTGCCTAAGCTTAACACTAGGGCTGTTACTGATTTTGTGTTCGATTAATCGTTTTTTTTTTAATCGATTAATCGACCAATTTTGATTAATTATAACGCACATACAGATCCAACTACTTTTAGCTGATCTCCTTGCAGGCTGAATCCTAGTGCAGCTACCAACCACTGGAAAATGGATAGCAGGATACAAAAAACACACAAAGGCAGCACTCGATGGGAATAGCATTAAAACTTGTATAGTCTTCAAGTAGGAAACAAAATACATATTGCACTGGAGATAAAATTGATGTAGCTACATAAACTGTGAAAATGGTGCGAGTAATACCAAACGGTACCAAAAGCAGTCATAAAAACATGTAGCTAAGTATGATACCGGTATAAAAATGTGTACAACGATACCACTGCTGAATCCAGATGAGGAGAGGTTAACATCAGTCCGTCGCCATGTAGATGTCCCATGAAGGGAACTATCATAACTCCCAGTGGATGGTTGTAGAATCCCAGGTTGATAGAGGGAAGTGTAACAGCCCTTGCGTGTGGCAGATAGGAAGGTCCCGCTGGCATGCAGATATGAAGGCACAGCAAAGGAGCCCTTCAGATGGACACGGCAAGCCCCACCGGTGTCCGTGTTGTTACTGGATCTCCGATGGAACTCCCTGAAGGCCCAGAAGCCGGCGGAGAGGTGAGTACCAATCAAAATAATTTTAATCGATCAAAAAGATTTTGATCGATCAAAAAAATTAAAGATTAATCGATTAATTAAAAGTTAATTTGCACAGCCCTACTTAACACATATGGTGGTAAGATCACTGCCCTTGAAAACAAGGTGGATGACCTCAAGAACCGTCTCTGCCGGAACAATCTGCGGTTGGTGGATCTCCCTGAATGGGTGGAGGGGTCTGACCCGGTGGCTTTCCTTGAGAGCTGGTTGGAACAGGAGTTTGGCCGTGACCATCTATCCACGTGTTTCGTGATTGAATGGGTCCACAGGGCCCTGGGTAGGCCTCTCCCGGCAGGAAATCCTCCCCACACCATGGTGATTTGTCTGCTGAACTACAGGGACCCGGATTCTATTCTCTGTGCTGCTCGCCTGAAGGGCCCAATTTCAGCAAATGAAGCAGAAGCTGCGGGAAGACTCTGTTCAATATGCTATCTTGTTTCCAGCCGCCCTCCAGGTGATCCATGGGGGAAAACCCACTTTTTTCAATCCCCTATAGAGGCCCTGATGTGGTGGAAATCGCTGCCAAGGCTTCCTCAGCCCCCCCCCCCAGGGGAAGTTTAATTTAACTAATCGGCATACATATCTCTTACCAGGAACTGTTCCGCTTTTAGCTACTACTCTACTTTGTGACTTGATTTATAAATATGGTTTTCTTGCAGGAGAGTCCCAGGCCATGCGCCCCGCATGTGGTATACGTTTAGAGTCTAAGCCCGCTCTGTTTTTCAGGAGTTGGGCAGGGTTGTCGTTGCCTCTGGGCAACCTATATTTTTGTGTATATAGTTTTGTTGTGGTGTGTGTGCTTTGTGGATGGATGAATGTGAATGTACCGCTGATGTTAAACCTACAATGCGTGGCCGTGACTGAATTCTGGATGGTTCTGCCCCCCCCCCTTCCCTATCCATGCCCTAATAATGTTTTTAGTACACTATGGCTGATTTGATTGTTTGCTCCTGGAATGTCAGGGGTCGGAACTCAAAGTTCAAAAGGGCTTTGGTGTTTGAACGGATTAAACAAATAAAACCACGTGTCCTGTGTAGGGATGAGCTTTGTGTTCGACTCAAACGCATGTTCGACTCGAACATCGTCTGTTCGTACGTTCGACGAATTTAGAACAAAACGGGTCGTTCGCGCCAAATTCGAGTGACGCGCGTCGGCCCATAATTCACTGCAGTGTTGCGCGCTGATGATTGGCCAAGCATGCACCATGACCCTGCATGCTTGGCCAATCACAAGGCGCAAAAAACGAAGAACCACAATTGGCCAAAGCCAGGGTGGCTTTGGCCAATTATGGCTCAGGGGGTTTAGTACACGCCCCACACTATATAAGGCCGCCTGTAAGGCGGCCGCGTGTAGTGTGTTCCAGCTTTGTTAAAGAAAAGAACAGTCAGACAGTTAGAGAGAGAGAGATAGATAGAGACACAGTGTCTTTTCTACCAGATAGATAGTGTGATGGTTTGGGTCTGTCTTCCCTGAAGGATGGCTGGTTTTCGCCATATTTTGGAGAGACAGACGCCTTAATTACACAGCTGTGTGGTCAGCTATTTAGTGCTGGCCTGGCTGTGGCTCAGAGCCCCACCCACAGACAGGAAGTCTGGTCCCTGGGAGCCAGGTGAGCTCTCAACTCTCTGAAAGGAGTCAGAGAGAGGCTGCATGGATTGCAGCTAGTGTGTGCAGATCTGCAGGTTGCAGATGCCGCTTTATGTTTGAGCAGCAAGTCGCTGAATAGGAGAAAAGCAAGGGTTGAGCTTATCTCTGGGAAACACTGTGTGTTCTGAGGAACAGAACTTAGGCTTAGGCTAGAGGCCTGAAGCCGTCGGATGCCAAGATTGAAAGCCAGGAGGCTAAGCTCTTGAGTTTGTACAATGCAGTAGTGATGGAACCCCTGTGAGGGCTGCAAATGTATATGCGAACTTTTGTTTTTTTTTAAATAAAAGTGGGCCACCAAGCCCTCGAAAACGCACTTACCGTTGGAGTCCGTTCCCGCAAGGTTACAATAGATAGATAGATAGATAGATAGAGCAGGAAGGCCAATCAGTTTAGTTAAATTTACAGTGTGTAGAGGATATATATACATCCTAGCGTTGTACATATATTTATACACTGTATAGCTTAGCTAGATCAGCTATTCCTATTGTTAGGCAGTAGATTGTGCTAGATGCAGTGTGTGATGCATTTGCCTATATGTCTCATTGTAATTCTCCCTGCTTGTTTGATGATGTGTTAGAGGTAGAAAGTCATTTAATGTGTGATTCAGTCCTCTGCTAAAACAGCCTGTTGAAGTGCTAATGTCCCCTCACTATTCTAAAGGTTAATTGGTCTATTGTGTTGTGTGAAGGAGATCTGTGTTTACCCTTAAAAGATGTGTATTGTATCATCAAGCTAAATGATTAGATAAGTGGCATGTTAATTATTCTGATTGCTTCATTGTAATAATTACCCCCCACTGATGTCAGTATCTAAAGAAATGTGTCTGGCAGGTTCGGTGCCAGAGGGTCTAGAGACTGATTAGTTCAAGGAGAGATCATTGTTTCCAAGGATCTGTATTGAAGACCCCCACTGTGTGAAGGGGGGCGGAGATTGTCATTAACAGCTTGTAACCTGCATATAACCAGCTGAATGCTGGCATTAAAGTGTGTTGTTCCAGCAGTAAGCTTGGCATGTGTGGCTTATTGGGCGATCCCAGGAATATCCCCCCTTGTGGAATATTGGGGTGATTATCTTTATGAGAAGAAGGGAAGACTTTGACGGGGATATCATTCTAATACCGTCACACAGTGCTCTAACGTGTTGTATTGCCTGCATAGTGTTTAGTTTACACCTAAACATAGTACTCAGTGTTAGTGGACGTGTGCTATTTAATTGCCCATAAACGCATTAGCTGTTACTGCACGTGGGCTATTTAATAGTGTATAAAGGTATATTGCGTGAGTGAGAACGTCTTTCGCAGTCGGTAGAAAACGTCGTGAAAACAATCATGCAGTACGATGATACGAAACTTGATTTTTGGACTTTATGATCAGTGGATGAGTTTGTGGGTTTGATATGGGGAGAAAGCTAAGGCTTGACTGACATTAGTTTTTTTTTATACATTTTGACTTGCAGAAATAATGGAGGCCTTCAGAGAACAGGAGTTCTTCACAGAATTTGTTCAAAGGGGGCCCCGGATGGCAACCCCCCTTTTTTCTAGAATTTTTCTTTCCCAAAAAAATAATTTATTGAGCCAAGATCTGGCATTGTAGTGCCCCCCCCTAAAATATTTGACATATTGTTGCCACACAGCACGTGCACTTTGGGGGGCCAAGCCTGTATGGACAGTCTCACGGGCCACCACCACTGGAACATCAGTGGCCTCATCAGGCACAAGTGTCATGTAGTTTGTTGAAGGTCTCTTAGGCCCCGTACACATGAGCGGATCTGTCCGCTGATATTTGTCCGACGGACAGTTTCAGCGGACAGATCCGGTCGTGTGTAGGCCCGACCGGACAATTGTCCGGCGGATCGGACAGTTTCCAGCGGACAAAAATTTCTTAGCATGCTAAGAAATCTGTCTGCTGGAAACCAGTCCGTCGGACGTGTTCGGTCGTCTGTACAGACTCACCGGACCCGTCCGACTGACCGCCATCCCTCGCATGCGTCGTACTGATTCGACGCATGCGTGGAAGCTTTGAACTTCAAGGCCGCCCACGTTGCCGCGTCATCGTCGCGGCGACGGCGCGGCCACGTCCCCGCGTATTGTTTACGCGCGTATTTCTGTCTGATGGTGTGTACAACCATCAGACAGAAATCTCCGGGCGGACATGTCTGCTGAAAATGGTCCGGCGGACCGTTTTCAGCGGATTGTCCGTCCGTGTGTACGGGGCCTTAAGGAAATTGTGCAATATGCAGGAGCAAAGTATGACATGGTTCTGATTCTACTTAAGAAACCTACAGTCCTTATCTTGTTTGCACCGCCTGTATACTGCTGTTCAAAGTATATAGGGCCAAACGGTCTTGTCAGGGCCGATCCTCGCTATAAGCTCACTATGCAAGCCGCTTAGGGCCCCCGCAAAGCTGCAAAGGGCCCCCAAATTACTAGAGGCCCCGCCTGGTGAGAAGTCATTTTCGCCCCGCTTCTAAACTCCCTGGCTGAGTCATTTCCGACAGCAGAACACCCCCTCACCCCGCTTCTCAACTTTCTTTAATGTGACATGTCACTGTTGTCAGCGCCCCCCCCGATTCTCATTTTTAATGTGCCATGTCATTTTGCTTAGGGCCCCAGGGAGGTCAGGATCGGTACTGGGTCTTGTAATGACCTGGGGGGAGTGGTGGCGTGGAAACTGCTATTTTTTTCAATGATTTTTATCCATATTGCAGGGACCAAACATCAAATTAAAGCCGCAAGCAGTATTAAATTACTTTTTTCTGAGAGTAATCTCATGTTGTGCAGGGACATTTCTAAACACGTGCCACTACTATAGACACCCAGCAGGTACCATATTTAAAGGATTATTTTTTTCACTTTAAGCATCATTAAAATCGCTGCTCAAGAAAAAACTACAGTTTTTACAACTTTTTTTCCATTGATACATGTTCCCTGGGGCAAGACCCGGGTTCTCAAAGACGTTTTCCAACAATAACTTGCATATTGGGCTTTAAAATGAGCACTTTTGAATTCGAACGTTCGAGTCCCATAGACTTTAATGGGGTTCTAAATGTTTGCGCAAATGGTCAGTCTGTTCGAACGTTCTGGTGCGAACCGAACCCGGGTATGTTCGGCTCATACCTAGTCCTGTGTAACGGAATGGCCCGTGGGACCCAGAAGTGTCATGGTCTTACCTCTTTGCAGGCTTCTTACATCTGACATGTGCTGGCGGCCATATTTGCTTCCTGGGGTTCTTATAAGCTTACCACACCCTGCGGCTCCTCCTTCCCACTGGGAGGAGCTGGATGCCTTGCATATATATAGGAGGGCTGTTGCTGCAGTTCCTTGCTTGGTCCTCTTGTATACACATGCTCCTGAGATTGTGCTGCTGCTCTTGGTTACCGACCCGGCTCCCACGGACGATCCTTCTGGCTCCTGATCCCCGGCTTGTCTCACCACCTCTCTCTTGTTACGGACTCCGGCTTGGCTGACTCTCATTCCCGGCTATCGAACCCTGGCTCAGGTAGAAGACTCTGTTGACTGTTTGATCATCCGTTTGGACTTTAACCTTGCTGTTTGGTTTTTAATAAAGCCTTCCTATTTCACTTATCTGTTGTTGTACGTCTGATTCATGCTTCCGTGACATTAGGACCAAGCCATGAATTCTGACGGTACAGGGCCACCTTCGCTACCCATGCTGGTTGCCAGACTGGATCAGCAGGATCACCTGCTAGGTCAGTTCGCTCAGGCGTTGCAAACCCTGCTTGCATGCACAGGGCTCATCTCGCTCCCATTGCCGATAGGCCGGTTGTCGCTCCTGGGTCCGCTCCTACTGCCGCTCCGGTTGTTGCGCCAGAGTCTACCCCGACACCTGTTGTTGCGCCTGCGGTGTCTCGGGGTATGACCGGTTCTGCCCCCCTTCCGCAGCGCTTTGGGGGAGAGCCAACTCAGTGCCGAGGTTTCCTTAACCAAGTGGGCATTTATTTCGAGTTGCTGCCACATGCCTTTCCCACTGAGAGATCAAAGGTGGGCTTCTTGATCTCGCTGCTCTCGGACAGGGCCTTGGCCTGTGCAAGCCCCTTATGGGAGAACAACAATCTGGTGGTTGCCGAGTTTTCTGTTTTTGTTGCTTCTCTTCGGAAGGTGTTTGATGTACCGGCAAGCTCTGCCTCTGCTGCGAAGCTCCTTATGTCCGTCAGACAGGGTTCACGATCGGTAGCCGAATACGCCATTGAGTTTTGTACCCTGGCAGCAGAGGTGGGCTGGAATAATGAGGCTCTGGTCGCTGCTTTCTCCCATGGTCTCTCGGATGCCTTGAAGGATGAGGTTGCGGCTAAGGACCTACCTGTGGAGCTTGAGGCTCTTATTTCTTTCCTGATATTGATTGACACCAGACTCAGGGAGAGACCTTCCTTTAAGGAGAGCCTGCGGAGGCCTCCTAACAGATTGGCGCCTACGTTTGCTGTCCCACCCGTGCCTCCCTCTCCTCCCACGCCTCCTGGGGTTGACTTACCTGGGGGTGAACCCATGCAGCTGGGGTTTGCTCGCCTGTCCAAGGGGGGAGAGGGCATTCCGGAGACGCGAGGGCCGATGCATGTACTGTGGTCTCGGTGGGCATTTTCGGTTGGCATGTCTGTCATGGTCTTACCTCTCTGCAGACTTCTTTCATCTGACATGTGCTGGCGGCCATATTGGTTCCTGGGCTTCTTATAACTTACCACACCCTGCGGCTCCTCCTTCCCACTGGGAGGAGCTGGATGCCTTGCACATATATAGGAAGTCTGTTGCTTCATTTCCCTGCTTGGTCCTCTTGTATTCACATGCTCCTGAGATTGTGCTGCTGCTTTTGGTTACCGACCCGGCTTCCACGGACTATCCTTCTGGCTCCCGATCCCTGGCTTCGTTCGGACTACCCTTCTGGCTCCTGATCCCTGGCTTTGTTCGGACTATCCTTCTGGCTCCTGATCCCTGGCTCCGGTGGAAGACTCTGCACTGTTTGATCATCCGTTCGGACTTTAACCTTGCTGTTTGGTTTTTAATAAAGCCTTCCTATTTCATTTATCTGTTGTTGTACGTCTGATTCATGCTTCCGTGACATTAGGACCAACCCATGAATTCTGACGGTACAGGGCCACCTTCGCTACCCATGCTGGTTGCCAGACTGGATCAGCAGGATCACCTGCTGGGTCAGTTCGCTCAGGCGTTGCAAACCCTGCTTGCACGCACGGCTCATCTCGCGCCCCTTGCCGATAGGCCGGTTGTCGCTCCTGGGTCCGCTCCTACTGCCGCTCCGGTTGTTACGCCAGAGTCTACCCCGACACCTGTTGTTGCGCCTGCGGTGTCTCGGGGTATGACCGGTTCTGCCCCCCTTCCGCAGCGCTTTGGGGGAGAACCAACTCAGTGCCGAGGTTTCCTTAACCAAGTGGGCATTTATTTCGAGTTGCTGCCACATGCCTTTCCCACTGAGAGATCAAAGGTGGGCTTCTTGATCTCGCTGCTCTCAGACAAGGCCTTGGCCTGGGCAAGCCCCTTATGGGAGAACAACAATCCGGTGGTTGCCGAGTTTTCCGGTTTTGTTGCTTCTCTTCGGAAGGTATTCGATGTACCGGCTCGCTCTGCCTCTGCTGCGAAGCTCCTTATGTCCGTCAGACAGGGTTCACGATCGGTAGCCGAATACACCATTGAGTTTCGTACCCTGGCAGCAGAGGTGGGCTGGAATAATGAGGCTCTGGTCGCTGCTTTCTCCCATGGTCTCTCGGATGCCTTGAAGGATGAGGTTGCGGCTAAGGACCTACCAGTGGAGCTCGAGGCTCTTATTTCTTTCCTGATTTTGATTGACACCAGACTCAGGGAGAGACCTTCCTTTAAGGAGAGCCTGCGGAGGTCTCCTAACAGATTGGCGCCTACGTTTGCTGTCCCACCCGTGCCTCCCTCTCCTCCCACACCTCCTGGAGTTGACTTGCCTGGGGGTGAACCCATGCAGCTGGGGTTTGCTCGCCTGTCCGAGGGGGAGAGGGCATTCCGGAGATGCGAGGGCCGATGCGTGTACTGTGGTCTCGGTGGACATTTTCGGTTGGCATGTCCGAACCGTCCGGGAAACGCTCGCATCTGAGATCCTGTCGGGGGCAGATCTTGGGTGGAGTCTCTTCGTCCCTGGTTTCCCGTGCTGATAAACCACTGATCACCGTTGTTCTCTCCTGGGTCGGGGGCTCGTGACGACCCAGGCGTTGGTGGACTCTGGTGCTGGTGGATTTTTCATTGATAGTAAGTTCGCTGCCGCCAACTCCATTCCTCTGCAGGCTCGAGTTTCCCCGCTGGTTCTCGAGGCGATAGACGGCAGACCCCTCCAGCCGTCGCACGTGACTCATGAGACCCTTCCAGTGGGGATAGCCATTGGGGCCGTTCACAGGGAGTCGGCCTGCCTTCAGGTCATTTCGTCTCCACACTACTCGGTGGTCTTGGGGTACCCCTGGCTCCAGAAGCATAATCCGACTTTCGATTGGAGATCGGCCGAGATCCTCTCGTGGTCACCACAGTGTGGGGCTAGTTGCATCCATGGGCCTGTCAAGTTGTTGTGTACCTCTTCGGACTCTGTGTTGCCTCCTGAATACGAGGGGTACGGGATGTATTCGATAAGGTGCGCGCTGGGTTCCTACCCCCGCATCGCCCTTACGATTGTGCCATAGATTTACAACCTGGTGCCGTTCCTCCTCGTGGCAGGGTCTATCCACTGTCGGTTGCGGAGAATGAGGCCATGGAGGAGTACGTGAAGGAGGCGCTTTCCCGTGGTCACATTCGCAAATCCTCGTCCCCGGCAGGGGCTGGATTTTTCTTCGTGAAAAAGAAGGGCGGAGAGTTGAGGCCTTGCATCGACTATAGGGGCCTTAATCGCATCACGATCAAGAACGCATACCCGATACCCTTGATTTCCGAGTTGTTTGATTGCCTGAAAGGGGCCACGGTCTTTACCAAACTCGACCTGAGGGCGGCATGTAACCATGGTAAGGATCAAGGCTGGTGACGAGTGGAAGACCGCGTTCAACACCAGGACCGGTCATTATGAATCCTTGGTTATGCCCTTTGGGTTGTGCAATGCGCCCGCAGTCTTTCAGGAATTCATCAATGATGTTTTCCGTGACCTGTTGCAGCAGTGTGTGGTGGTCTATTTGGATGACATCTTGGTATATTCTGAATCCATGGAGGCCCACATTCTGGATGTCAAGCGAGTGTTGCAACGGTTACGAGAGAACAAGCTGTTCGGTAAGCTTGAGAAATGCGAATTTCACTGGTCCCAGGTAACCTTCTTAGGTTACATCATTTCCGCGGAGGGGTTCTCCATGGACCCTGAGAAGGTTTCGGCTGTCTTACAGTGGCCCCAGCCCAGTGGTCTTCGTTCCCTGCAGCGCTTTTTGGGCTTCGCCAATTATTATCGGAAGTTCATCAGGGACTTCTCCATGCTGGCCAAGCCTCTCACGGATCTGACCAGGAAGGGCTGTAATTCCCAGGTCTGGCCGGCCGAGGCCATCCGGGCTTTTGAGGCCCTAAAATCTGCCTTTGTGTCGGCTCCAATACTGTCCCATCCCAACCCTGGGTTGCCCTTTGTTCTCGAGGTGGACGCGTCTGAGATGGGAGTAGGCGCCCTTCTGTCTCAGCGTCGGACACCAGAGGGTCCTCT
Source organism: Rana temporaria (assembly GCF_905171775.1). Classification (NCBI taxonomy): domain Eukaryota; kingdom Metazoa; phylum Chordata; class Amphibia; order Anura; family Ranidae; genus Rana; species Rana temporaria. The sequence continues at coordinate 282,194,278 of NC_053491.1, read as the reverse complement.
GCTTCCCTGTGGGTTTTACTCCCAGAAACTGTCTCCCGCGGAGTACAACTACCAGATTGGTGACAGAGAGTTGCTCTCAAACAGTGGAGGCATTTGCTCGAGGGTTCGGTGGTTCCGGTTCTCATCCTGACGGACCACAAGAATCTGACTTACCTTTCTGAGGACAAGAGATTAACACCCCGTCAGGCCAGATGGGCTCTGTTCCTGTCACGTTTTAATTATGTGGTCTCCTACCTACCCGGTTCCAAGAACGTCAGGGCGGATGCCATATCACGTCAATACTCCGAGCTGTCCAGGGAGGAATCGGTACCGACTTCGGTCATACCTCCTAATCAGATCCTGGCCGTTATTCGCACCAGCCTGACCTCTCCCCTTGGAGAGCAGATTTTGGCGGCCCAATCTGGTGCTCCCTCTGGGAGACCCAACGGCAGATGTTTTGTGCCTGAGGAGTTGCGCACTCGGTTGTTGCGAACCTACCATAACTCCAAGACCGCGGGGCATCCTGGAAAGAATCAGCTGTCCTGGGCTGTTTCACGTTTGTTCTGGTGGCCTTCTCTACGTTCTGACATCGCCGCATATGTAGCGGCATGCTCTGTTTGTGCCCAGAGTAAGTCCCCTCGGCACCTTCCGTTGGGCCTTCTGCAACCCATCGCCACTGGGGAGCGCCCATGGTCACACCTTGGGATGGACTTCATTGTGGACCTTCCTGCATCCCGAGGCCATACGGTCATTCTCATGATTGTGGATCGGTTTTCCAAAATGTGCCACTGTGTTCCTCTCAAGAAATTACCCTCTGCACAAGAGTTGGCCACGGTTTTCGCCAGGGAGGTCTTCCGGTTGCACGGTTTGCCCAAGGTGATAGTGTCGGATCGGGGAAGTCAGTTTGTGTCCAGGTTCTGGCGCGCCTTTTGCTCCCAGTTGGGGATTCAACTCTCCTTCTCCTCGGCCTACCACCCTCAGTCCAATGGGGCCGCAGAACGGTCCAATCAGGCCCTGGAGCAATTCCTTCATTGCTATGTCTCCGATCATCAAGACAATTGGGTTGACCTTCTGCCATGGGCTGAGTTTGCCAGGAACGCGGCGGTGAACTCTTCCTCTGGGACGTCTCCCTTCATGGCTAATTATGGGTTCCAACCTGCCGTGTTACCGGAGTCATTCTCTCCCCAGGATATTCCGGCTGTGGAGGATCACCTTTCCGCTCTACGTGCTTCTTGGGTACAGATCCAGAGGTCCCTTGAGGTCTCTGCGCAGCGCCAGAAACTCTAGGCTGATCGCAGACGGGCTCCTGCTCCTTCCTACCAGGTCGGAGACCGCGTATGGTTGTCCACTCGCAACCTCAACCTTCGAGTGCCCACTCCCAAGCTGGCTCCTTGCTTTGTTGGTCCCTTCCGAGTGCTTCGCAGGGTAAACCCGGTTGCCTATGCCCTTGCGCTCCCACCTGGTATGCGGGTCTCCAATGTGTTTCACGTTTCCCTGTTGAAACCACTGGTGTGCAATCGCTTCACCTCCTCGGTTCCTCGGCCTCGTCCGGTTCAGGTGGGCGATCATGAAGAATATGAGGTGAGCGATATCCTGGACTCACGCTTGGTCCACGGTCGGGTGCAGTTTTTGGTCCACTGGCGTGTTTATGGTCCAGAGGAACGTTCCTGGGTTCCCTCCGCAGATATCCATGCTCCTGCCTTGCTCCGAGCCTTCCACGCGTGCTTCCCCCAGAAACCGTTTTTTGCACCGCGGAGGAGGGGCCCTTGAGGGGGAGGTACTGTCATGGTCTTACCTCTCTGCAGACTTCTTTCATCTGACATGTGCTGGCGGCCATATTGGTTCCTGGGCTTCTTATAACTTACCACACCCTGCGGCTCCTCCTTCCCACTGGGAGGAGCTGGATGCCTTGCACATATATAGGAGGTCTGTTGCTTCATTTCCCAGCTTGGTCCTCTTGTATTCACATGCTCCTGAGATTGTGCTGCTGCTTTTGGTTACCGACCCGGCTTCCACGGACTATCCTTCTGGCTCCCGGTCCCTGGCTTTGTTCGGACTACCCTTCTGGCTCCTGATCCCTGGCTTTGTTCGGACTATCCTTCTGGCTCCTGATCCCTGGCTCCGGTGGAAGACTCTGCACTGTTTGATCATCCGTTTGGACTTTAACCTTGCTGTTTGGTTTTTAATAAAGCCTTCCTATTTCATTTATCTGTTGTTGTACGTTGTAAAGTTAAGTTAGGCAGGTTTTTTGTGGATTTGCCCCATGGTTTCTGTGGACGAGCAGATTTTCCGAAAAGATAAGAATGTCACCCAGATAGATGACAACAAAATAGTACAGCAGGTCCCTGAAGATTTCATTAACAAAGTTTTGAAACACAGCTGGGGCATTACACAACCCAAAAGGCATAACCAGGTATTCGTAATGTCCGTCTCGAGTGTTAAATGCAGTCTTCCATTCGTCACCCTCTCGTATTTGAATGAGGTTGTACGCGCCCCTGAGATCCAACTTGGTGAAAATGGAGGCACCCTTCAACCTATCGAATAGCTCAGATATTAAGGGTAAGGGGTATCGATTTTTGATAGTAACAGCGTTTAAACCTCTATAGTCGACGCAGGGTCTCAAGGTACCATCCTTTTCGGCAACGAAAAAGAACCCTGCTCCTGCAGGCGATGAGGATTTCCGGATCAAACCTCTCTCAAGATTCTCTGCGACATACTCTGACATGGCCTGGGTCTCTGGGATGGACAAAGGGTAAGTACGACCCCTGGGCAGTGTTTCTCCGGGGACAAGGTCAATGGCACAGTCAAAAGACCTGTGTGGAGTAAGCACCTCAGTTGATTTCTTACAGAATGCATCCCGGTAATCGATGTATGCAGCAGGAAGATCAGAAGATACAGATGTGGTAGCAACCGGAAGTCTCTCCTTGGGGACCACCTTGAGAAGACATGATGAGAAACATGAGGAACCCCAAGCCAGGATCTGCCCAGAGACCCAGTCCACATGGGGAGAGTGGAGCTGTAGCCAAGGAAGGCCCAATACAATGGGGGTAGAGGCTTTGGGTAGAATGAGATAGGATATCCACTCCTGGTGGAGAATCCCTACCGACATTCTAATAGGTAGCGTCTGGAAGCGAATAGGGCCCCCTGGGAGGACAGTGCCATCAATTGCCGAGACTACCAATGCGTAGTGAGGGGTGAAAGGGTAAGCTTCATAGAAGAAGCAGTTCTCCAGTCCATAAAATTGCCGGCAGCCCTGGAATCCAGATATGCAAGGGTCGATTGAGGAGAAGTGCCTACATGAAGGAACACCGGAAGAAGAAGAAGGGAAGGTGATGTTTCTGGGTCCAATACTCCACCTTCTAAATGTATTTGACCCAAGCGTTTCCCGGGCGAAAGCGAGCAGGAGTCATGAAAGTGACCCTTGCCCCCACAATAGAGACACAAGCCCCGAGTTCTGCGCCTAGCACGTTCTTCAGGGGTTAGTCTGGTCCGGCCCAGCTGCATAGCTTCCTCAGCAGGCAAAGGGTTCTCCACGGGACGAAGTGAGGGGAGCTCAGACTGGCTAGGGCCTAGGGAGTGTTGGCGTCTTTTTTCTATGGACCTCTCCTGAAAATGAATATCGATCTGATTGCACAAGGAAATTACATCGTCCAGACAGACGGGGATGGTTTTTCCCACTAATTCGTCTTTCACACGGTCAGAGAGGCCATGTAAAAAGGTAGTGACCAGGGCCTCATTGTTCCAGCTCAATTCAGCTGAGAGGATACAGAACTGAAGAGCATATTGTCCCACAGAATGAGATTCTTGGTGAAGACGTAAAAGAGCACTAGCCGCTGAAGAAACCCGAGCCGGCTCCTCAAAGATATTACAAAAAAGAGCTTCAAGAAGTCGGACAGGTTGGAAACCATTGGATCATTCTTCTCCTACAGAGGGGCAGCCCAGGCTAAAGCTTCACCAGAAAGGAGGGAAATGATATAGGCTACCTTTTCCCCGATCAGACAGAAACTTTTGAGTCTGAAGCTCAAAATGAATGGTGCATTGGCTAAAAAAACCCCTGCAGGCCTTGGAGTCCCCAGAAAAACGGAATGGAGGTGGTAGTTTTAGTGAATGCAACTGGTGCGATAGGCGCAGCCACTGGTTGTACTTGAGGTTGCTGATTCGGGGTTCCCAAAGAGGTCTGGAGCTGCTCAAAGCGGGAAGCCAGATCCTGAAGGAATCGCATCACTTGAGTCTGATTTGATTCTTGAGTCTCAAGTCTGCGGATTATACCCTGCAATGGATCATCTGCGGGAAGCCGTACGTCGGCCGGGTTTATGGCTGATCAAACTGTCAGGTCACCTGTGGCCAGATGACAAGTGCACCCCGTTGGAGTCAGGAATGCACCACAAGGTAGTGAACCCTATAGCAGACTGCTGCGGATGGACCACAGAGTGGATATGGAGGAGAGGTTCACTGGGGCACAAACAGGGACCCTACAGGAAGCTTGAGCCCAAGATTCCCCAGGATACGGAGTCTAAGATCCAGCTGGTATTCACTAGAGCCTCTAGTGGTGAGGATGGCCTTCGCTGCAACTGGATCCAGGTTACGGCCCCCGGAGTCCCCTAGGTCACGCTCTGTAGGGAGAGAGGGGAAGCAGCCACTCAGGACACAAGAGATAGTGAGGGACAAGCCGAGGTCTGGGCAACAAGTAGACGAGGATTACCAATTGACAGGCCAAGGGTCAGGGTCACAGGCAAACAGGAATAGTCGGAGACAAGCCAAAATCGGTACACAGAGATTACGTAGCACACAGCAAGCAGGAACACAATGCTAACAAACAACGTTGATCAGCAAAGCAAACCTGCAGTGAACTGGTTAATATAGAGTTCCTGGGATGGCCTAGGGTGGAGCCATACAGGGAGGAGAGATGATAAAGGCAGCCAGATAAGAGAGTCTGGCCTCTAATGAACACATGGAGAGAAAGGTAAGCTTGCAGACATACTACATATCCATGACATTTTGCTCCGGCCATCTCCCTTAAGGATGAGCTACATAAAGCACAGAAATCTAGATGCTCCTGCTACTCCCCCTTGGATTTGGGCTTCTTGGCATGGAGGGAGGGGGAAAACATACTTGGGGTGTCAGATCAGAGCCCTTCACCACCCATGTGGAATAACCCCAGCCTCCCTGCGCTCTATAGACACCCAGACGCAGGTCGGTGGACGCGCTTTGGGGTCACTCATTTAACACACATAATTCAGAATGGCAATTTTGTGACCTTTGAGAGTCTAAGGCCCCATACACACGATAGAATCCATCCGCTGAAAAATCCCAGCGAATGGGTTTCAGCGGATAGATCCTATGATGTGTACACTCCAGCGGATCTGTTTCCGCGGAAATTTATCCCCTGGGATGGATTTCCAGCAGATAAATATTTGATGACATGCTATCAAATCTATCCGCTGGAATCCATCCCAACGGATGGATCCGCTGGTCTGTATAGACTCACCGGATCCATCCGTCCGAAGGGATCCCCCGCATGCGTCGTAATGATTCGACGCATGTGTGGAATTCCTTATATGACAGCGTCGCGCACGTCGCCGCGTCATAATCGCGGCGACGGCGCGACACGTCATCGCCAGAGGATTTCGGCGCGGATTTCAATGCGATGGTGAGTACGATGGTGGAAATCCGCACAAATCCTCGAGAGGATTTATCCGCGGAAACGTTCTGTTACAGCGTGACTAATGTGCTATCTCCATCACAAATGCTAGTTTTACCAGAGCGAGAAAAATTAGAGCATGTTCTTAATTTTTAATGCCCATTTACACGTCGAGAAAAATGCTCTGAAGCCTACACACGATCGTTTTTAATGACTATTTTAAAAAATTGCATTTTTCACGTCATGAAAAACGGTCGTGTGTACGTGGCATAAGGTGGGGAATGAATATTGACAATAAGTTATTTTTCAAATACTTGTTGCTTCGACATGCCATTCGCACAAAATTAGGGTCGCTGTCTGTAGAGCTCACGGAGACTACTATGGAGGACTTGCTCTCTTATCCCGAAATCTCAAAACTGGTGACAACTTTCTATGGCAGACTGTCCCTGAGGGGGGCCGACCCATTTCAGAACTCATGTGCTAAGTGGTCGGTCTTACTACCTGAGCTCTCAGATGAGGGCTGGGAGGAGGCCACTGAAGTTTGTTTCCAAGATATTATCAGTACTGCTGACCGGTTCATCCAATTTAAATTTATACATCACCTTCACCATACTCCATCCAAGCTGTCCCGAATGGGCTTGGGCACTTTAGTCCCTTGCCCCAGATGTGCTTTAGCTGATGCAGATTTGCTTCATATGTTCTGAAATTGCCCTGGGCTGGCCTCCTACTGGAGGGACCTTTTCGATTTTTCGAGAATCAACTTGCACTTCCTATACCCCAGACTCCAGTGGTTGCAATCTTAGGTATATTAATCAATTTTGTACACAGAACTCACCCTTGAATTCTACTCCGCACAATTCTGTACTATGCCTGAAAAGTTATATTGTTGCAGTGGAAGGATGTAAACTCTCCAACAACCCAAACCCTTTATTGCATCATTAACGATGAGCTCCCCAAGCTCAAGCTAATATATAAAAGTATGTTAGCAAATCCCGCCCCCAAATTAGTCCCTTAAAGGGAAGCAAAGATCTGCCTCCTCAATGGGATCAGTGATCTAGGCTCACCACTGTCACCAATACTCCCTCTAGTGGCCAAAAATAGAAAAACGGGGAAACAACCGATATGGGGAGAAAAAAAATATATATATATATATATACTGTATATATAAAAAATAGATAGCTGTGGCTACACAAAGAATACATTTTTGGTACAATGAAACCAAGAGGGGTTTTATTTTGGTGAGGAAGGGGAGGGGAAGCCGATAGAGATCAGGTAAGATCCAACTCACAGGCCCTCAGTGCATAACTACACACACACACACACACACACACACACACAAAAGCACAGGGCAACATAGCCATACAATATTGTACTATATTATATCACAAAGCTGGAACTCCAGCTATAGCTAAAGCCATATGGTATGCACACAGTGGGTGGAACCTGAAGGAAGGAACATCCAGTATTGCCTAATATTCAATACATACAGATATAATATGATGGATTAATAAATTACTAAAAAATTATAAAAAATTATATTAGATAAACCTTTCTAGAATATATAAAGAAATTGCTCAAAATTTGAATACACAACCCAACATTTGAAATTCCAAATTTTTAGAATTTCAACATTTACAATTAATAAAATTAGTATGATAATTCATAATACTAATGCAAGGTACATCAATAAATGGACTCATATACATCAAACGTCTCAGCAAAGGTCCAATCAACTATAGTTCATTAATGGAACCAGAGAGAGGGAGAGTACCCATACTCTCATATAGAATTAAATGGATATAGCTCTCTCCAAGTGATAGACTTATACTAATAGTAAATGGATAAAATCACTAAAAACACTTAAATAAGATAAAAAGAGGTACCTAAGTGCAGCTATTGATGCAACTTATATATTTCCAGGCAACACTACATGCTCCTCCATCCACCCGCTATGCACACAACCCAGACCAACCTGAAAATGTCATGGGTCTATGGAGAGGCCATATCATACCAATATTCTACCAAAAAAAAACAACCCAGTATATTAAAATGTTACAAAACAATCCCCCATTAAAAAGATATTTTACAGTGGAAGATTAGAGAAATAGAAATCGCCCCACTGTTAGCAATCCCCTAATGTATTGCATACTAAACTAACTTAAGGTGAAGATCCAGAAAGCCTCTCTTTTACAGAGAATCTGATATTTTTTGCCATTATCTAGACCAGCCGTCACTAAATGGCGGCCTCTGGCCCGAGTGCTGCTTCTGCCTGGACCGCCACTATAACAGCAACAGCAAGCGTTGGTTTCCCCAGCAACCAGTGACGCTGCGTGCGTGCGTGCGCCTGCCCCCTGCTCCTCGCCGCAGGTCCAGATTAGGGGTGACTCAGGGGCAGTGATTAGGGGGTGTGACTTCACGCGCGCGCCCCGCCCCCTGCTTTTTGCGGTTCCCGGGTCCACCCCTGGCTCTCCTTGCAAGTAGGGGCGTGACATCACGTGTGCTCCGCCCCCTGCTGCTCGCGGTTCCTGGGTCCTGGCTCCTTATCTCGCAGCTTCCACCTCCTTCGGTATTTCAGTGCCCTCTTGCATTCAAGGTATGTGGGCCATTAGTGATTACTAAAGGGCATATTTTGTATTGTGCACACTGCTGGGCATATGTTGTTAATGTTAAGGGGCACTCTGATGGACCAATTTTATTTTAAGGGGCACGCTGATGGGTATATTTTTAATGTGCGCAGTGATAGGCATATTTTGTTGTGCCCATCAGAGTGCCCCTTAACATAAAATGTGCCTATCAGCGTGCACATTAAAAATATACCCATCAGCGTGCACCTTAAAATTAAATGTGCCCATCATAGTGCCCCTTAAAATAAAAGGTGCCCATCAGCATGACCCTTATTTTATGTTAAGGGGCACTCTGATGGGCATATTTTATGTTAAGGGGCACGCTGATGGACACATTTAATTTCAAGGGGTACGATGATGGGTATATTTTTAATTTGCACAGTGATGGGCACATGTGTCCATCAGTGTGCCCCTTAACAAAATATGCCCATCAGTGTGCAAATTAAAAATATACCCATCAGCGTACCCCTTGAAATTAAATGTGTATGCATAAAATGTTAATTGTGCACATTAAAAATATACCCATCAGAGTGTCCCTTAACATAAAATGTGCCCATCAACACAACCCTTATTTTATGTTAAGGAGGACTCTGATGGGGACATCTGATGTAAGGAGGCACTCTGGTAGGAATGCCTGATGTAAAGGGGCGCTGTGATGGGGACACCTGATGTAAAGGGGCTCTGTGATGGGGACACCTGATGTAAAGGGGCGCTCTGATGGGAACACCTGTGACTACAATCTTTCTGAGTCATAGCACAGACTTGAGATGCGCCTCGAGGACTGGAGTTGAGAAACACTGCTCTATGCTATTATCATGGGCTTCTTTGAAGTGTCTGGCTACTGAACCCTTATCCTTCTCTGTTGAAATACTGCTTCGATGTTCATTCATTCTGGTCCTCATAGGTCGAGAGGTTCGGCCAACATACATGAGGCCACACGGACAGAGTAGGCCATAGATAACATGTGTGATCCCACAGTTGATGAACTGCTTAATCTTATGGCTTCTTCCATCTACTCCGGTTACCGCTTTTTTCCTGTGACACATGTGTATACAATTCCCGCAATTGCTTACTCCACATCTATAGCTCCCCTTCTGGTCAAAGATGGTAGTCCAGGCATTGTCTAATCCTTTTCTCTTATTCTTCTTTACTCTACTTGGGGCAATGATGCTCCTCAGGTCTTTTGGTCTTCTGAAGACTAGATTTGGATGAGACATAAGGCAAGTCTTTATGAATGGATCTGATTCCAGTATTTTCCAATTCTTCTTAAAGATTTTCTGTATTGTGAAAACTTTATTGTTATATCTAGTACAGAATCTCACTACAGGTGCTTCATCTTTGACATCCTTTGTAACTTTGTCACTTTTTGTAGCATCTTTTTCGTAAAACTGTAGGTACTTCTGAAAGGCCTCTTCTATATGTGCTTTGTCGTACCCTTTTTCCTTGAATTTGTTCCTTACTGTCACACTTTGATCTTCATAGTCCCCTTTGAGAGTACAAGTCCGCCTAAGTCTACAGAATTGCCCGAATGGAACATTTCTTTTTTTTTAGGTTTTACTTATTCTTTATTAATTTTTCATCATCTTTAAAAACAACAGTTGGTTACAATCATATATCTTTTTACCATTTCTATTTCACATATTTCATACATGTCTTCTATATTCCCCCTTCTATTTTACCCTTTTCCCTCCCTCCCCTCCCCCCTCCCTACTCTAATCATCCGCTTTATTGGGTTTTCTTTCACACGGGGTATCTCATTTCTTCCAACCAAGGGTTCCACATTTTACAAAACTCCCTGATATTCCCTCTCCTTGTGTAGACCACCTTCTCCTTCCAGATTGTCTCTGTGACTACGTTGGTCCATTCCTTAACTGATGGAGGGTTCGCTGCTTGCCACCTCTGAGCTATTAGCTTTCTTGCCTGGAAACAACATCTCAACACTGCTTTTGATGTGCTGGTCATTCTACTTATTTCTTCCCCTAGACCCAAGATACATAATCTGGGGTTCATCTCCAACCCTATTTTATATATCTTGTTAATGATGTCCAGTATCCCCCTCCAATACCTGAACAGTTTCGGGCACTTCCATATCATATGCAATAAATCTCCTGTTTCTTGGCACCTGGGGCATCCTGCATCCACTCTCAATCCGAATTTAAATAATATCTTTGGTGTGTAATATGTCCTATGTATCAGCATCAGGAAGGAAAATCTCTGTGCTGGCGAGACTGTAGCCGAATGTCCTCTTTCCAATACCTTCCTCCATTGATCCTCTGTTATAATCCCTAGGTCTTCCTCCCATTTTACTCTGCTTTTAAGTTTTTCTGGGCCTTCAATGCTCTCCTTACATATGTATGAGTATACCTCAGAGATAAATCCCTTCGTCTTACTCCAGTTATTCAGTTTCTGAAGGATAAAGATCTTAACCCATATTGGCCCTACTCTATTAAACTGAGAATCTAGTGCGTGTCGGATTTGGAGGTATCTATAGAATGTATGTTTAGGTACATCATATTCCTTTCTGATTGTGGCAAATGTTTTTATAGTTCTTCCTTCATATAGCTGTGCCAATCTAATGATCCCCTTAGCTGCCCATTCATTGATTTTCCCAACTGACTCCAGTTCCTGGAGATTCTTATTATCCCAGAGTGGTGCATTTTCTGTCATTCCTTCCTGTCCTCCTAGTATCTTTACTGCTTTCCACACTTTAAGGGCCATCTTGACCGTTGGGATTCTATTAGTAAAGGAATTGGCCTCTAGTACCTCCACCGCTGTCTTATGGGGTGCCCCTAAAAACATCAATCCCAGATTTGTATCCCCTCCTGATTCAGTTCTCACCCCTATATGCTGCAGCTGTGCTGCCAAAAAGTAGCATTGTGGGTGGGGTACTGCCATTCCTCCCTCTCGTATAGGTAATTGCAGTGTTTGCAACTTGATTCTAGATTGACCCCCTTTCCAGATTAGTTCTCTGAACAATGTATCTATTTTCCTGAACCATTTCTTATCTATCCATATTGGTGAGTTATGCAATATGTACAATAATTGGGGCATCCACAACATTTTGATCAAATTGCATCTCCCTGCCACTGATAGGGGTAGATACCGCCATATTTGGATTTTCTTTTTGAATTTAGACAGAAGGGGTACTAAATTATACTTTATGTATTTATTGGGATCGCTTGTTATGAATATTCCTAAATATTTCATTATCTCAACTTTCTTCATCTGGGGGATTTCAACTGAGGTTTGACTCTCTATTGGATCTATCGGCATTAATGCTGATTTCTCCCAGTTTATTACCAATCCTGATAGTTTCCCAAAATCTCTAAATATAGTCATTGCTTGTTTAATGGATTGATTCGTGTCCCCGAGGAAGAGGAGAACATCGTCCGCATAAAGTGCGATTCTCTCCTCCCCTGTCGGCCTCACGAATCCCTCCATTTTTGTGTCTGCCCTTATTGCAATGGCCAATGGTTCCATTACCAGAGCAAATAATAGGGGTGACAACGGGCACCCCTGCCTCATGCCCCTCTCTAACTGAATCTTACCTGAATAATCGTTATTGACCCTAATTCTCGCACTGGGACCGTTATAGAGCGTTTTGATCCACCTAATAAACACTGGGCCAAACCCAAAAACTTCTAAAGCGTGCCACATATACTCCCATTCCACGCTATCAAAAGCTTTTGCTACATCTAAGGACATTACTGCTCTTGTACCTTTGTTCTCTGTTGGTGTTTGTATATTAAGAAATACCCTCCTGATGTTCATGCTAGTCGATCTTCCCGGTATAAACCCAGTTTGGTCTCGATGTATTAGTCTTGTAATGATTTTATTTAGCCTAGTAGCCATTATTTTAGCCAATATTTTGGCATCTGCGCATAAAAGGGAAATGGGTCTGTATGATGTGGTCTCTAGCGGGTCCTTCCCATCCTTATGCAGTACTATTATTGTTGCTTCGGTCATCGAGGTGGGCAGTTTCCCCTCCCTCAATGACCAATTCAACACTTTAAGGAGTTCTGGGAGCAGTGTTTTCCCATAGTATTTGTAGGTTTCCACAGGGAGCCCATCCGGTCCGGGTGATTTCTGGTTTGCCATTTCTGCCACTGCACTTTGTATCTCTTCAAGAGTTATTGGGGCCTCCATTTGCTTTTTTTCTATCTCGGTTAGAGTTGGTATCTCTAAGTTCTTAAAAAAGAGTTCCAACTCCTCCGCTCCCACAACCCCCTGCGATTTATATAACTTGTCATAGTATTCTCTAAATATATCTGTTATTTCTGACACACGGGTAGATATTCCTCCGCTCAGTTTTTTAATAGCAGTTATTGTGGATGTGGAGGAGTTAGTTCTCACTACGTGAGCCAGCATTCTCCCAACATTTTCCCCTTCCCCAAATGCAACTTGCTTCTGGAATAATTTCTTATTCTCTGATTTTCTTATCATTACATTTTTATAATCTTGTTGCTTATGCAACCAAATTCTTTGCTTATCTAATGTTGGGTCTTCGATATATTCCCTTTCGGCATACACTAGTTCCTCTCTTATCCTTTTTTCCCAATCTCTTGATGTTTTTTTTGTTTTTGCCACTTGTTGAATGCATAAACCCCTGAGGAATGCTTTCAACGCATCCCATATCACGTCTGGTGTTGCAGTTCCTTCGTTAATCTCTATAAACTCTTTTAATTTATCTAGTATCTCCTCTGGTTTCCCTATCAATTCAAACCACAGTGGACTGATTTTCCATATCGTATTAGACCTCTTCGTCTCTAAACCCATAGTTATTGTTACCAAAGAATGGTCCGATACCCCTCTAGGCTGGTATTCAATTCCTTTTATGACTTGAGATGCTTCTACATTACCCAATACTAGATCTATCCTTGAGAGTGTATTATAGGTGCTAGAGCAACAAGAGTATTGTAAAGCCTCTGGATTTCTCTCTCTCCAGACATCAAACAGTGCTGCTTCTTGTAGAAACTGAGACAACCAACTCTCAGAAATCTTTGATTTGTTTCCCCTTGGGAATCTATCCCTGTCTTTATTTATAACCTCGTTAAAATCTCCCACTACTATAACTGGGATACCCGACTTATCTATCATAAAACTCATTAATTTGTACATAATTTCCAACTTAAATGGCGGTGGGACATATATGTTTGCTAAGACATATGCCTTGTTCTCAATTACACAATAAAGAAAAATGTACCGCCCCTCTTCATCAATACTGATCTGTCTACAGGAAAACAACACTCCTCTTTTAACCATAACAGACACTCCCCTTGAATAGGAGGTGTGTACTGAGTGGTATTGATATTGAAATTTCTTGCTCTGGACTTGTTTCTTAATTTCTTTGGTATAGTGTGTCTCCTGCAGACAGATCAGTCCTACCTCATAACATCCAGCATGTCAAATACAGCAGCTCTCTTAACTGGAGTGCCCAATCCGCGGACATTCCAGGATCCAATTCTCAACTCTCTAGATTGCATAGAAACCATCCGTATAAAGAAGAAAATGAAAACAATAAAACGTGAAATCTATAAAGCCTAGGGCTTCCTAAAGAGACACCCGTCACTACCACATCACATCTTATAGGAAATAAATAAATAAATAAATAAATAAAAAAAGGGAAATTCTATCTGTGCACGTGTGCTCCTAATTTGTTTCATCTTCAGAGGGTATAGCCCTATGACTTCCCCACTTTTAATTCTTATTTTAATCATATATTTTTTTATCGTGTTCTTGTGAGGCAACTGTGTAGCTATCCTATCGTTTCTTAATTTACTTGTGTATTCTATCTTCAAAAAGGAAAACATTTTTTCTTTTAATAAATAAAAAAATAAAAAATAAAAATATAAATAATAATAAAATAGAAGAAAAACGTGTTTTGAAGTTTTTTGGGGACCCCATCCATGTGCACTGTCTATCCGTATATATATGCACGTACACATACACACACATGCTTTACCCTTGCTGTATTTAAACCCCTTCTATATTTTCTAAGATAACCCCCAATAATACCTGTAGATACTTTACCCTCCCTGTGTTCAAATCCTTCTATATTTTCTGAGATAACCCTCAATAATACCTTAAAACCCTCCGATTCTCCCTCCCTCCTCCCCCCTCCCTCCCCCACCTTCCTAGGTAGTCCCCCGGGGCTTTTTTTGTGATCGATCCATACATCCCCAATCCTTTCACTACCATGCTTTCCCCAGCCCCCCTCCCAGCTCCCCCCTCCCCCCATTCACCTCCTCCCTCCCCCCATTCGTTCCACATACCAAATACCTTTACATTACATTCCAAAACCATTCTCCTCCCTCATGTGGTGTATGTCCCCCACTACCGATCACCTCTATAACTTTATTTGTTTAAATTAACTTCCTCTCCTTCCCCCTTTAATCTTCCTATATCCCTTTCTCAGGTGTCCCTCCCTTTTGTTGAAAGCTGATCCTTTTTGTCCTCCAGCCATGCCGTTGCACTTTCTGGGGTATCAAAGAAAAAAGTCCTATCCAGTGCTGCTACGCGTAGCCTTGCTGGATATAGTAATGCATAAGAAAGTTCAAATTTCTGCATCTTGCGCTTAAAATCGATAAAGTTTGCCCTCCGCTTCTGTAGAGAGGGTGAGAAGTCGGGGTATAATGAGACCCTATGTCCTTCATAAAAAATATTCCCCACATCTCTACTCTTTCTCAATAGTGTTGCTTTATCTTTGTAATTCAGGAATTTCATTAGCATTGACTGTGGGTGTCCACCAGAAGGGGGAGGTTTAGCCGGGACTCTGTGTGCTCTTTCTATCGAAAACTGTTGTGTGAAGCACTCTCTCCCAAATAATTTTATGAACCAATTTTCCAGGAACTCTGTTGGGTTGGTCCCCTCACATTTTTCTGGTAGACCCACTAGACGCACATTGTCCCTGCGAAGCCTGTTTTCTATTTCATCCATCTTCTCATCAAATTTGCTCATTTGTTGTTTCATTATTTTGACCTCTTCTTTTACTGGGTATAACTCGTCCTCTATTTGGGATATCCTTCCCTCTGCCTCCGTTAACCTCTCATTTGTTCTTTGAAGTTCCTGTCGTACTGCAACCAGCTCTTCTTTGATACCCTTCATTTGCTCACATAGTTCCCCTAGTGTCTGTTTACAAGCATTAACCACAAGGAACACATCGCCTAGCGTAGGGGTACTTGTAATGGGAGGGGAATTTGATGCTGGTTCTATCTCCACCTCTTTACTAGCTACGGCTGTGCTTTTACCACTTGTGTTTTTTGTTGTAGTAGTCGCTGTTTGTCCCTGGCTCTTCCTGTCTGTTGTTTTTACTGGGGCTGATGATCCTGTCTTAACAGGTGTATGATCTGCTGTATGAAAATATTTTTCCAGTTTAGCAGTTGCTGCAGTAGCTTGACTCCCCTTATCTTTATCCTTAGCTGACCGAAGAGCTTGTGGCCCTGACATCGTGATTTTTCAGGCTTTCGGGCTTATCAACCCCCGAGCGAGCAAGAAATAGTCCAGGAGGGGGAGGAGGAGGAGAAGAAAAAAAAAGGGGGGGCACTCTTGTTACTGCACTAGGCTTAGTTCTACTATGCTGAGTACTCTGAATACTCCGAATATTGCATATGTTACAGTTGCTCAGCTTGACCACTTTTATCTTCTACTGCCTGCACAAATGTGCACAGATGTCCAGATATATTATGACCCAGTTGAATCTTCAGTGGTTCTCAGCTTCTTACTACCATGCCTAGTATATCAGTACAAAAAGTCACTGCATGCTATATAATGTATCCCCTTTACCGAGCCTGTGGTCTGTAGCAAAACTGTGACAATATACTGCGCTGTACTACGCATTTAGAGAAAAAAAAAAAAGTTTATATTCCTTGCACCTCCCTTAATACAGTCTCTTAACCAGAATAGTTAATCGCGACTGTCTTCCGACTTCCAGGCTTTTTTTTTTTTTTTTTTAGCTTTTAGCTTTAGCCGGGCAGCTTTTTCCCAGTCAGAATGGAACATTTCTGATCCACCTAGGGTGATGATGGCTACGGGCATGCAAGTATGAGTTTCCAGCACTAGGTTTGAAGTGAGTTCTTGAATAGATTCCACCATTATCATCAACTTTTAGCTCTAGATCCAGGAACACTAATGTCTTACTGTCGACCACATGCGTAAAGGAAATACCAAATGGGTTACTTGCACAGTAGGCCAAGAATCCTTCTAGTAATCATCTGTACCATTCCAGATGACGAGAATGTCATCAATATAGCGTGAATAGATTCCTTGCAAAAGGGTTATTTGCCCAGATGTATTTGAGCTCCCAAAAGCCCATAAATAGGTTTGCATAGCAGGGAGCAAATCTAGCCCCCATCGCCGTGCCCCTCACTTGCCTATAGAAACAGTCCATGAATGAAAAATAGTTATGAGTTAGAGTAAACTCTATGGGCCAGATTCACGCACAGCGGCGTATATTTAGTCGGGCGTAGCGCATCTCATATGCGCTACGCCGACGTTAATTAGTGAGGCAAGTACTGTATTCACAAAGCACTTGCTCCCTAAGTTACGGCGGTGTATCGTAAATGGGCCGCCATAAGCCCGCGTAATTCAAAGTAGGCTGGTAGTGGGCGTGTTGTATGGAAATGATTTGTGACCCCATGTAAATGAAGCGCCGAACGAACGGTGCATGCGCGCACATGCTCAGTATCACGTCGAATTTACGCCCTAAGATACGACGGCTCAATGGCAACGACGTGAACGTAACCTATGCCCAGCCCCATTCACGTAAGACTTACGTAAACAACGTAAAAAGATACGCTTGTTCCGACGTCCATACTTTGCATTACTTGCTTCTCATATAGCAGGGGTAACTTTACGCCGGACGTAAGCCTTACGTAAACGGCGTAGCGGGCGCAAGTATGTTCGTGAATTGGTGTATCTAGCTTATTTACATATTCTACGCGTAAATCTATTGAAGTGCCCCTTGCGGCCAGCGTAAATATGCACCCAAGATATGACGGCGTACGGCAACTTATGTCGGTCGGCTGAAGCCATATTTCAGGCATATCTGGGTTCCTAAATACAGGGAATAGATACGACGGTGCATCTTTGAACTTACGCCGCGTATCAATAGATATGTCGGCGTAAGTCGTCTGTGAATCCGGGCCTATACATTCATGTATAAACTGTTCTTGTTGTGGGCTATACAGATGTGCCTCTGTTAGGTAATACTCTATAGCTCTTAGTCCAAATTCATGCTGAATAGACGTATACAGTGATGCTACATCAAGCGATAGCCATCTGTATCCGCTTTCCCATTTGTATGCTGTGTAATGTTGGGGTGATTTAGCATCTGGGTAGAGCATACCAGTGAGCAGCAGAGTCCACGCCAGTTGTGCTTTTTAAGGGTTTGTTGACCCACTTTTATTAAAAGAAAGAAAAACGTCCATCCAAAATTCCCACACAGGGGGTTTCAAGTTTCTACAGCATTAAAGAAATGGTCAAACGAAAATGCCAAGCCACCTGTCTCTCTTCAGAAATACAGCCCCCTAGGCTTACACTTCAGCCCTCTTGGCCACGTACCAAAGTACCTGTACAATCACTGTACCTTCTCTCAGCTTCTGTGCTGCTCAGCCCACAGCTTTGGGTCCTCTCTCTATACCATGCAGACATGCATGCTTCTCCCTTACTTGCCTGGACTCCTCGGGAGGGTGGAGTCCAGAACACTGGTCTTGATTCTACTATAAGCCCAGGACCCACCTGCTCAATCAACCAGCCAGACTCCTGGCTGTTTCCAAAACCCGGTCCCAGGATTGGAGATTCCTGCCTATTGGAGAGTCCTGGGCGACCATTACCAGGACAGGGAACTGTATTATCACATACCCCCCCCTTTGTTTCGATCCAGAGGGAGGAACACCAGCACCCATCATCATGGTTGGGACACCTCTGTGCTGGCAATCTGCCACATAGGCCCAACCTTTTTTCCGGGTGCGCTTCCAGGTACGTCCCACCCTGGATCTTAACAAGCTATATTTCCCTACACTCAGCCTTCTCCCTCTTTTTTTGGGGTTCCATAAGCACTTCCTCTTTTAAAATTTAAACAGGGCACCCCTGGTCTTTCTACCAACCCTTCTGCCTCCACGCTTCAGGTTCCCCGGTTTCCCAATACCTTTGGACACCACACTGTCATGTACCTTTAACAAATTATTTGGTTCATCATTGATATACATATTCAAACCAACTTTACACCTCTCAATGTTGCAAAAGTCACCAATGCCTTTTTTTCAGTATTTGCTAGGGCAGAGTCTGCAGAGGGCACACATACCAGAGGGTTGCCATCACCCACGGGAACCTCAAAGGACGTCACCTCCTCGGGGTTCACCCTCTCTGCAGGCAGCTGTCCTACCACTTGACCTGTTCTGATGCCATCTGTATTTTTATCCACCTGAAGAGACAAGCTCTCGTCTGATCCACATACAATTTTTACTGCACTTCTTATCCGTTTGTCACCTAAACCAAACATTGGACTGGGGACCCCAGTCTCTTTAACCACCTTCGGTTGGGCCCCAGTTAGGATTTCTGCTGCTTTCTGGTCCACACTTGGCCCTTCCATCTCATGTGATAGTACCACTGGTACAGTATACACGCCCTTCACCGACAACTGACCAGTACTATCCTGAACCATAGCAGCAGAAATGCCTTCTACCTGGCTGTTAGGTGGTGAAACCTCAGACACTTTCTTTTCGCCAAAGCCTCTCCCATAAACCTCTTGTACAGGAAGTAACCCATCAGCATACCTAGAGGCGACTTTTAACACTAGTAATACAGTCATAAATAAACCATTTTTGTCTTGTCTTCCTTTGTGCTGTACCACCTGCCACTCAGGGGTCCACCTAATGGTACTCCGCAGTACCAGACTGTCTGACTGTGGTGGAGACACCCCAGTATAGACTGGCTGTACATCCCAAAGTGTAAGCATCTCCTTTAACACTTTTGTTAGAAACCATACCCTTGGCTTCGGATTGAAATCCTTCCTGGGGACTTTCCTGACACTGGGAATGCAGACAGACTCAATTGCTGAGACGCGAGAGGTTGCAAGGTTTAATGAAACCTTCTCCCAGCTGGAGACGACCACAGCCTGGTGCTCTACCAGAGCGCTGCCAGGTGCTTGACTCACACCCAACTTCTCAGGTTCAGCACCAATGAACTGCTTCACATTACCATTGACAACATCACTTTGACACGCCACGTCAGCATCATTTTTGTAGGTTGCGGACAAAGTGTCTGCTGTGTGCTCGCCCTTATGTGGTCCATATTTCTCACGAGGGTTAACCCCTGCAGCAGCCACCGCGCCCTCAGGTATAAGCTGTTCTGCCATCCCTCCTGCTGGCACAGCAGAAACTTTGTCCACCTTACTTTTATGCATGAAAGCCTCATCTATCAGGGACATTAGATTTTTACCCCAACTATCCCAATCTGTTGTAGCTGTGCTCCATTCATCGGAACTCCTTAGCCCTGATCCATCTGCCCAAGGACACACATTAGAACAGATGGGTTTAGTTGCAGATTCATTACCCAAATTACAAATCATGGCAGACTTCGGTAACACATGTTCTAGCACCACAGGTTGCAATACACCACCACCACCACCTTGCTCGGGCGGCGCTTCATAAGCCTCCCACACCTTTGCATTTTTCACATGTTGTTTTAACCCACCATTTACCTGCACATTTTTAGTACTAGCAGCTTGCACTAACACATTACCATTACACGGTACAGTTCCACTCTGTCCCACCAGAGTGACATACCAGTTGTCCATGGCAACCTCCGACTTCAATACATGAAGTTCCCTGGAGATTTCTGGGGACAACTGTGCGGTCTTACCATCAGTTGCTACAGGCAACGGCCCATTTGTGACAACAGTTTTTGCTCTGAAAGAACCTGGGGTTTTCCCAACAGCAGCAAACTTTTCATTAACAATAACACTTATAGCATTTTTCGTTTTTGCAGGCTGTCCTAGCCCACTGCCTACTTGAGACTGGCAGACATTAGACACAACACTTTTAGTCATCAATACAGGTTCTGTTTGGACTTTAACCCCTGCATTCCCACTTTGTAGGGAGAAGTAATCTTCAAGCACACATTTAGTGGCCCCACTAACTGGGGTCACTCTCACATCATCATGGACAGTCTCGTAACCAGTTCTTTTATACCTGCAATCAGCAGTCCCAGACATCATTTCATTAAAGACAGTCTTACCCACCGCAGTAGTTGGGGTCACCATCTTCATTTGAGTACGTTGTCTTAAACAGTCCTCAGCCACACATTTACTGGCCAACTCCCCCTGGTGGCCACGGGATAAAATCGCACCCCCTGCAGACACAACAGAAAACTCCTCCTTGTTGCCAGGGGTGACGGCAAATATATTTTCACAGGAAACTGGCTCAACATCATTACCTCCAGGTGCACCCCAGAATCTAGGGCAAGACAACATTTCGTGCCCCAGCTGGCCACATTGCAGACATGGAACAGGGCGACTTTTCTCCAGTGTGTTTCTCTCCTGATGATTCCCAGCTGGCAAGAACGCACAGGGCTCTTTGTGGGGACGTTGAGGCAAATCTCTCCTGCAGCTCCTCTCTCCAGGCACAACTTCCACTCTTGTTGTCATGGGAGATCGCACTCTCCCTGCAGAGCTTTGCTGGTTCTCTCCAACATGCTGTATTGGCTCCTTCGGAAGCCACTTGTCACGACCCTTGCAGGCAGGCACACCCCATGGTCCACAGACAGCCCGACTGGTCTCCTCTGTGTTGCTATGGGCAACCACTCTCCGTCCTGGCTTTTGGTCAGCCTCTCTTCTGGCACATAACACAGGCTTTGCAGACCTTTGTTTTGCTAGGTAGCTTTGCATTGGAGCCAGGGACAAAGGGCACTTGGAGACTGCATGCCCCCACTCGCTGCACCGCAAACAGCGCACTTGGTTTGCTGTCTTGTCAGGGTTTCCCACACTGCATCTGCTGGACCCTGTCTCAAGCTGTGTCACTTTCACAATTTTCACAACAGCTGCTGGTTTAACTGCAGCAGTGTTGCCAGGGGCAACAACACCCCTCTCCCAGGCATGGACATTTGGCAGATCTCTCTTTTTATCAAAGGTTGGCTTCACTTCCACTTTAGCTTGCCAGGTGTCGCTTGCACCAATCCACTGCAGATTCAAACGCTGGTGGACGCTCCACATTAGCCGTCTGTGCACTCATTGCATCAGGGTTGCTAGGGAGAACAGCAGCCCTCTTTTCCCTTGGAAAACTCTGTTCGGGTATGTATGGGGTTCGATCAGGCGGTAACAACCCCTCCAGCCTCAGAGCTCTATCTATCATCTCAGCCATCCTTGCTTCTTTTTGGCGTCTTGATCGCCCCATACTCACAATCACTCCCAAAAAAATTTGCACAGTTCAGCAACAAATTAGAGCACTGTCTCTTTAAGGCTAATCACCTTTCTCTTGCAGGTTCTCCTCACCTGCACACACACAGATTATGCAGTTTCTGGCAATAGCTCACTGGTATTTGCAAGGATCTTCAGTCCATGCCCGCATTCGAGCACCAATTGTAATGTTGGGGTGATTTAGCATCTGGGTAGAGCATACCAGTGAGCAGCAGAGTCCACGCCAGTTGTGCTTTTTAAGGGTTTGTTGACCCACTTTTATTAAAAGAAAGAAAAACGTCCATCCAAAATTCCCACACAGGGGGTTTCAAGTTTCTACAGCATTAAAGAAATGGTCAAACGAAAATGCCAAGCCACCTGTCTCTCTTCAGAAATACAGCCCCCTAGGCTTACACTTCAGCCCTCTTGGCCACGTACCAAAGTACCTGTACAATCACTGTACCTTCTCTCAGCTTCTGTGCTGCTCAGCCCACATCTTTGGGTCCTCTCTCTATACCATGCAGACATGCATGCTTCTCCCTTACTTGCCTGGACTCCTTGGGAGGGTGGAGTCCAGAACACTGGTCTTGATTCTACTATAAGCCCAGGACCCACCTGCTCAATCAACCAGCCAGACTCCTGGCTGTTTCCAAAACCCGGTCCCAGGATTGGAGATTCCTGCCTATTGGAGAGTCCTGGGCGACCATTACCAGGACAGGGAACTGTACTATCACAGCTGTTAATATTTCCAAGGCGTGACCTGAGTCTTTGATATATGATGGTAGGTTTATAACTAGGCTTTGCAGGAAATTATCGATATGGTTCCCAAGATTACTAGTCAGACTATCCATTCCTGCAATGATAGGTCTTCCTGGTGGTCTTTCCATATCTTTATGCACTTTGGGGATATGGTAGAAGTGGGGAACCACTGGGTGGTTTGAATACAGAAATTGATATTCGTATTTGGTCAGGATCTTGTTTGATAGTGCTCTATCCAACAATTTTTTGAGTTCAGCATTATAGGTCACCGTTGGGTCCCATAAGAGCCTCTCATAGGTGTTGATATCCCCAATTAGCCCAAAAGCTTCCTCCAGGTAGTGCACTTTGTCTTGTATGACTAGACCTCCTCCTTTGTCAGCTTTCCTTATAATTTCTGAGTTTTTCTTCAAACTGTTCAAAGGGGCCTCCAGGCCTACCTCATGACCCTTGTTATATATCTGATTTTTGTTCCCACAAATTTTCCTAAATTCCCCCATCACTATTTCATGGAAGGTGGGTATACAGTTGCCTTTATTCCAAAACGGGTAGAAACTAGACTTTGGTATAAAATTCGTATTTAGTGTACCTTCTTCATATGCCAATGCAAAGGCTTCATCTGCAAACTCTACTCCTCCTTCTCCTCCATATAATTCCTCTAGAATATCTAGCATATCTTTATCCAGAGGCTCCTCCCCAGATGCTGAGGTAATTGTTCCTGGGTCGTCCCTAGCTACCCCATTGATCTCTTTCAACCTGAAGTGACGTTTTACTGTCAGATTGCGCACAAACTTATTTAAATCGATGAATAATTCAAACAGGTTGGGGGGACTCTCTGGGGCATAATTGAGGCCTCTTCTGAGCAGCTCAAGTTCTTTGTCTGTAAAAATACATTTAGACAGATTAAAAATTTTGATAGGAGAATGTCCTCCTATTTCCTCTGCTCCCTTCTTGGATTTCTTACCTCCCCTCTGGCCTCTTCTCATAGATTTCTTAGTCTCCGAGTGTTTGGAGGGGAGGGGACCGATCTGGCTACTGTTTTCTTCTGCGCTGCGGGTTTTGTCCATCCCGCAGCTCCCTCCCCAAAAAAAGAATTATCGTCTTTTGATTTTCCAACCCTATTACTAGTGGTAGGTACAAGATTAGTAGGTTTTAATTAATTAATGCAATTTTTTTAGTAATTTATTAATCCATCATATTATATCTGTATGTATTGAATATTAGGCAATACTGGATGTTCCTTCCTTCAGGTTCCACCCACTGTGTGCATACCATATAGCTTTAGCTGGAGTTCCAGCTTTGTGATATAATATAGTACAATATTGTATGGCTATGTTGCCAAATGCCTTTGGTGTGTGTGTGTGTGTGTGTGTGTGTGTGTAGTTATGCACTGAGGGCCTGTGAGTTGGGTCTTACCTGATCTCTATCGGCTTCCCCTCCCCTTCCTCACATAAAAAAAAACCCTCTTGGTTTCATTGTACCAAAAATGTATTCTTTGTGTAGTTGTAGCTATCTATTTTATATATATATATATTTTTTTTTCTCCCCATATCGGTTGTTTCCCCGTTTTTCTATTTTTGGCCACTAGAGGGAGTATTGGTGACAGTGGTGAGCCTAGATCACTGATCCCATTGAGGAGGCAGATCTTTGCTTCCCTTTAAGGGACTAATTTGGGGGCGGAATTTGCTAACTCTGTGCAGGTGCCTGCCTATACACACATATATATACTGGAGGGCTTTCTGGAGAGAGCCATAACAGACCTCTCAGGCTCTGAGGAAAGGGGTGCGCCCCAGAAACGTTAGCCGTTCCGCCGCTAAAGGGTACCATTGAATCCTCGGTATCATCAAGTCTTTCTGGCAGGGACCAAGAAGACTGGTCTGATTAATTGACAAAGCTGTATTCAAACTCTCGTTTGTGAGTATAAATCACTTGTTTTTACTAAAATAAAAATCTCTTATGATATTGCACTAGGTCGGTGCGCCCTCCCTCTTTTGTTTTTTATTTTCTCTCAGTCTGTGAACACCCATGGTTCAGAGGAGGGCTGCAAGACCTGTCATTTTATCTTACGATTTGACTGCATTACCCCATAACAAAAACACCAGAGCACAGGAGAATTTTTTGTATTGAATGTGTGTGTGACTGCTGTCGTTCTGTTATGGGTTCCTTCTACTGTATTCTAACTTCCTGAGGGGGAAAGGGAGATATATTCCCAGGGCTCTGGGATAGTGTGTGTACCTACTAAGTCATGTCATTGATTTTACTGGGTCGCTAAAGCCCCCATATATATTCACTTGGGCAATGTATATTTGGTCCCCTGTTATCCTCCCCTTTTCTTTTCATGTATCTTTTTTTATTATACTGTGCTTGCTATTATTACCTGCAAAACTTATAAATAAACACCTTTCAAAAAAACTCATTCTATTCGATTCTATTTCTTCAATTACAAAGGCTTTTGAAGCATAGTTATGCTTGCTCTAGTGTTTGCAACATACGAGTTCCTGTACCTGGACGTGGGGAAGAATGACCGCCACTCGAATGGCGGTGTCATGATGCATACCGAATTTTACCATGGGCTACAGCATGGCACCTTACATTTGCCACATGCTCAGGACAATGTCGAGGGCCTCAATTTTGTTTTTGTGGCAGATGAGGCCTTTGCTCTGGGGGAACATCTTCTAAAGCCCTTTCCTATGAGGAACCTCGCCCCAGAGCAACACATTTTTAATTATCATCTTTCTTGTGCCAGAAGGGTAGTGGAAAACACCTTTGGCATCCTCTTCAGTCGCTTTAGGCTGTTTTTAACCACCATAAACTTGGCCAGGCATAAAATAAACAATGTTGTGTTGTGCTGCTGCATCCTCTACAAATTTTTAAGGAGGAATGCTAGCAGCTACATTGCCTCAGGGCAAACAGATGTTGTGCTGGTTTGCCCTCCCAGAATGCCTGTCTTGTCTGTGAACAATATATGGACTACTTTGTGGGTAGAGGAGCAGTGGCTTGGCAGCAAAATGTAGATGATCATGACTAAATCTTTGAATTGTTCATAAACTACTATTTGATTTTAACTACTGTTGTCTGGGTTTACTATTTTTTTTTAAATGGCCTTAATCTTTTTCATTTTCTCCAATAGTGCAAATATACCTTATGTGCTACATGAGGTGACAATCTCACCTTGAGCTAAATATTATGTTGTACTGTGGCTCTGCTACCAGAGGCGTTGCTAGGGGGGTGCGGGGGTGCGGTCCGCACCCGGGTGACAACCACTAGAGGGGTGACACCATCCCGATTTAAAAAAAAAAAAAAAATTTTAGCTGACATGTGGGGGGGGGGGGGCGGCCCGCCCCCCCGCGACTGCAGTGATGAGCGCCGCGGAATCAGAGAGCCGAGCGCCGCGGTACAAGAGGAGGGGGGTTGCGGGGTGACACCGCAGCACCATCCATCCCCTCCTCTCACAGCCACGGGCTGTTAGCAGTGCTCGGCAGTCGGCACACAGGCACAGCCCCCTCCTCTCTGTTTGTGTGTACAGAGGGGGAGGGGCCGAGGGGACCTTCTGTCCATGTGCCGTGGCGCTGCCTGCAATGATCTGAGCTCTGAGGTACTGAATGGGAAGGGGGGTGTTTGCACCTGGGGGGATTTCACTAAAGGGGGGGTGTTTGCACTGAGTGGGGGGGGGAGTTGTACTAAGGGGGTGTTTGCACTGAGGGGGATTTCACTAAGGGGGGTTTGCACAGGGGGGTTGTACTAAGGGGGGGTTTGCACTGGGGGTGTTTGCACTGGGGGTGTTTACACTGGGAAGTTGCACCGAGGGGGTTTGCACTGAGGGGGGTTGCACTGAGGGGGGGGATTTGCACTGAGGGGGGGTTGCACTAAGGGGGGGTGTCTGCACTGAGGGGGTGTCTGCACTGAAGGGGGTCTGTGTAACATGCAGGGGTTCAGAGGTGCAGGTGGCTATGAGATGTAAAGGGGCCAGTGATGCAGGGTGCTGTGTAATGTAAAGGGGTCCAGTAATGCAGGGGGCTGTGTAATGTAAAGGGGTCCAGTAATGCAAGGGGCTGTGTAATGTAAAGGGGTCCAGTGATGCAGGGTGCTGTGTAATGTAAAGGGGTGCAGAGGGCTGTGTAGTGTAAAAGGATCCAGAGGTGCAGGGGGCTATGTGATGTAAAGGGGTGCAGAGATGCAGGCGGCTGTGTAATGTAAAAGGGGTGCAGCGATGCAGGGTGCTGTGTAATGTAAAAGGGTCCAGAGATGCAGGGTGCTATGAGATATAAAGGGGTCCAGTGATGCAGGGTGCTGTGTAATGTAAAGGGGTCCATTGATGCAGGGGGCTGTGTAATGTAAAGAGGTCCAGAGGTGCAGAGTGCTGTGTAATGTAAAGGGGTCCAGAGGTGCAGGGGGCTATGTGATGTAAAGGGGTCCAGAGGTGCAGGGGGCTATGTGATGTAAAGGGGTCCAGTGGTGCAGGGGGCTGTGTAATGTAAAGGGGTCTAGTGATGCAGGGTGCTGTGTAATGTAAAGGGGTCCAGAGGTGCAGGGTGCTGTGTAATGTAAAAGGGTCCAGAGTTGCAGGGTGCTGTGTAATGTAAATGGGTGCAGAGGGCTGTGTAGTGTAAAAGGGTCCAGAGGTGCAGGGTGCTGTGTAATGTAAATGGGTGCAGAGGGCTGTGTAGTGTAAAAGGGTCCAGAGGTGCAGGGGGCTATGTGATGTAAAGGGGTGCAGAGATGCAGGGTGCTATGAGATGTAAAGTGGTCCAGTGATGCAGGGTGCTGTGTAATGTAAAGGGGTCCAGTGATGCAGGGTGCTGTGCAATGTAAAGTGGTCCAGAGGTGCAGTTGTGGAGAGGGGTACACAGTAGTAACAAAAAGATATTGAAGGATACAGAGGTATGCAGGGGGCACAGTGGGGTGTTTTTACATTTTAACGTGGGGGGGGGGTGCCAGATATTGGATCCGCCCCGGGTGCCAAATGCTCTAGGTACGCCCCTGGCCTATAGGCTCCTGAGATGTGATTTACGGTTCTGGAGAAAGAGAGGTGGGGGGAGGGGGACAAAGAAAAATGGAGAGAAAGAAGAAGGGATAGAACGAACAAGAAAGATGGATAGGGGGAGAGAGAGAAAGGGGGAAGAAAGGAGAACAGAGAGCAAACAGTAGGGTAAAGAATATTTGAAAAATGTTATTGGGGGGGGGGGGGGTGACACCATATTTTACCGCACCAGGTGACACCAACCCTAGTGACGCCACTGTCTGCTACACACATTTTAGAGTACACTGTCACTGTAACTACACCAACTTAACAAATACACTGGTATTGAGCATTGAAATAAGAAACCCATTGTTTACAAACAAAAATTTTACTACAAGCACATTCACATGTGCGTTTTATGGTTTTAGAACAAACCAACATTGTTATTTGTGTATAACATGTATATTTGCCATTATTTTGCATTTTTAGGGGCTAAACAGGCATGTTTGAAAGCAGAGCATACACATCCCCAACTCTGGAACTTACAAAGTTCAACTTTTTGAATTTGAAGGCCATATGAGACATTAATATTAGTATTCTCAAACTGTGAAGATCTTGCCTTCCTCGGGGGGGATGAGCTCACCCCTTTAACTACTTGCCGACCGCCCACCGTCGTTATACGTCATCACAGCTGCTGCCACAACCAAGATATTCATCTCTTCAGTGGGCGGTCCTGTCAGCGATATTGGCGGTCTCCTTGGCGGATTCGCCGCAAGATCGCCGTTATCGGTGGCGGGAGAGGGCCCCCCCTCCCGCCGCTCTCCCGCGCCCTCCGCCACTTACCATAGCCGTCGGTAGCGGCGGAGGGGATCGGGACCGTTCAGCAGCTGTGTGGGGTTGCGTCGCCTATCGAGATTTTTAAGGGTAAAAGTTTGACGCCATGCCACGAGCGGGCGCAATTTTTAAGCGTGACATGTTGGGTATCATTTTACTCGGCGTAACATTATCTTTCACAATATATAAAAAAATTGGGTCAAATTTATTGTTGTCTTATTTTTTTATTTAAAAAAGTGAATTTTTTCCAAAAAAAGTGCACTTGTAAGACCGCTGCGCAAATACGGTGTGACAAAAAGTATTGCAATGACTGCCATTTTATTCTCTAGGGTGTTAGGAAAAAAAATATATAATGTTTGGGGGTTTTAAGTAATTTTCTAGCAAAAAAAAATGTTTTAGTCTCGTAAACACCGAATCTGAAAAACAGGCCCGGGGCTTAAGTGGTTAAAAGCCAAATTTTGAAGAGGCATAACTGTTAAATGTCCCTTATGATACCCTGCCTAAAATGTGTGTAGGTACAATTTAGGTACAGGTTATTTGCTAAAGCCACAAAACACAGTGGCCCAGATTCTCGTAGATCGGCGCATCTTTATGCCGGCGTAGCGCATCTCAGATGTGTTACGTCGACGTAACTTAGAGAGGCAAGCTCCGTATTCTCTAATCAGAAGCGTTCATTTTTGCGCCGGCGCGGTGTAAATTAGTCGGCGTAAGTCGGCGTAATTCAAAGTAGGAAGGAAGTGGGCATGATCCATTTAAATTAACCGTGACCCCATGCAAATGAAGGGCCAAACGGACGGCGCATGCGCCGTCACGTGATCGCATGTCCCGCGCCCCTTTGCGCATGCTCACAACTACGCCTGGCGTTATTCCTGAGTTACGCCGGCCCACAGTTTACGCCCAGGGCATAAATACGCCCAGACATGCGCCCGTCGAGTGCAAAAGTACACCTGTTTGGTTTGGTGGATTGGTGGCTATTGAAGACATGTCTGCCCAGCGTGCTGGGACCCGAAAAAAAAAATTCTCTCCAGAGGAGAAAGGCATAATACTTGCTGCCATGGAGAGGTACTATGATCGCCTCCATGGGGCCCGTAGCAAGAATACCAGTAGGGGAAGAAGGGACATGATCCTTCAGAGGATCACGGACCAGGTCAATGCCGTGGGCAATGAGACGAGGAGGCCCAAGCATATTGCCAAGAAGATAAATGATCTTCGCCGGAGGGTTAAGGAGAAAATGGCTCTTATGACGAGTCATGCCAGGGGCACTGGTGGGGGACCACCCTCTAGGGTCCGTCTGACACCTGAGGAGGAGGTTGTTGCCCGCTGCCTTACCAGGGTGCAAGTGGAGGGAATGCCGGGCTACGACTCAGTTGAGCCGCCCTTGAGGACAGGTAAGTGTGTTTTTTCTACTATCTGGTGTGTAGCATGTGAGGGGTGGAAGGGAATATGTGACAAGTGTGTCCAACATGTGAATGTGTCATCCGCAGATGTCCAGGAGGGAGCTGGGCCATCTGGTGCCTCTGCCCATCCCACACCCTCTTCCTCTGATGATGATGCCCCTGACCCCCAGGGAAGCCAAGAGGCATTGGTGGAGGGGAGTGGTGGCCAGACCTCCAGTGAGGAGGTCATTCAAGAGGATGCTGAGCATTTGGGTGAGGAGGTATCAGTATACCAGGAGGAGTCGTCCAACTCAGCTGGTCCTTCCCGGCAGTCAAGCCTCCAATCCTTCAGTCCCTCTGGCTCCATCCCCACCCCCTCAAGTCCTTCTGGCTCCATCCCCAACCCACCCACTCCCTCAAATCTCTCCCCCTATGCCAGGCCTGAAGCCTCTCGTGGGCCCAGGAAGGCAACCAGGAAAACCAGGGGGTACTGGAATTCCTGCCAGTGACCCTGACCACTGCCCAGGACACGCAGACCCGCCTTATGGGTGAGATGGCCCAGGACATGCATAGAGTGGCCGACAGCCTTGGCGACAGGGGACACATCACGGATGGTCTGCAGGATGTGGCAGGCAATACCACAGCAATCATATCCTGCTTGGGAGATCTCCAGACCACCACGGCTACCCTTGTGGCAGAGGTGCGGACCCTGAGTGAGGCTGTCCAGGGCCACACAGCTGCCATTGTGGAAGTGCAGACCGAGACCAACAGCCTTCTGAGGCGTATTGCCATGGCATTAGAGGGCAGGCCTCCAGCCATGGTGGATGCTCCTCCATCTGATGTCCCCACCTCCACCGTCAACCAGGCAGATGCGGAGCCGTGGCCGTGGGCGTGGCAGCAGCCAGGGAAATAGTTTTTTTTTTTGCTCTGGTGAAGTGTTTATTTATTTTATTTTGCTCTGGTGAAGAGTGTTTATTTACTTTATTTTGTTAATAATGCACACGGTGCACATTTGTGTGCTTCTTCAAATTTAAGAAAAATCAAAAACATTACTTAGGGCAGGGTTTCTCAACTCTCCTTCTTCAGATGCATTACCAGGTCCTGTTTTCTCTATTTTTTACTTTTGGCACAGGTGATGAGGTCATTTTCGAGGTTATTATTTGACACAGTCGTTTTTATACTGCAGAAAATAAAGAAAACAGGACGTGGTCGTGCACCTAGAGAAGTGGAGTGGAGAAACACTGACCTCAGACAATAAAAAAGCCCAGGTTCACATTTTGTGAGATTTGTCATGCAATTTGAGAGGTAAAATCGCATGACAAGTCACAGCCTATTGTAGGCAATCCTTGCTACTTCGAAATTGCGGTAGTTCAAATCAAGTAGCGCAATTTCAAAGTAGCATCAATGTAAGCCTGTGCTTCAAAGTAGTCAAAAGATGAAGAAAAAAAAAATACAGGAGGCAACAAGTTGAAGAAAACTTAAGGTCTGATGAATTAAAAATTTGACTAGCATATCAACATAATCTGTATTCTTTTCTGTAAACCAGTGGCAGCCTCCTCTCTTTTCTCAAGCTCAATCATAGCCTGCAGCAATCAGCACTGATACGACCAATTGTGCATCTTGTAAGTTCGTGGCCTTGGAAGAAGAGAAAAAATGTAATGGGAACGTCAAGTGGTTGAGGCACTACATAGTGAATTATGATCATGTTAGTAGGCAAATTGGCAAAATATTTTACCTATCCAGTCTATTATTGTGTCATGTACCGGGGTGTATATGAACCGGGATCTTCCTGGTCCCACAGCTGCAGCCTTACCTGTTGTGCTATAGAAGAGATCTGGACTTTTGGAAAGTCCTTGCAGTATTAAGCATTACCTTGGACTCACTAGCTCCACCTGCTCCCAGCTGTGGACAATTTTCAATCAATGCAGCCCATAAATAGGAAGTGATGCTATCACTCAGCGCCTGTTTATGATGATTAGCTCCCTGGGTGTTCTGACTGCTTGTGATCTTGATTATCATCTTGAACTTCTGCCTGAATCCCTGACTACTCTAACCTACTGATTTTGTACTTCACCGCCTGCTCGTGTATGACCTTTGCATGCCTGACCACTGTCTGGATTTCAATCGTGTACCGCTTTGCCTGATTTGTTGCCAACCTAATCAGCCCGACTACGTTTTGCCTGAATCCTCAGCATACAAGTTCCACTTCGGACACTACCAATCACTGGTACCTTACATATTCATCGCTCCCAACTGTCCCTGATTTCGAGGGACTGTCCCTGATTTGGAGCAATGTCCCTTATTCCTCCTTATTTGTCCCTCATTTTGGTCTAATCTATATAGTTGTATATAAAATGCACTTTTTATCTATCAAAAAGTGTTTTCCTGTGCTAAACCTTTTATCTAATTTAAATATTGCTGCTTCTGTAAATTCCAAAAGTCAATATAAAGGAATAGTAGTGGTAAAAAAAAGCACTTGTGGGTTTAACCACAATCTTGTTTTTTATACAATTCTCCTTTAAGGGGCGTGGCAAGGGGTGTGTCCTATGCCTTCATACTTTTGCTGATAGGTGTCCCTCATTCCCATCTCAAAAAGTTGGGAGGTATGCATATTGCTTGCAACCTACTTGCCCTTCAGACACTTACACTACTAGGAATGTACACAGTGTGCCGGATTCAGATACAATGGCGTATCTGTCCGGCCGGCGTAACGTATCTCCGATACGTTACGCTGCTCTAACTTTGGGCGCAAGTTCTTTATTCAGAAAGAATTTGCGCCCTTAGTTACGGCGGCGTAACGTATGTGTTGTGGCGTAAGGCCGCGTAATTCAAATGGGGATGTAGGGGGCGTGTTTTATTTACATTTGTGTTGACCCCGTGTTTTTTACGTTTTATTTGAACGGCGCATGCGCCGTCCGTAAAATATCCCAGTGTGCATTGCTCTAAATGACGTCGCAAGGACGTCATTGCTTTCGACGTGAACGTAAATTACGTCCAGCCATATTCACGAACGACTTACGCAAACGACGTAAAATTTCAAAACTCGGCGCGGGAACGACGGCCACACTTAACATTAGCTACCCCTCATATAGCAGGGGTAACTATACGCCGGAAAAAGCCGAACGCAAACGACGTAAAAAAAAAACGCCGGGCAGTCGTTCGTTTCTGAATCGGCGTAAATCCTCATTTGCATATTCCTCGCGTAAAAATACGAAAGCGCCACCTAACGGCCAGCCTGGAATTGCAGCCTAAGATCCGAGGGTGTAAGACACTTACACCTGTTGGATCTTAGGGATATCTATGTGCAACTAATTCTCTGAATCAGTCGCATAGATACGACCGGCGGAACTCAGAGATACGACGGCGTATCAGGAGATACGCCGTCATATCTCTTTTTGAATCCGGCCCACTGCAACTAATCTGTAATCTTTGCCCTGGTGCCTGTGTCTAAAAAACTTGGGTACCTAAAAAAACTGCCAGCTCCTTCGACCTCTTTCTTCTCCATGCTAATGTTAAAGGCACTACATACTTTGCTAATGTGTGGAGTGGGTGTTTGGTTTGGACATCTAAACACTTGGGACGAGTGGAAGACCGCGTTCCGCACCCGATTCGGGCATTTTGAATACCTGGTTAAGCCCTTCGACCTTTGTAATGCTCCCGCCACCTTTCAACATTTTATGAACGACATATTCAGAGACTATCTCGACCTGTTTGTCATAATCTATTTGGATGACATTCTGATCTTCTCCTCCTCTTTGTCCGATCATCGGGATCATGTCCGAAAAGTATTAACCCGGCTTTGTCAACATAGCTTGTACGCCAAATCTGAAAAGTGCGAATTTGAGAGACAGAGCATTCAGTTTTTGGGATTAATCATCTCGGTAGAAGGTGTTAAAATGGACCCTCAGAAAGTTACTGCTATCATGGACTGGCCGGCTCCCACCAATAAAAAAGCGATCCAGCGCTTTGTGGGATTCGCAAACTTTTATCGGAAATTCATAAAGGGGTTATCCACCATCATTGCCCCCATTACAAGTTTAACTAAACAAGGCACCCGGTTCCAATGGTCCCCCGAAGCCCAGGACGCTTTTGCTACCCTAAAGAACTTGTTCATCTCAGCCTCTATCCTGAAACACCCCGACCCGGCCCTACCCTATATCCTGAAGGTGGATGCCTCTGAAGTGGCAGTTGGAGCAGTGCTCTCTGAGACAGGGACCCAAGGCCCTACTGCATCCAGTTGCGTTCTTCTCTCGCAAATTGTTGGAAGCTGAGAGGAATCACAACGTCGGGGACAGGGAACTTTTGGCAATTAAAGCTGCTCTCGAGGAATGGCGCTACCTTTTGGAGGGTGCAGCACATCCTATCCTGATCTACACCGACCATAAGAATTTAGAGTATCTGAAGGTCGTTAAAAGACTGAAACCACGCCAGGCCAGGTGGGCACTCTTTTTTACCTGGTTCTCTTTTCACATCACTTACAGACCTGGGTCAAAAAACACAAAACCGGACGCACTCTCCCTGATGTTTAATGGGCCTAATGCCGCAGACACACCATCACTTTATGCGATGTAAAAAAACGACGTTTTGAAAAACGTCAATTTAATTGACCGTGTGTGGGAGAAAACGTTGTTGTATGTCTTCTGAAAATCGACCAAAAAAAATTGAAGCATGCTTCAATTTTATGTGTCGTTTTTGCCCAACGTCGTTTTTTGTGTCATAAACATTGACCGTGTGTAGGTAAAAACGTCGTTTTAAGCCCGCGCATGCTCAGAAGCAAGTTAGGAGACAGCAGCGCTCGTTCTGGTAAAACTACTGTTCAGAATGGATTAAGCACATTCGTTAGGTCGTTTTCAGCTTACCGTATTTATCGGCGTATAACGCACACCGGCGTATAACGCGCACCCCAATTTTAAGAGGGAATTTTCTAGAAAAAAACAATTTTTTTAAATAAACAACTTTGAAGAAGCAATCTAAGGGTCAGTGCCCATGAATGTCCATCTGCAGCCTGATTAATTAAATTAAAGAGTAAACATTTTACTACATGATGGAGATTGTGCTGCTTAGTGTGGTTGAAGGAGAATTGCAATAGAGGATACATTCACTAAAAAACGTATGTATTGTCAGGTTAGGTGAATTTGCGGTTTCTTTTTAGTGTTTGAGTATTCTTGCAGCTTAGAAAAACATTCTGAGCACGGATGAGTCTGTTCTCTGGATTGCACTGAAGCTGAATATTATCTGACACGGATACATTAGCGAGATCAGTAAGCTGAACATGCACTAGTGAAAAAAATAATATAAATACAGATGAAAGCCAAAGCCGATCAGGCACTTTTGTACAAGCGGCTCTCACACACACACACGGCTCTCGCATACCTCACATACCACGGCTCTCACATAGCTCACATTCCACTGCTCTGACATAGCTCAGAGGGGGACGAGCGCCAGCCGGAAAAATCACAGAGCCGTCATCTCCTCTCTCCCGGCTGTCACGTCACACATGCACAGTCCCGCCTCCACCATCGGCATTGGACCATTTCCTGTAACAGACAGAACACTGGTCCAATGCTGGTGGCGGAGGCGGGACTGTGCGTGTGTGACATGACAGCCGAGAGGAGATGACAGCTCTGTGATTTCCGTGGGCGCTCGTTCCCCTCCGAGGTATGCTATCGGCGTATAGCGCGCACCCGTGATTTTCCCCCTATTTTCAGGGGGAAAAAGTGCGCGTTATACGCCGATAAATACGGTATATAGAAGAAAAGAATGCGCTTCTTTACACCCTGCTTTTAAATGCTACACAAAAATGGTTGTTTGTTGCGGCTGATCTTGTTACATAGTTATGACAAGCTTTTAACTTGATTATTTCTTGTTAGATAATGTTTAGGTTTGTGTTGTGTTATTTAGGTGTATCTTCCATCTTCAAACTTTAAAATATATATCTTGGCAACCATTTTGTTTGTGTGTTTTTATTTTGGGCCAAACTTTTTGTGAAATCTATATTTTGGGTTGATTTTGGAGTGTGTGAAGTGGCTGCAACAACATCATTTTTTTTTTTTTAAGTTACCCACAAGCATGTGTTTTTACCTTGTTAATGTTTCCTAAAAGTTTTGTAAAATGGGTCTGCCCACTTACTAATGATCTCTCAAATTCCAAAAAAATACACATGGTCAAATTTGTATGATAAATCAAAAGTGCATTTATTCTGCCAAAATATGAATAAAAAAAATGGTGGCAAACAAAAAACACAACTTAATAAAAACAAAGATGCCAAGAAGGGCAGCACTTGAGAGCGTGCTTGAACTTAGTAAAACAAGGGTCCCCCAAGCCACCAATCCAGGCTGTGAGTCAACTAAAAATTCCATCAGGGGCACCGTGTTATTTTTTTGGCTTTCTCTTCCCAGCAGCCTTCCCTGCAGTCTTCCCTGCAGCCTTCCCTGTAGCCCGAGTCCTTGGGGGCTGGGTTCCTGGAGGCGATGTAGTGCTAGGAGCCAGAGCAGCCTCATGAGGAGGAGGAGCATGAGCAGGAGCAGGAGGAGCAGCAAGGACAGGAGGAGCAATCTGCACAATGTCGGTGTTGTCATCGAGCTGCCCCAGGGATGCCATGCTTATGGCTTTGAAGATGAGGAGTTCGCAGTGCACACGCTGGCTCTGCTCTAGATTTTGGAGCTTGGCTGCAATGAGCGCTGCGAACCCCTCTACTTCACTGGGTGGCTCTCGGATGGCCGCAGTAGCTTGGAGAAGCAGGGCCTGGGTCTCCTCCTCCATTTGTCGAAGACTCCTGACCCTTTTTGCGGGAGTGCGGAGTGGAAAGATCAGGGAGATGGTATCCCGCCGGCGTGCCTCCTGGGTCCCACTGGGGCCTGCCACCTCCTGGCTCCCAGTGGGTTCTGCCACCTCCTGCCTTGCAGTTGGCCCTGGCTCCCCCTGGCGCCTGCCTCCTCCTGGCTTTGCTCTGCCTGTGTATCCAAAAAAGAGACATAGTTTATTTCTTAAATAATAGTGAAAGCTCATGCAAACCACCTAAGATTTTATGTTCACGTTTTAAGTTTTTGCTTCGATTTTCACATACACCTTTATTTGTAAAACTCCACTGTATTATTTTACAGCCCAGTTAGGACTGTACCCATTTAAAACCGTCAAGGTTAATTTGTGTCTGCACTACCTGTCACTCCCCAGGCCCTATTAGCCCGTTCACTCACCATTCCCTCATTTCACTCATCCGGCCAAGCCATACCACAGCGCAGACAATCACCACTTGTTACATAGTTTATTTCTTGTTTTCATTAATCACACACACATTTTTCAAATCACGAGAGATGCAAATTGAATGTCAATATATATTACACACAGGGTCGCCATCCCTAATTATGTGGCCCCTTACACACCTTCAGACATGGTCCCCCTGGAGTTGTGGGGGTTGTTGCAGGCTGAATTTGGGAATTAGGGGGCCTTTACACCAAAAAGCAAACTACTCTATTTGGTGTCAACTAGATTTTACCCAAAAAGGGTGTTTGACATCTGAGACCCCTTGCAGGTGTATTGCGTCCCCCCCCCTACTGGCCTACCAGAAAATGACACACAATCATTCCGACCCCTTCATTTTTCTATCTTGTCCCCATCCTGTTTTGCCACTACTGTCTATTGATATTATCTTAAAATATTTTACATTCCCTTTTAGAACACTAGTAACATCAATTTGACATCATTATTATACTTGTCATATACTAAATTCATATAAAAATGACATACCTGGCTCCATGGGTCACAATTGGGGTCCTCCAGGAACTCTTGCTCTTCCTCTGAGCTTGCCTGCTCTTGTCTGCAGGAAAGACTGGAGGATTGGCTGCTGGGAAGTTGGGAGCTACCTCTTGGGGGAAGGGTAGACAGGGATGGCCTGGTCTCAATATGGTCGTCCAGGGTAGGTTTGTAGATGGAGTCAGCTGCAGCCCCAGACCTCATTGAGGCCAGGACTTGGACCCGTTGGGCCCTGTAGGTGCCCCTGATGGAATTTATTTTGTTCTTCACTGTGTCTGTTGTGGCGTGGGGGACCCTTGTTTTAACAAATTCCAGCATGCTCTCCTTTGCTTTTTCCCTGGCATCTATGGGCCTGATTCTCAAAAGAGATACGCAGACTTAACTGCTGTTCAGTCTGTGCCTAACTTTGGAAACGATTCTCAAAAGGCTTTTTCCAAAGTTAGGCAGAAAATCTGACATGTGTAAGACACTTACACGGTCAGATCTTAGGATGCAGTACCGCATCCGCCACTGGGGGCATTTCTCATTGAAATGCAGCTTTGAGTATGCAAATGAGGACTTAAGCAGATTCTCAAAGCATTTCATCACTGTGATTTCTGCGTAAGTTTCGAATTTGCCTGTGCAAAACTAGGGCTGGTTTTACAATGTGGAAAGTTAGTCACACCTTGTAAAGGCCCATTCAAGTGACGGCATTTGGTATGCATTCCCGAGGGAGAACTCCACGGCAATTTTTAAATTCAAAACCGGCATGGGTTCCCCCCCCAGGAGCATACCAGGCCCTTAAGTCTGGTATGGGTTGTAAGGAGACCCCCCCTACGCCGAAAAATCGACGTAGGGGGTCCCCCTACAATCCATACCAGACCACGTATCCAAAGCACGCTACCCGGCCGGTCAGGAAGGGAGTGGGGACGAGCGAGCGCCCCCCCCCCCTCCTGAGCCGTGCCAGGCCGCATGCCCTCAACATGGGGGGGTTGGGTGCTCTGGGGCAGGGGGGCGCACTGCGGGCCCCCCCACCCCAGAGCACCCTGTCCCCATGTTGATGAGGACAGGACCTCTTCCCGACAACCCTTGCCGTTGGTTGTCGGGGTCTGCGGGCGGGGGCTTATCGGAATCTGGGAGTCCCCTCAAATAAGGGGGCCCCCAGATACCGGCCCCCCACCCTAAGTGAATGGATATGGGGTACATCGTACCCCTACCCATTCACCTGGAGGCAAAAAGTAAAAGTTAGTAAACACACAACACAAGGGTTTTTAAAATAATTTATTATTCTGCTCCGGATGCCACCCCTGTCTTCTTTATTAGCTCTATTACCAGGGGGGGCTTCTTCTTCCACTCTCCGGGGGTCTTCTTCCACTCTCCGGGGGGGGTTTCTTCTTCCGCTCTCCGGGGGGGGGCTTCTCCGCTCTCCGGGGGTCTTCATCTC
Source organism: Rana temporaria (assembly GCF_905171775.1). Classification (NCBI taxonomy): domain Eukaryota; kingdom Metazoa; phylum Chordata; class Amphibia; order Anura; family Ranidae; genus Rana; species Rana temporaria. The sequence continues at coordinate 282,155,543 of NC_053491.1, read as the reverse complement.
TCTTCGCCGCTCTCCGCTGTTGACTTGGCGAACCCCGGTTCTTCTGCAGATGTCCGGTGCCTTCTTCTTCAGCGCTGGCTGCCTGCTATCTTTGTGTGTTAGCTCAATTTCTAACAGGCAGCCGGCGCGGTCTTCTGTGACGTCAGGTTCTTCTTCTCCCCTCTTCCGATGTTGCCTCGTCGCCTCTTGTCACTGTAATGATGGAAGCGCACCTTGCATCCCATTTATATAGGCATCACCGTCCCATCATGCTCCAGCAGGTACCCACGTGGTGGGTGCCTACCCACGTGCACCCACCACGTGGGTACCTACCGGAGCATGATGGGACGGTGATGCCTATATAAATGGGATGCAAGGCGCGCTTCCATCATTACAGCGACAAGAGGCGACGAGGCAACATCGGAAGAGGGGAGAAGATGGAAGAAGACCCCCGGAGAGCGGAGAAGCCCCCCCCGGAGAGCGGAAGAAGAAACCCCCCCCGGAGAGTGGAAGAAGACCCCCGGAGAGTGGAAGAAGAAGCCCCCCTGGTAATAGAGCTAATAAAGAAGACAGGGGGGGCCTCCGGAGCAGAATAATAAATTATTTTAAAAACCCTTGTGTTGTGTGTTTACTAACTTTTACTTTTTGCCTCCAGGTGAATTGATAGGGGTACGATGTACCCCATATCCATTCACTTAGGGTGGGGGGTCGGTATCTGGGGGCCCCCTTATTAAAGGGGACTCCCAGATTCCGATAAGCTCCCTCCCGCAGACCCCGACAACCAACGGCAAGGGTTGTCGGGAAGAGGTCCTGTCCTCATCAACATGGGGACAGGGTGCTCTGGGGTGGGGGGGCCCGCAGTGCGCCCCCCTGCCCCAGAGCACCCAACCCCCCCATGTTGAGGGCATGCGGCCTGGCACGGCTCAGGAGGAGGGGGGGGCGCTCGCTCGTCCCCACTCCCTTCCTGACCGGCCGGGTAGCGTGCTTTGGATACGGGTCTGGTATGGATTGTAGGGGGACCCCCTACGTCGATTTTTCGGCGTGGGGGGTCTCCTTACAACCCATACCAGACCTAAGGGCCTGGTATGCTCCTGGGGGGGGGAACCCATGCCGGTTTTTTCTTTGAAAATTGGCATGGAGTTCTCCCTCTCAGGAATGCATGCTGAGCGACGCTGTAATTTTTTTTTATAATTATTTGTTTTCCCGGCGCGTCTTTTTTTTTTCACAACTTCTCACAACTTCTCGCAACTTTTCACAACTTCTCGCAACTTTAGTGTCCCGTCGAAATTCTCAAAGCCGCCCGGCGTTAATTACGTTCGCGCGCTGCACGTCGGGAAAATGACGTCACACGCATGCGCAGTACGGCCGGCGCGGGAGCGCGCCTCATTTAAATTTTAAACGCCCCCAGGAGAGGAGGACCGCCTTGCGACGGCGGCACTTAAGTTACACGGCCTGAAATTTCTAGGTAAGTGCTTTGAAGATCGGGCACTTAGGTAGAGATTTTAAGTCAGTGTAACTTAACTGCTGAAAGTTAAGTTAGGCAGCTTTTTTGAGAATTTGGCCCTTTGTTTTTATTAATTGTCTTTTTTGTTTGCCACAGAACAGGATGTTCTTTCCATTTCTGAATGAATTCAGTCATGAAGTCCACATCCTTGAAGGGATCCATTATTTCTGCAAATGAAACATATAATCAAAAACCTAATGTCAGTCAAGCCACTACTACTAAGCTTTATCACCATATCTAGCCCACAAACTCATTCCCTGTTCACTATAATAAAGTCAAAAATTAAGTTACGTACCATCGTTTGAAATGATCGTGACTTCCGCCTTCTTCAACAGACTCTGCACGCCGCTTTCAAACACGTCCGATCCCTTTTTACACTACGCACGTGTGACGCTCCGCACGACACCCGGCCCCTGACGTTCGGAATCGTCCTTTCCCCGCCCCTTCTCTGTCGTTTTGTGAGGGAGAATGATGATGGACGACATGCATGACAATGTGGCTTCTAGCTCAAGCCAGGAGGGAGGCCAGGCCCAACCAGGCAGAAGAACCAGGTGCAGAGCCTCCAACATGTCCTTCCACAAAATGGTGGAGATGGTCATCATTTTTAGGAGGGAGGATTATGATGCCAAGCATGGCCCGTACAGGCATCCTAATAAAGTAAAGGCCGCAATAATGCAGAAGGTGATCAGGAGGCTCCATCAAAAGTTTGGGAAACGCAGGAGCAGAGAGCAACTGCGAAAAAGGTGGTCAGACCTCAAGAAAAGAGAACACCAGCAACTTGCTAAAATAAATAGGGTGATTAGAAGAAGAAGTAAGTAATTTTCATGTGTATTAATTATTTGGGTGTGTTCTTTGTGCCATGTGGTTTTTCTTTCAGGTTGACCAGAATTGTTATTATGATTGTTGGCCCAAGATTTTGTCGTCGGAGTCGTCGTTCATTCGCTGACTTTAAATAAGAAAAGACGTTTTTTTTGTGAGAAATGGCATCATGCCTAGTTCGCATGGGCAAAGGGGAGTTTAATCACTGTATCAGACAAAAAGAGCGTTATTTGATTATTTAGGGTCGAACGAACGACGACTCCTAGGACCAATTATTCGACCCACAAACATGAAAGTTGTGACATCTTTTTGGTTTGAGGTGACATCAATTGTGGTATTGATGTAGATGTGTTTCTAACTAGATTTTAAAAATAAATAATACCTTAATATCCAGAAAAAGTAGCGTTTGCTCAGCAGTTCTTTACACATGTGGACTCAGTAGCACAATTATTTGTCACAATCCCAACCTATGTTGGGTGTCACACAGAGGTGAGCTGATCCAGTGGATACTTGGTTAGCTTCCATGTAGAAAACGACACCAAATATACCAAGATTTTAAAGTGCTTTGGGAATGGCTAAAATGCTGATCTCTGGTTTTTGAAGGGTTTTTAAAAAAAACATCTTTTATTTTTAAAAACATAGGCCCAGATTCAGGTACGACTTGCGCGGGAGCAAGTGTGATTTGCGCCGCACAAGTACGGATTTGCTCCCAGGCAAATTTGCGGGTGACCCAGAAAGCAAGCTAAGCCTGAAACGTGCCATTTTTGCACGGAGGCAGTTTCTCTGCCCCGGCGCAATTAAGGGGCAATTTTGCTCAGGGAGCAACTTGCGCTCTCATGGTTTTCCCTCAGCAAATATGCAAATGAGGAACTGCCACTGATTCATAAACTTGCGCGTGTGAGGCGCATTTTGCTCCCAAAGCGCGCAAGCTGTTTGGCCGGGGCAAATTTGCACTTTATAAAAGCAGGGGCAAGTTAGCAACAGATGGCCACAGGTCAGCTGGAGAGCAACTACAGCAGCACCAAGACAGACGAGCTGAACAAGCAGAGCACCCACACTTTCTGGATCTCACATCTGTGTGCCAACATGCCAGGAGCAGCTACAAAATAAAAAAAAGCTCATAATCTGAGCATCAATAAAAAAAAAAACTCAAAATCTGAGCATAACCAAAAAACAAGCTCATAATCAGACGCCGTGGTGGAGCATGGGGTGGGGATCCTCAACTGCCGTCGGGTAAGTCTCCCCTCCTCCCGCACAGCAGCAGTGTTGGCCTCCACCGCACCTGCCAACCTGCTCACCTCCGAAGTTAATAATGCAGTGGCATCCTGCTGTTCAACCAGACAGGTCACAATGGCTGCGCAGTTGCCACTAACATCCTCCAGGGTCTCATTCTGTCGGTCCCCTCGGTCAGCATGGTGGGTGAGGGCCTGCTGGACAGAGGAGGAGGAGGATGCCAGGCTGTCCGCCACCCGCCTCAGGTCTCCCACCATCTCCCCTATATGGTGGGTCTGCCGGGCCTGCTCCTCCTGCAGACACTCACGGAGGCTGGAGGGTACACCCCTAGTTTTAGAAAGAGCCTTCCTTGGAGGAGAGGCTGGGGCACGAACTGAGGGAGCAGAAGGGGAGGGGGTCACACAGGAGGGAGTGACACTGGAGGGGGGGACACTGGAGGGAGGGACACTGGAGGGAGGGACACTGGAGGGAGGGACACTGGAAGGGCTTGCCCTGGAGGGGGATGATGTTATGGTCGGGGGGGTGGTGGGTCGGTCAGGGATGGTGGGATCCTCCTGGAGGGACACTGCTTCCTCCAGATTGAGGATAACGGCCTCCTCCACCACTTCCTCCTCCCTAGATGGACTCTGGCCGCTATCCTCCTCCACCAACATGCCCAGGATCTGCAGAGGGCCTGACTGCACCCCATGATGTTCTGGGGATGGCGTGGGTCGCCCTACAGCCGACGACGGCCCAGCCTCATCATCAACATCTGTGGATGACACAAAACAAAAATGTTGCTGGAGCAACACACTTATCATATGTTCCCTTCTACCCCCTCCCATGATACACAGCAGATATGAGAAAACAAAAACTTGTTACATGTTCCCTTCTACCCCCTCGTATGTTCACTTCTACCCCCTCCCATGATACACAGCAGATATGAGAAACAAAAACTTGTTACATGTTCCCTTCTACCCCCTCATATGTTCACTTCTACCCCCTCCCATGATACACAGCAGATATGAGAAACAAAAAACTTACCAGTCCCCAAGTCCCCAACAGTGGAGTCATAGCCTGGCAGTCCCAAATTATAAAACACAATTAAAATAAAAATAATTACACTGTTTATTCAAGAAAAAAGAAGATTTTATTTTTTACCCAAGATCGGGCATTGCAATGGCCCCCCTCCCCATAAAATAATCCACATAGGATTGATGCTCTGCACGTGCGGTTTGGGGGGCCAAGCCTGTATGGCTAGCCTCACGGAGCGCCTCCGGAGCCACAACATCTGCCTCTTCAGGCAATACCGTTAGGTAAGTTGGCGAATGTCTGGTAAGTTGGTAAGTTGGCGAATGTCTTCTCAAATAATTGTGTAGAATGCAACAGCATAATATGATGTGATTCCATTTGTATTCCGCAAGGTTCATTGCAGTTAAAAACAATCTGAATCGGCTGGCCATGATTCCAAAGGCATTCTCTACCACACGTCTTGCCCTGGCCAGCCGATAATTAAAAACCCTCCTCTCAGGGGTGAGGGTGCGTTGGGGAAATGGCCTCATTAGGTGGGGACCCAATCCGAAAGCCTCATCTGCTAAAAACACGATGCCTTGATGAAGTGATGCCTTGATGATCCCTTCAGACAAGTATATACTCAACAATCATGTCAATGTTTTCATTCATCACCTTTCCTATGGAATTTTAATTGTACACTGAACTGTGTGATCCATTTACTAACCCAGTGTCACATCCATTGTGATATAGGGTCCCTACACAGACTTTATATATATTTTGTTTATATTCACTTTTGTGCCTTTCTAACCATTGTGCACATCATTTAGCGCTGCACTATTGTTCTACTATTTTCTCTACTTTGAGTGCTAGCTGCTTTGTTTCACATATGTTTGGTTTAGCGCAGTGATTTCCCCTTTTTTCAGACTCTATGGCATACCCGCAAATATCGTATCTGATCGTGGGGTGCAGTTCACGTCAAGATTTTGGAGAGCACTATGTGGAGCCCTGACGTCTGCATACCACCCGCAGACCAACGGCCAGACTGAACGCACCAACCAAAACGCTTGAGCAATATTTGCATTGTTTTTCAAGTTTCTCTCAAAGATTGGGCCTCTCTAATGCCCCTTGCGGAGTTCGCCTACAATAACTCTGTCCATTCCGCTACCAAGCAGTCTCCGTTTTTTGCTAACTATGGTTTTCACCCTCTGTACTGATCTAACACCATTACAGAATGCACAGTACCGGCTGCCCAAGAAACTCTGGATTTCTTTTCCGCTAACAATAAATTACTCCAGGAGACAATGACGAAAAACCCAAGAATATAACAAGGAGGTGTTTGACAGGAGGAGGAGAGGAGAACTTAATCTAGCACCAGGGGATCAAGTTTGGCTGTCCACCCTAAACCTGAAATTAGCGTGCCCATCCAAGAAATTGGGTCCTAAGTTTGTGGGTCCCTTTCCAGATACTTAGGAAGGTTACCTGCCTCTTTCCGGATTCACCCAGTCTTCCACGCGGCATTACTCAGACCTACAGTCTCGGACCCCTTCAACAACCGGAATACCGGGCCCCCTAAACCAGTACTTATCGATGCCTAAGAGGAATTTGAGGTGGAGTCCATCCTGGATTACAGGAAGAGACGTAACCAGGTTCAATACCTGGTGAAGTGGAAGGGCTACGGTCCGGAAGAGAATTTTTGGGAACCAGAGACCAACATCCATGATAAAAGACTGATCCTGGCCTTTAAGAGAGCGCATCCAAGTAGGATGGCCCAGTTGGGCATCCGGAGGCTGCCCATAGAGGGGAGGCAATGTCATGGAAGGCGTCTCAGCAGTTTGCCCATCAGCAACAATGGCAGTGTAATTCAGGTCCAGCGCGTGCGCGGTGGCCCGTGGGTGCGTGCATTGGCGTGGGCGCACACGTGCGGTGGCGGCACTTGGCGCCAAAACACCCTATTTAAAGAAGCCAGGTCCCCCACTGTCTTGCTGTCCAGTCTACAGCGTATCCTGAAGATTCCTGTACCCGTATATCTGTTTGCTTCTGGTTACCTGATCCGGCTTTCCCTGACCACTCCTGCTTACTGCCTGCCTCTGATCCCGGCTACGTCTGACCACTGCTCCTGTTCTCCCTTTTTCTCTGATCTCTGCCCGCCTGTTGTACCGACCCGGCCTGGACTTTGACTACCCTTTGGATTCCGCTTTGGCTCCTGATCTGCCCGCCTGTGTTTGACCCGGTCTGCATCACCCTGTTTGTCTCCTGCTCCACGAGTGCTGCAATACTGTCTGCTGTTTTTGGCTTGCTGTCTGCATCCTGCTAGGATTCTGGTGCACCTCCCAGTATCCGCATCCAGCCTATTACTCCAGCTACCAGCCAGGCGCTTGTGTCCCTCTGACTACTCTACCAGGGGCTCCTGAGTCAGAGGCTTACGAGAGGCCGCTCCCTGCACGTTGGGCTCCGCTACCAGGTTATCAGAATAGTGTACTTACCAAGGCCAAGATGCCGAGAGCGGTTCGCTGTTGCGACTTAGCGCAGCCCCCTGGAGGTTGTACAGAGGGTGGATGGCACCAAGAGGCACAAGCTACCAGCAGGCAGGGTAGAGCTTGTGTGGAAGTCCTGTAGAACTGGAGCAAGGACTGATGGGTATCAGGGTCCAGCAGAAGAAGACTGGTAGAAAGTCCAGAGCAGGCTGAGGCTCAAACACAGGTAAGCAGACAATCCAGGTCACAGACTGGGGATCAAGGCACTGGAGACAAGAGGCAAAACTGGGTCACAAGCAGAAAGTCAAAGCACAGGAGACTGAAGGTGAATCCGGGTCACAGGCCGAGGGTCAAACACAGGAGGCAGGAGCAAAGTCCATAAAACAAGCCAAGGTCGGGTCCAGGAGAAGATCAGAGTAGGTCAGGGTCAATCCGGGTCACAGCAGGTAATCAATTAATCAGGAACTCAGGTACAGGAAGCTGAAGACAAACCAGCAATTTCCTTTGAGCATCTGCTCAGCTTTATAGGCAACCAAGAAGTCATGTGGAAGTCATGTGGTGCGTGTCATGTGACAGCCAGTCTGTAGCTGAAGGTTTCTTTGACAGCTCCCACTGACAACTTTGCTGCCATCTAGTGTTCAGAATCCAATATGTTTCTCTGACAGTGCCCCCCCCCCCCCCCCCGAGGTATTGGTTAGGTATTGGAGTTGTCTACCACTCTTCCTGCAGTTCAGTATGGTTTCAACCTCAAATTCGTTTTCTCCATCCACCTGAACTGGTGGAGGAGGCGGTTCTTCTCTTCCCGGGAAGGGGCTAGGAATTACAGGTTTCAGTAAGGCCGGGTACTCACGACCAAACATGTTCGCTGGAAAAAGTGTCCGACGGGCTGTTTCCGGCTTACAAGGCTGTTTTGTCTTTTGGCCCGCTGGCTTGTACACACCAGCGGACCATATTTCCCGGCGGACCAGAACGCGTGCACGTAAACCACGTTTGACGTCACTATAAAGGGAAAGGCCAAAGTCAATGGCGACGCCCTCTGTTCCGCTTTTGCTAGTTACGGCTTTGCTCGTGTTAGTGAAGGTTTGGTTAGAGCTGATTCGCGCTTCTCGGTCTCCGTGCTTTAGCAGGTAGTATTTTCTGGTTCAGTGCGTGTGCTTGTGGGTACGTAGTTGGCATTCGGGTACAGGCGTGCAGTTCGTTCTGCTTTGCAGCTTCGTACTGTGCGATCGTATCTGTGTGTCGTGCGTTCTTTGCAGGTACCGCTGGATTCGATTGTGCTTTCTGTTGGAGTGTGTTCTTGACTGACCAGCCGGCCGGTTTGAAGCCATGATGGAGCAGCAGCGTCAATTTTCGCGAGTTGGTGCTGTTTATGGGATGGCTGCTGGATATGTTCATCATTCCAGTACTTTGGCCAGGAACAGGGGGAGGAGGCGTTCCTGGACCAAGAATTGGTTGCGCTAGCGTGACTAGTTCTCACATATGCCTCTGCTTAGGGAACTCCAGGAGAATAATCCTAATGACTATAGGAACTTTCTCCGCATGACGGACCCCGTATTCAACAGTCTGCTGGATCTTCTGTCCCCCTATATCACGAGGCAGGACACTGTGATGCGCCAAGCCATCACGGCCGAGCAGAGGCTTATTGCCACGTTGCGGTACCTGGCGACTGGGAGGAGCCTGCAGGACCTCAAGTTCTCGACAGGCATCTCTCCGCAGGCGCTTGGGGTCATCATACCGGACACGTGTGCTGCCATCATCAAAGTTCTGCAGGAGGAGTATATTAAGGTAAGTTTCCTCATTTTAACCTCACAATGTGTCTTTAATAATGTGGGCAACTAACTTTTTATTTTATTTCCCAGATATGCTGTGTTTTTAACTAACGTTCCCTTTTCTCCCTATGCATGTTGATATCAGCTTTCCATGTTATTTTTATTTTGGCCTACCTGCATATTTGTACCTTACCCAATATTAACCTGTCCAGCATGCTATCCTAGGGCCAACCCCCACCTTGCCTATTTGTAGTTAATATTTTTGATTTTTAAACAGTTTAAACACCCCCCACCCCCCTTAAAAGTGTTTTTTTCCCCATCAGAGGGCTGTGGAGTCTCTTATTAATTAAGTGGGCCTATATATTTGTGCCCCGAAATTCTCCCTGCACAATTAGAAAATGCTATTTGCAAACTGTGAAGTTGCACAAGGATGCTTGTAGGATTATGTTTGCAATGTTTATGTGCCAAAGTACTAAATCTCTTTTTTTGTTTGTCCCCACAGCTACCCTCCACACCACAGGAATGGCAGTCTGTGGCTTCCCAATTTGCCCAGCGGTGGGATTTCCCGAACTGCGGTGGAGCAATAGATGGGAAACACGTCCGCATAGTGCCCCCACCCCACTCGGGGTCCTACTATTATAACTACAAGGGTTATCATAGTATTGTGTTGATGGCGGTGGTGTCGGCACAGTATGAGTTTCTATATGTGGACGTGGGGAAGAACGGCCGGATGTCAGATGGGGGAGTGTTCTCACGGACTGAATTCTATGATCGTCTCCAAGCTGGTGGTCTGGCATTGCCACCAGATGAAGATAATGTGGAAGGACTTCCGTTTGTGTTCCTAGCGGACGAAGCTTTCGGGCTTGGACCTCACCTAATGCGGCCTTTTCCCCAGAGGACCCTCACCTTAGAGAGGAAGGTGTTCAATTATCGGTTGTCCAGGGCTCGGAGGGTAGTCGAGAATGCCTTTGGGATCCTCACCAACCGGTTCCGCCTGTTCCTGACATCGATACACTTGGCGGAATATATATTGAACACCATTGTATTTGCCTGCTGCATTTTGCACAATTTTCTACGCAGGCACTCCCAGTCGTACCTACACCCCATGGGCTCTGAGGCAGGACTACCCTCAGATAACATTCCTGGGCTGGACACTGGTCGCGCTGGCTTGGCCCCCCTATCTGCTCGTGAGGTACGCGACAAATATGTTGAGTACTTCATGGGTGGGGGGGCCATTGCTATGCCAGATCATATTTCTTTCTAATTCGGCCCCCAAAAGAAAGGAATATTCACAGAACTAATAAATAATTAGACCATTGGACTTTATACAGTTGTTTGTCATTAATGCTTTTTCTCTTTTTTCCTGTCTTCCTGGTTCTCAAACTAACTTCTGCACTTCTAGTGCCAATTTTAGTTAGGCAGATTTAGTAAATAACCACAATTGCACATTATTCACTCATCTACAAACTGGGTATTGAGTCGAGAAATAAGAAGCCACTCATTTTTCAGCTTTTGATGTCACCAATTTTTTTTTTATTTTATTCCTTACTCCAAAAAAAAATATGCATTTTTGGATTCCAACATTTTTTTAGGAATTTTGTGGTGAAAATATTTTTATTAGATATTTTTTCTATTTTTTTTACAGTGATTAGCAAGAATACTGATAGAAACACAATGTTATAATTATCTTTTTGCAAATCTAAATAATTTGCTGGCTTGTCTCTATATATATATATATATATATATATATATATATATATATATATATATATATATATATATATATACACACACACACACACACACACACTTCAAAACGTACAACTCTTTATTTTTAGCATCAAAATCAATTTTTTTTTTTTGGTTGGTTTTCTGTAAAAACACAACCAAAAAATTTTTAAATGTTAAAAAAATGTTTTTAAATACCCAAAAAATATTATCTTAAAAAACATTTTTGGAATTGTTTTTGAAAAACACCCCAAAAATATGAGCTAAATAATACATTTAGCTCATATTTTTGGGGTGTTTTTCAAAAACAATTCCAAAAATGTTTTTTAAGATAATATTTTTTGGGTATTTAAAAACATTTTTTTAACATTTAAAAAATTTTTGGTTGTGTTTTTCTCCAAAATATTTTTTGGTTAGTATTTAGATTTTTTTTTTTATTTTTTTTTTTAACCCAACAAAAATGTGAGATTTATCTTTTCGAAAAATATAGCTATTTACATATATTTTTGGGGGTCCTTCTTAAAAAATGTTTATCTTAATAAATCTTTTATTTTCTTACATTTAGTTCCCTTTTTTTTGTTTTGTTGATTTGTTGTTAGTTTTGGGATCTGAAACTGTAAACATTTACAACCAAAACAAGATCACCACCAAAAAGAATAATCTTTTCAAAACAGCAGTCAGTCATGGATGGTGTGCTTTCACACTGGAACACGCCAAAATTTCAAGATGCACACATTCAGTGTGAATTCGCCAAATGTCATTGGTTAAACAGAGAAATGGCCACATGTGCTATCTGACATCATGGGTGATCAATGTCTGTGTTTTGTGGGAGCAAACCCTTCTTCCTCTCAAATACTTGAGGATCGAGGAGGGGTTTATACCCACAAAGCACAGACAATAGATATTCTGTGATGGCAGATAGCACATATTGGCACACTGTGTGTGCATCTTGAAATTTTGGCGTATTGTTAAGTACAAAAATTAAAAATGGTTGGGGGGGGGGCAGTCTTTGACACGGCCCATCATGTCAATGATATTTTTGAAATTCTGTTCGATGACTATCATCCTTTGGCGCATGTTGTCCATTTCCGTGCTGCACTCCAAAATGACATTTCGAACATTCTGCTCCATGACGACCATTCTTTCCCGCATATTGTCCATTTCCGTGCTGCACTCCATTACCTGCTGTACTATTATTGAAGCACTTGCACGTGAAAAATGTGCTACACCATCTTCATCCCCTAAAAACAAACAAATTGGCATTCAAAATATGTAAAGAGTTTCCGGCCTATCTGCAGATCTTTGGCCCTATTAAAGTTGGGGTGACACTGACCTGATAATTTCCACATCCACAATTTCGCCATCTTCTATGACTCCTCCTTCTTCCACCACCTCAGCCTCATCCTCCACGACTCCTCCTTCTTCCACCACCTCCCCCTCATCTTCCACGACTCCTCCATCTTCTTCCAGAAATCCTTCTTTATCCATCAATACCCCTTCAAAATCACTCAATTCTGCTTCGTCCAGTTCCGCCTCATCTTCCCTGAATTCTAACTCCAAATTTAAGTCTTCCTCCTCTCTTCCTTCCTCCTCTCTTACTTCCACATCCTCCTCTCTTACTTCAACATCCTCCTCTCTTACTTCCACATCCTCCTCCACATGCGGAGGTGTGTGATTTTGGGGGTGTCTGGCCCTCTCTGCCTCCTCCAATTGCTGGCGTCTTCTTTCCCCTATAAGAAATAAGAAAAAACAAAAGGTATACTCATCAGCACACAGATATTGTAGAGCAGAAATCGCACACATTGCTTAGACGAGACATTTTTTATGATTTTTGTTTGTTTCTTCTTTCAGCAATCCTACATTTTTGGCGGAGTTCTAGGCCAAGCTCTGATCCTGCCCCTTTTTTGCTAAGAAGTGACACACATGGATGTCCCCCCAAAACATTAATTCTCGTAGACCCTACAAAAAAATCTCCTTTGATTGTTGAGACACAGGTGCTTTGCATTTCCAGATGTTAAAACCAATGCTTTATTAGCACTGTTGAGAATGAATCTTGTTTGGCTGTCACATTCACTCAATTTAATTTCTGTGATTTAGCTTTTCAACAATGTTTGCAAACAAAGTTTGTGGCCAGTCAGCCATGTCCAGGTGTGTTGTTCCTGGACTAACCTCGCATTTCTGTGAAACAATGTCATATTACGCGTGTTACTTTTTCACAAAATTTGGTAAAGGTTGTTTTTTTACAGAAACACAATACAGTATCTACTCCTCGCCACCTTGTCCATAATGTGTGACTTTCTGCGGTTAGGTGTTTTGTAGGGCCCAAATTCACCATCATAGTCCTTCCTCCTCATGATGTAAACTAACTCCACCATTTCTTCGAAAGCCATATTAGTGGCTTTATATTTTTTTGGCCTGGATCGGGACGGTCCTGCCTCTGTCCCTTCACTTGCGCCATGAGAGCTCCATGCCCGCTCGTGTGACATCACCATCTTTCCTTCCCACAGAGATTAGGGGCGTGGAAACGAGGAAATGTCCCGTCATGGGCGGAGATGAGGGCGGGGATTCATGCATATGTGGAGTGTCGAGAATGCAAACAACGTGTTGATGTAGGTTACGCGGAGAATATTCGCGCGATTCCAGAACCTACACAGTTAACGCCATATTTACATTTCCAATTGATTAGGGGCATGGCAAAGGTGACGAGGGCGGCGTTTCATACATACGCGGAGTGTATAAAAGGCGCACGACGTGATTACGTAGGTTACGCGGTCATTAATCGAGCGTGACAAACGAACAATTTGAGAGAGGAAGGTAAGAAATTTAAAAATGGGATCAGCAGCGGGCTATAAAATGGAGAGCCATGGGATGGGGGTTTGGTCTGTTGGTTGCACAGTTTTATTAAGCTATTATGTCTCTTGGATCCCAGAATGTGATTTTAGTAGCCAAATGCTTTTGTAGACATCACAAAATATAGATGCCAAAAATGCTGTACCTCATTACAATTTATGTAGGGTGTATTCAGATCAGGCTAAGTATTGTTCTGTGTTGGTTGGACAGAGGTCATTAGGAAGTGTCTTTCATATAATCAATGCTGAGGGGCAGGATATCTACACATGAAATAGTGCCTTGATGAATGCTCTCATTTGTAATAATTGGGTATGGTTCTAGATTCCACTTAATTACTGCAATGGAACCAAAGGAGCGGCATGTATCAAAACAATGTTAGGTACAACCAATGGGGCAGAGCTGGCCAGCATTTTGGAAACAAGAGACACCGTGTTTGTATTTCTATATAGGTCCTACATTTTGTGCCACATATTCTATCAATGTAAACGCTGAGCCTTTTTTAAATCGTGTTTTTGGTTTCCTTTTCTTTTTGGATTCTAGACTAAAATTACACATAAAAAAGCTTTAAAATGGATCTACTGCAGACCCAAGACATTATCCAGCACTTGCTGGATAAATTCCGAGAAATGCCCATCCTGTGGGATTCCAAGCAGCCCACTTACCACCACAAGGACCTACGAGCGGCAGCACTTGAGCAGCTAGCAGCATACATGAGAACATGGGTGCCAGAATGCAGTGCCAACATGGTGAAGTATAAACTTGCCAACCTCAGGGGCACATATAGGAGAGCGTACAAAGCTCACCAAAAGCAGCTAAGATCTGGAGCAGCAGCAAGACCACCAAAGGAACCCAAACTATGGTATTTTAACCAGATGTCGTTTTTGCGGGATCAACTGGAGGGCAGGCCATCAATGTCAAGTCTGACTCCCAGCCTTCCCTCCACTCTACCTTCCAGCGGGACTTCCCCAGATCAAAACAGCCCTGCAGAGTCGGATGAAGAGGGCCTGGCTGACAGAGAGGCAGATCTGCGCCTCTACGATGATGAGGTATAGTAGTTTCATAAATATTTTTAGAATAATATTAATTATTGTTGGATTATTGACTTGATATTGTAAAATAAAAGACAAGCTGGGAAAAAAAATTCAAAAGTCGTGGGCAAAGAAATAGGTGTCAGGGATGACAACTGCAGGGGTCAGAGGGAGAGTCTGTTCAGGTTTAAATTAGCCCCAAAAAAGTAGATTCATGCATGAAAATGTGAGTGATTATATTTATAAATATATTACAACATGTCCCTTTTTTTTACACAGGAAGAAGAGACCAGCCAGGAGGTGGCAGATCCTCTCCTCACTGACAGCCAGGCAGAAGGGGTCAGTGGCAGCCAGGAGGAGGCCGGGCCCAGTGGCGTTCAGCAGCTCCCCAGGACAACCACCACCAGCCAGGCTCCTCCCCTCCAGATTAGGCCACCAGGCCGAAAGAAGAAATTGGGGCCAGTGGAGGAAGCCAGCCTCAAAATGATTAAGGAGGCGAGTGCCATCATGAGGGCCCCCCTCAACCCCACTGAGGCCTACAGTGCCTCCCTGGCACACGATCTGAACAAAGGGACGGAGGAGCAGAAGCAACTGGCAAAGGGCGTGATCAACCAGGCCCTTTGGTGGATGGAGAGGGAGCTGCTGACCACAGACACTGGGCTATGTGACCCGGCCCGGCTTGCTGAACACCATCCTCCTGCTGCCACATCATCCCCACCTGCAAGGGGCCAGGGAAGATCCGCTGGAAGGCAGCCTGGAAGGAAGGTTGCAAGGAAGAGGAGACGTTGATTCCCTGCCTTCCATTTGATCCCCCACAAATGGCATCTTGTTTGGACTACCACAGCTTGGGTTCCTTTGGTTATGTGCTGCTGCTTCAAATTTTTGTTTGTGTGCCTCCTGAGGTTTGCTAGTTTATCCTTCACCATGTTTGAAATGCAAGTCTGCATTTATTTTGCTAGCTGTTCAAGTGCTGCCATTCTGTTTTATTTCCTTTTTAACATTTGCCAAAATAAATGGCTTTTTGTTTAATTTAAAAACGTGCCTATTGGTTGTTATACTGTGGGGATTATTTTAGGCATCAAACATTCCAAACAAATCCAATGTTTCATATAAAAATTACAGAAAGTCCTTTGGGGGGGGGGTGCATTTGGTGTGCCAACATGGTAGACAATTGAAACAACCTTAAAAATAAGCAAGGAAAATATACAAACAAAAGCAAAATATAAAAAATTAGGTAACACAAAAATCTAAGACTGCATTCACACCTAGGCGTTTTTACGCCTGTAGCGCTACGCCGCTGCCGCCAGAGGGCTGAAAACAGATGTCCCTCTATGGAGATGGTTCACATCTCCACGCCGAACGCCGGACGCCTGTCGCCTGCCGCGTGAAAAAAGGTCCCGGACCTTTTTTTCAGGCGTCTTCGAGCGTTCAGCTAGGAGATGGGAATCATCTCCATAGAGGGGGTCATCTTGGGGCACATCTAGGCGGACAATACCGGCGTTTTGTCGTCGCAAATCGCGGTACAAAACGCCGCTATTTTTACCGCGATTTGCGGCGACAAAACGCCGCGATTTCGTCCGCCTAGATGTGAATGCAGCTTTAATGGTAACATAACTATAAACACATAAAAAAAAGTGGCAAAGATAAACATTAAACAAAAAAAAAATTAAGATATACATGTGGAGGACCCTAAAAAATATGATACGTCGGGCCTATAAAAGATTGCTAAAATCTTACTACATCCCAGGCAACAAATGTCACTTTTCAGTATGGAACAACTCAGTTGAAATAACATCAGCAAAAGAACGGGTTTTTTCTAGCAAGAGAAGAATGAATAAAACGACGGCATCAACTGTTGTTTATTGGCTCGTTTTCTTCAGTGTTCTATTGCTAGAATTAATCTTTCTATTGACGAATGTGCCATATCCCAAACAAACGTGAGTTTTACCTGAACGAGCGCTCCCGTGGCCTCATTTAGTCTGAGCATGCGCGGGGTTTTTGTACGTTGCTTTTGTGTACTAACCACCAAACATGTCCGTGCGGACAGGATTTCAGCGGACGGTTTTAAAACAAGTTTGGAAATAAATGTCTGCTGAAAAACGGCCCGGCGGGCAAATGTACGCTGAAATTCTGTACGCTCGTAACTACACACGACCGAACATGTCTGCTGAAACTGGCCCGCGGACCAGTTTCAGCAGACATGTTTGGTCGTGTGTACGGGGCCTAAGGATGCATGAAAAACAGGATGAATTCTGTAAGAGCTGGGTAAGACCAATTCAAAGGCCACAGGGTTGACCATCTTCTTGATTTTGAACGGCCCTATAAACTTTGGGCCCAATTTCCGTGAGGGACAAGGTAATCTGAGGTTAGCTGAAGATAACCAAACTTCCTCACCAACCTTGAAAACCGGGTTCTCCTTCCTTCCCCTGTTGTAGTACTTCTTATAGTCATCTTGGGCCTTCTGCATTATTTCCTGAATCTTTTGAAAGTTCCGTTGGATAGAGGCTATTCGGTCTTGAACAGCAGGAACAGATAATGCAGGAGAGTTTGGGAGGAAAGAAGGGTGAAACCCAAAGTTAGACCAGAAGGGTGTTTGGTTGGTGGCTGTATGAACCGAATTATTATACGCAAATTCCACATAGGGTAGCAGAAAGGACCAGTCATCTTGGGAGCCGGAAGAGAAACAGCGGAGATACTGCTCCAGAGTTTGGTTCGTTCTCTCTCCGTCTTGCCGTTGCTTTGAGGGTGGTATGCAGAGGAGAGACAGACCCTTATTTCCAGTGCTTTACAGAGTTCTTTCCAAAATTTGGAGGTGAATTGGACCCCTCTATCAGAGACGACACTGTTGGGTACTCCATGTAGCCTTATTATTTCTTTGATAAAAATGTTAACTGTATCCAAGGCAGAGGGGGGGCCTACCATGGGCAAGAAGTGTGCCATTTTGGAAAGGAGGTCGACAACAACCAGGATGGAGGTAAAACCTTCCAAGGGAGGAAGATCGACAATGAAGTCCATAGAAACTTCAGCCCATGGGCGTTCTGGTATGGGTAAAGGTCTAAGTAGTCCCAACGATTTGGTGTTAGCCCCTTTATTGCGCTGGCATGAAACACATGAGAGAATATACTCTTTACAGTCCTGTCTCCAACCAGGCCACCAAAAAGAACGGGCAACCAATTCTGACGTTTTCCGAGTCCCAAAGTGACCAGCTAGCTTATGATCATGAAGCATCTTTAAAGTCAGGGGTCTAGCCTCCAGTGGGACAAAAAATTTTCTATGGGACCAGAGCAAGTCATCTCGTTTTTCCAAGAAGGATACCTCTGGGTCGGTACAATGGCTGGACGCCAACTTGATGGTGGTCATAAGATCAGTGTGTGTAAGCAGAAGGAAGTTTTGCAGACATAAGATGGTGCTGGGTTCTGTTGACTGGGGAGATTCAGGGAACATCCGGGAGAGTGCGTCTGCTTTCCCATTCTTGGAGCTGGGTCTGTACGAAATATGGAAGTTGAACCTAGAAAAGAATAGGGCCCAACGGGCTTGCCTGGGTCATAAGCGTTTGGCTGTCCTGAGGTATTCTAGGTTTTTATGATCGGTGAATAATGGAATGGGACGCACCCTCCAACAGATATCTCCACTCCTCCAGGGCGAACTTGATGGCCAACAGCTCCCTGTCTCCCACATCATAATTCCTTTCCGGGGAACTTAGTTTCCGGGATGCGAAGGCTACAGGATGGAGGAGGGCCTTGGGGCCCTGTCTCTGGGAGAGTACGGCTCCAGTGGCGGTTTTCGAGGCGTCTACCTCCAACACAAATGGCAGGGCTGGATCCGGATGTTGCAGGATTGGTGCAGAGGTGAACAGGGTTTTGAGTTTGGTAAAAGCTTCCTGGGCCTCTTGGGACCACTGAAAATGACTGTTTTGGCGGGTTGGTTGGGTGATGGGTGCAACAATGGATGAGAAACCAATGATAAACCTTCGGTAAAAATTAGCGAATCCAATAAACCGCTGTACTCCCTTTTTTTCTACTGGAGCCTGCCACTCCTGAATTGCCTTGACCTTCTGGGGATCCATTGCGACCCTGTTGGTAGAAATGATGAAGCCTAGAAATTGCACAACAGATTCTTCGAATTCGCATTTCTCTGCTTTAAGGTACAACTTGTGTCGCCTGAGAATTGCAAGGACTGTCTTTACGTGAGTCCGATAAAGCTCAATGGTGGCAGAGAAAATAAGAATATCGTCCAGGTAAACAACTAGGAAATTGTCTAGGTATTCTCCAAAAATGTAGTTTACCAGGTGCTGAAACGTGGCCGGAGCGTTACACAGCCCAAAAGGCATTACCAAATATTCATAATGTCCAAACCTGGACCTGAAGGCAGTCTTCCACTCGTCTCCAGGCCTGATTCGGATGAGGTTATAGGCACCTCGCAGATCTAACTTAGAGAAGATTCGGGCAGACCGGAAACGCTGAAACAACTCTGGGATGAGTGGGAGTGGATAGCGATTTTTAATCGTTATTTTGTTCAGTTCTCTATAATCTATGCACGGTCTTAGGGAACCATCTTTTTTCTCCACAAAGAAGATGCCGGCTTCAGCGGGCGAAGAGGAAGGATGAATGAACCCCTTATCCAGGTTCTCATCAATGTAAGTCTTAAGAGCTCTCAGTTCAGTCTCTGATAGTGGAAAGATGCGGCCAAAGGGTATTTCCGAACCTGGTAGTAGATCAATGGGGCAGTCATAAGACCGATGAGGTGGTAGGCAGTCAGCTTTTTGTTTATCGAAGACGTCCCTAAATTTGAGGTATACCGGAGGGATGTGCTGGAGATTGTCAAGTGCAGGTGCAGGTGCATTTGCCACAGTTAGACAGGAGACCGGAGCTGGAGGAAGGCAATGCTGGAAACAGTATGAAGAGGAGAAGGAGACTTCCTTCTTGTTCCAATTGATGTAAGGTTCATGTGCCTGTAGCCAGGGGAGCCCCAAGATGATGGGAAACATGGGGGAGAAGATGATGTCGAAGCTTAGAAGCTCCTGGTGGCCGGAGTCCGTGGTGACAAGGATGGGCCTTGTTTGTTGTGTGACAAGTCCAGAAAGAGGAGGAGACCCATCAGCCAGGTAGATTTGGAGGCTTTGTTCTTTGATCTGCAGGGGAATGTTTAGTTCCTGGGCCAGTGAAGTGTCTAGGAAACAGCTGCAGGCTCCAGAATCAATAATTGCTGGTAGATGAATTTCCTTTTCTGTTAGCTGTAAGGAGACAGAGAGGGTGACATAAGTCTGGGACAGACCAGTGTTTTAAAAGTTTAAAATAAACTGTGAGCGTGACTTACGGAGTCTCACAGGGCAGGTACGAAGAAAATGTCCGGTTCCTCCACAGTACAGACAGAGGTTGGCCTGTCGCCGTCGTTGCTTCTCTTCAGGGGTGAGAGGAGCACGGACCAATCCAAGCTGCATGGGCTCAGCATCTGGAGCAGGGGTGGCAGGAGTCACCGGAAAGGATGAATGGATGGAAGAAGATTTAGGGAGCATCCAGCTAGGTCGGGGAGCCTGGAAGCGCTCAGTGCGCCGCTCGCGCATGCGCCTGTCCAACTTAGTAGCGGATTGGATTAGATCCTCCAAAGTGCCAGGAGATTCAATCCTGGCTAACTCATCTTTCAAGGCTTCTGACAGCCCCTGCCAGTACTGGTATTTAAGAGCGGGTTCATTCCATGCTGTATCAGCCGACCATTTTTGAAATTCAGTGGTGTAGTCCTCCACCGGCCTCCTCCCTTGAGACAGGTAGCTAGATTCAGGTAGAGTTAGGTAAGTGTATTCTCAAACAGAGATACGCTTAAACATATCTAAGATACGACGGCTTGCGCCGTCCTATCTTAGGTTGCAATATTGAGGCTGGTCGCTAGGTGGCGCTTCCATTGCGATCGGCGTAGAATATGTAAATCAGTAGATACGCCTATTCACGAACGTATGCCAGGCCGCCGCTGTACATTTACGCAGTTTACGTAACGCATTACAGGCCTAAAGTTATTCCATCAAATAGATGGAATAGTAATGTTAAGTATGGCCGCCGTTCCCGCGTTGAAATTCGAAATGTTTACGTCGTTTGCGTAAGTCATCCGTGAATAGGGATTTATGTCGTTTACGTCCACGTCAAAATCAATAGGCCCGTGCGGCGGACGTAGCTGCAATGCACACTGGGAAATGTAGGCGCACGGCGCATGCGCAGTTGAAAAAAAACGTCAATCACGTTGAGTCAAGCCTCATTATCATAAAACACGCCCCCTTAGACAAATTTGAATTAGGCGCCCTTACGCCCGCCCACTTTAGGCTACGCCGCCGTAACTTAGCAGGCAAGTACATTGTGAATCATGTACTTGCCTCGCTAACTTACGGCGGCATAGCTTAAATGCCTTAAGCTACGCCGCCTTAAAGTTGCGGCCATCTATGTGAATCTAGCTAAGGGTGTGTAGTACGGCTTCAGCAGTAGCGGTGCGTTGAGGGTCATCGTAGCGTTGAGACATACTCTCAAAGAAAGTTTCCAAAGAATTCAGAAGAGGGCTTCTTTGTCCCATCAGACTGTGGGCCTAAGCCTGTGGCTCTTCGGACAACATGGAGATGACAAATCCCACTTTAACTACTTCAGACGAAAAAGTCCTGGGCTGAAGGGCTAAGTACAAGGAACAGGCATTTTTGAAGACTCTGAACTTTTTGCGGTCGCCTGAAAATCGCTCCGGCGTGGGCACCCTGGGGAAGCCATAATCACTGTGGGGCTTGATGCAGGTTGAGAAGAGGCGACTGGTGGGTGCAGGAGCTGCGGCTGTTGGTGCAGGTGACCCTGAAAGTTGCTGGAGACGACCGTCAATCTGGGCATAGCCTTCCTGAAGTTTCTGGACCGCATCGGTGAGGGCTGTGACCTGCTGGCACAGGATCTCAAGAGGAGAACGCGCTCTGTCGGCCTCTGACATAGCTGGTTTGTACTATCAGAATAGTGTACTTACCAAGGCCGAGATGCCGAGAGCGGTTCGCTGTTGCGACTTAGCGCAGTCCGCCCCCTGGAGGTGGTACAGAGGGTGGATGGCACCAAGAGGCACAGGCTACCAGCAGGCAGGGTAAAGTTTGTGTGGAAGTCCTGTAGAACTGGAGCAAGGACTGATGGGTATCAGGGTCCAGCAGAAGAAGACTGGTAGAAAGTCCAGAGCAGGCTGAGGCTCAAACACAGGTAAGTAGACAATCCAGGTCACAGACTGGGGATCAAGGCACTGGAGACAAGAGGCAAAACTGGGTCACAAGCAGAAAGTCAAAGCACAGGAGACTGAAGGTGAATCCGGGTTACAGGCCGAGGGTCAAACACAGGAGGCAGGAGCAAAGTCCATAAAACAAGCCAAGGTCGGGTCCAGGAGAAGATCAGAGTAGGTCAGGGTCAATCCGGGTCACAGCAGGTAATCAATTAATCAGGAACTCAGGTACAGGAAGCTGAAGACAAACCAGCAATTTCCTTTGAGCATCTGCTCAGCTTTATAGGCAACCAGGAAGTCATGTGGAAGTCATGTGGTGCGTGTCATGTGACAGCCAGTCTGTAGCTGAAGGTTTCTTTGACAGCTCCCACTGACAACTTTGCTGCCATCTAGTGTTCAGAATCCAATATGTTTCTCTGACACAGGTACGTGACAGTGTGTTTGAAGTTATCACCTATGATTTTGGGGGAAAGATGGTCCTGTTGTCTCCCCTGTTAGGGCCCGGCCAAGGGAAGCCTCCCTTTGTCCCCTCTGGTTGCTTGTCTGGTGCCTTTTTGTTTTCATTTTTCCTGTTAAGAATAAAATAAAAATTAGTACACCAAAAAAGGGTACTCCAAAAAATAAACAAGTATAGTTCATCTCTGGTTTATATTTAACTTCATCTTTACACAAAATATTCATACCAAGATTAGAGAAAAGACCTACTTGTAGAAAGCAAATATACAGACAGCTAATTCCAACATCTACATAACCATTTTAGTTATTAATCTGGCTTACTTTTTTTTATTTTTCGGTGGATCCATCTGGTCTTTCTCACGGTGCTTTAAATCAGACCAGCGCTTGCGGAGTTGATCCTTCGTTCGTTGCACCGAATATTTTCCCTCCAATACCGCAATGACCTTTTCAGCTGTTGGGCCTTTCATAGTTCTGCAGCTTACAGTTGTAGTCATATTTCTCCAATATGCGCACCATCTCCACCATCTCCCCCTTGCTCATGGGGGTGGCCTTATGTTTTTGATAAGCTCCACCACTGCTGGGCCTACTCGATTTCGGTGATTCTGCCATCATGTTGTCCCTCCTGAATGTTCCGTCATGTATGTCGCATGCAGAATAGAGAATCTGGTCACGCCTCAGCATCATGATGCTCTGAGAGTGGAGTTTCACACATGCGCAGGGTATATCAATCCATAACAAGGGGTCGATGTAATGGCCATTGGAACGTTCTGATAGTTGAGAGATGAATGATAGCCAAAAGGAGCCATTAAAAAATTGTATTTTTGTATTCACCGTAAAATTATTTTCCCTGAAGTCCATGGACGGACACAGCTTCCTCTTGACTGTAGGGTTATGTTCCGTCTATTAGGAAAGGACTAGGCAGACATGTTAATGGGTAAAACATGTAATCTTTAGCAAAGCTGAAACAGCCCCGCCCAGGGGGAGGTCCCTCTGGTCATAGCCCCTCTTACTGCACTGAGCAGCACAGTTCGTCAAAAAGAAGTACAAACTTAAAAAAGGAGGAGTGGGTGCTGTGTCCGTCCATGGACCTCAGAGAAAAGGATTTTACGGCGAGTACAAAAATCCTATTTTCTCTTTCGTCCATGGACGGACACAGCTTCCTTATACTCTTGACTGTAGGGACGTCCCCAAGCAGTGTCAGAAAACGAGGGGTGGGAACAGCAATCAAAAAACAAACTTCACCCCAATACACCAGAGCTCCTCAACGGAGGAGATGCGACCTTAAACTGCCGCCTGCAAAACTTTGCGGCCGAAGCAAGCATCCGAAGATGCACTTGCATCAACCTTGTAAAACTTAGTGAAAGTGTGAACGGACGACCAGGTCGCCGCCTTACACACCTGTGAGACAGACGCTTGATGTCAGAAAGCCCAGGAAGCATCAATTTCCCTGGTCGAATGAGCTGTGACAGGAAAAGGAGGCGCCCGCCCTTTCAGGGCGTAAGCCTGAATTACGATCTGTCTGATCCACCGAGAAATGGTGGCCGATGAGACCGCCAGGCCTGTCTTTGGACCAGACACCGATATAAACAGTGAGTCTGACCTCCGAAATGGAGCCGTAGCAGACAAATACACCGCAGAGCACATACCATGTCTAAGGAATGCAACGCATCCTCCTTGGTATGTGACGGCCGAGGACACAAGGATGGATGTCCTCATTCAGATGAAAGGCCCAAACCACCTTCGGAAGAAATTAAGGCTGTGGGCATAGCACTGCTTTATCTCTATGGAGGACCAAGTAGGGGGACTTACAAGACAAGGCCGCCAACTCAGAGACCTGTTTGACAGATGTAATGGCCACTAGAAAAGCAACTTTCTGAGAGAGTGTCAAGAGAGGAATTTCTCTGATCTTCTCAAAGGGAGGTTTCTGAAGCACAGAGAGCACCAGGTTCAAATCCAATGGAGGAAGTGGTGGTCGAACCAGAGGAGCCATATGTCGAACCCCTTGAACAAACATACTCACCAGTGAGTGGGACGCCAAGGGTCGTTGAAAGAAAACAGCCAAGGCTGAAATCTGCCCCTTAATGGTGCCTAAGGCAAGCTTTTGATCCACTCCACGCTGTGGAAACAGCAGGATCCTAGAAACTGAATATGTACGTGGATGCCACACCATCTCTACACATAGAGATGTAGGCCTTTCATGTGCGATGGTAAATCTTCAGAGAAGAAGACTTCCGTGCCCTCAGCATGGTGGAAATTACCGAATCCGACAGGCCTCTGTCCCTCAGCACCTGGCTCTCAACAGCCATGCCGTTAAAGCCAGCGACTGTAAAGCAGGATGAAGAATAGGACCTTGGGACAGAAAGTCCTCTCGTAACGGCAGTCGCCAGGGAGCATCCGACACTAGTCTTACCAGGTCGGCGTACTAGGGACACAGAGGCCAATCTGGGGCAATTAGGATCATCGGTATCCCCTCGGACTCCGTTCTGTGGAGCAGACGAGGAAGCAGTTTCAGTGGGGGAAATGCATATATCAGCCGATACTGTCCCCATGGGGCCACCAACGAGTCTGTCGCTTCAGCCCCAAGGATCTTTTGACCTGGCCACGAACCTCAACACCTTTCGATTGAGTCGAGACATGTACTGTATAACAGGGAGTGAAAGAAGATTGAGAAGTCCAAAAAATCAGGAGTAGCAGCAGAAGACATTTATGTACCCAAGCTGTGGTATTTCAACAGCCTGCAATTTTTGTCTGACCAAACTGTACCATGCAGATCTTTCTCAACACTAGCCTCCACATCAGCTGAGGCCACCGATACTGACCCTGATCCTACACAGGATGAAGATGAGGAGGAGCTCAGCTTGACCCAGGTATAGCATTGTTGAAAAGATTTGAAGACAAAAATACAATGATGTTAATTAGATGTTATTGATACAAATTTTCTGCGTTATTGATTTCCATATCAATAGACAGTAGTGGCCAAAAAGGATTAGGACAAGAATGATAAATGCTGGAGTTAGAATGACAGTATTTTCTATTTGTCCACATTACATTTTCCAAAGCCATGAGCTGAAAAGTGGGATTGATGACAAAAAAATTAAATGATGTTCCATTTTCACACACAGGAAAGTTTGAGCCAAGAAGAGGCCGGGCCCAGCGGGCAAACGTCCGAGGATGGGACCCAAGAGCGTTCCTCCGTACCGTACCCCTTCCAATGCACCAGGTACTGTATTCACCCACGGAACCTATGGGAGTCAACAGTGGACTGTACTTCATACTCCTTCTGGTTCTCAACCTGTATAAGGTGAAGACGTGGTGCAGAGGTGGTAAAATGGTTGCAGACCAAAGGTTTCAATAAGGAGACATGAAACAAATTAGAGATACGCATACTGGAAGGAAGGTCCAATGCGTAAGCCACTGGGTTTATCCTGCGAAGCATACAGAAAGGCCCAATAAACCAAGGTGC
This sequence comes from Rana temporaria, assembly GCF_905171775.1. NCBI lineage: Eukaryota > Metazoa > Chordata > Amphibia > Anura > Ranidae > Rana > Rana temporaria. The sequence continues at coordinate 282,130,029 of NC_053491.1, read as the reverse complement.
AAACTTCAGAGAAGGAACACGAAGTCGGAGGTTGCGAGATGACAGCCAGACCCCATACCCGACCTGGTAGGAAGGCGCAGGCAGGCGTCTGCGGTCAGCATGGAGTCTGTACCTCTCATTAGCCTGTCACAAAGCCTCCTGGACTTGTACCCAAGTGGAACGAAGACCACGGAGATGTTCCTCTAACAATGGAATACTCTGAGGAACAAACAAGTCAGGCAACATGGAAGGTTGGAAACCATAGTTCGCCATAAGTGGGGAAAAAACGGGAAGCAGAATTCAGAGCGCTATTGTGAGCAAACTCTGCCCAAGGTAAGAGGTCTGACCAGTTGTTGTGATGGACAGAAATATAGCAACGCAGGAATTGCTCCAAGGACTGATTCGATTGTTCTGCAGCCCCATTAGACTGCGGGTTATATGCAGAGGAGAAGGCAAGCTGAATTTCCAACTGTGCACAAAAGGCTCGCCAGAACTGGGACACAAACTGACTTCCCCTGTCAGAGACAATGACCTTGGGTAGACCGTGGGAAACGCCTGGGGCAGCATCTCAGTATATCTGGTTGAGAAACCCTCTGCACTGAACTGGATCACCCCCAAATCGCTGGGGAAGCAGAGTGGAACCAGACATACCTCTTAAAGAGGTAATACTCGAGGCAGGTGCCTGCACAGAGACTACCGGAGCGGCCACAGTGGGAGACTCTAGATGAGCCGTGCGACTCAGGAGCGTCTGTATCTCAATCTGTTCTTGGCCGGCTTGGCTTGAACCACTTCAATACCAGGTACTTACACCCCCTTTCCACCCAAATGGATTTTCAGATTTCAGCGATGTTGCTGTTTAAATGACAATTGCGCGGTCATGCTACACAGCACCCAAACAGAATTTTTATAATTTTGTTCCCACAAACAGAGCTTTCGTTTGGTGGTATTTGATCACCTCTGCGGTTTTTATATAAAAAACAAGATTTTGAAAAAAAAAGTTTTTATTTTGTTTGTTATAAAATTTTGTAAATAAGTGTAGCGCTCACCCCTGAAAGAGCCGCTGGTGATTGATTGGGCCTGTACTCTGCTCTAACACCCCCAATAATTTGGTCTCACTCCCCTTCACTTTACCTGTGCTGTTACCTGGGCATACACTGCTACACCTGTTTGGAGAATTAACAAGCCTCACAACAAATTGTGTTAAATCAAAAGGTAAATTTACTAGAACAGGTTTTATCGTTAACATGGAACCACAATTGGTATACAATAATGAGACAAGAGATTGTAGGTGGCAATCGCCTGAAAGCCACCTGTATGGCTTCGGCAGGAGTGACTCCAAGTGGGACTAATGCTTTGGCAACAACCTCAGCACCGGGCACCTTCCCACTTCCAGCACACCATGTAGACACTGTGAAACCCACTATGCGGCACACAGTATTTGTCAAGAATGATATATCACAGTATAATTAACTCAATATTTCCCCTACAGCCTCTAGTAAGTGGTAACAGCACTGCAAGGCCTTGCAGTAAGAATACAGTATAGTCTCTGGTCTTCTTTCTTCTGCTATCTATTGTGAGACAAAGATTGTAATCCAAAGGATTCTCTGATCAATAAAGCAATGTAAAACAACATAGAACAGTAGCTTAAATTGTGAAAAGTATCTGTGTACTTCTTCTTAGAAATGTACCTCCAGCGGTAGTCACTAAATAGTTAAATCAGGCTTGAGGCCTATGCACAAGTGACTCTATTGAACTGAACTGTTCCGTGGAACTACCGGTCCCAGCAACACTATGCAATCAGTCTAGGTGTGTGAAAAGCAGTACAAAGTTCTGAGCATCAGCCCTCTCACCACACAAGGTCCAGGCAGATGGATACCTCCGCTCCACAGGATCTCAGTCTGTTTGCTGCGACCACACTATCACGCTGTTCTGTTTCACAGACGACCGGGAGTCCTCAGTTACCTCCTTCAAGGGTCTCTGGTTCGACCACACTGCTGCTCCAGCACGCTGTGGTATAAAGCAGAATCAAAGGTGTACTGTTCTGCTCCGCACGATGTAGGCCAGAGCTCTATGGAACCCACACACAAACAGAGCTCTGCTGCCAGGCCATGCATCCCAGGGACAAGAGACCCAAGATGGCCACCTCAGGGCCTTTTATCTCCTACCCAGCATGCACTTCAGCCCCGAGTGTTCATGGGTAGGTCATTTGCATAATATCTCACCATGTTCTTGAAAACAAAAATAAATGAAGTCCATTTCACGTTTTAGCCACTAGGTGGTGCTAAATACCAATTTATAACATTAGTCATGGAATAACACTGCACAACATTACTATAATATTAAACGGAAAAAATGTCTGTGCTACATAAGTATGTCTTCTCATTCACTGATGGGCACTGATAAGGCGGCACCAATGAGGTGGCACTGATAAGCAGCATTGATAGGTGGTACTGCTGGACACTGATAGGCATCACTAATGGTACTGGCAGGCATTGGGGATAAGCACTGATTTGCAGCTGCCAGGGCACTGATTGGCATTTCCCTGGTCGTCTAGGGTGGCATACCTGGTGGTCCAGTGTGATGGCCATCCCTGTTGGTCCTGGAGGCATCCTGATAGTCCTGGGCGGGCTTCCGAGGTGGGACTGCGCTGATAAACAATCAGCACAGACCCCCCTGTCAGGAGAGCAGCCGATTGGCTCTCCTCTACTCGCGTATGTCAGACACGAGAGAGGAAAAGCCGATCAACGGCTCTTCCTGTTTACATCATGATCAGCCGTGATTGGACATGACTGATCACGCGGTAAAGAGCCTCTGTCGGTAAGGGTTAATAGCGCCCATGCAGCGGCGCTGCCAAAGCACTTTGCAGTTGCTTCGGCAGCGTTGTCCATTCATTTCAATGGGCTGGGGCTGTGGAGGAATGGTGTATACACTTGCCCCTAGAGTTGCCACCTTTTCTTCAAGCAAGACCCGAACACTTTAGCGGCACAGGGCACATTTTTTTCGTAGTATACACAATAGAATTATAAAAGACCTGGGGCACCTCAAGGAGAGTGGTAATGCAGCACGCTGCGGCAAACAGTGGGTGTGGCCAAACTGCTCTTGCTGACATCATGGCTCCCCCTCAGTGATGCCAAACCTGCCCCCAGACAGCAGCCCGCATCTCCCGAATGGCAACAGATTTTTGTGTGACTACCTCAGTTACTTGGGGAGCCACAGCCCAGTCTAAATAATGTGTCCGGGTTTCAGGCAGACTGAAACCCGGACACAAGATCCCAAACCCGAACTGTCCGGGTGATTCCTGGACAGGTGGCAACCCTACTTGCCCCAAAGACTGACTTTTTTTCCCGTCCTGCAAGCACTTAGGCTTTCACACTGGGATGGCTTTAGAGGTGCCATTTTTAGCGCTAAAATGCCTGAAAACCACCTCAGTGTGAAGGGGGTCTAAAAGAGCTGCTGGAAAGTGAGGATTTATTACCACACAAACTACTAGAATATTCAGTAGCACACTCATTATTTCCCATTCACTATCTTCCTCTTCATTCATTAGGCTGAATTCCCTTCACGCCTGCCTAAATTCCAGCCAGTTCCCAAGGAAGCTCACAGCGAGGAGAGGATTGCTCCACAGTACGTAGTACTGGTACTTGCTTCACTCACACACCTTAGCAACGGCATCATGTGACCGCTATCTCGAGAGAACGTGACGTCACTACCTGACTGGCTGATAGAAGTGCTGAGTTCTGTATAGAGCGGCAGGGCTGTGGTCTCAGCTGATCGGCGGAGAACGAGAGACAAGTAAGGAGGAAAACACCTCACGTTATGTTACTTTATAGCCTGTGTTTTGGAGGGTGACTATTGGTGATATTTTGGCGTCGTGTTTAATGGTGACTGTATTATTTGTCATATCTTTATGGTAGAAGGCGACCAGCGGTTTGGAGGACTGTACGGGTGTGAGTCGTGTATGAGCTCCGCTTAGTGACCTCTCCTGGGTGGGTGTCGGTGTTGTTTCCTATAGAGAGTCGGGGGGGGGGGGGGGGTTGGCCGCAGAGCCTAGTTATGGTATTGGTGCCATGTCCTCTGTCACCCGATTTAATTATAGCCTGTTAGCAAGCTGCATTCCACACAGCTGCATTTGGAATGCAAATTCATGTAAATGTATATTTTGTCACCCAGTTGGCATGCAATAGTGTCATTTTTGTTTCTGTTGGTCAATCTTTTAACACACCTCTTCTTCTATTGCATAACACACCTGTTCTACTAAAGCACCGTGGCACAGCGATCAAAGTTTAAGATTGGCAAATTCTGTATATTTCTAGAAATTATAGCTAGTAGATCCTATTCTCCTTAGTCCTGAGGTTTTCAGGAATATAAAAATGACCACTAGTCTCTTGGAGACTGAAGCACATTATATTTTATTTTCTGGGGCAGATATTGAAAGTGGTTGGTTGTAAACCTTTACAGTAGGGTGACCAGACATCCCCAGTTTCAGGGGACAGTCCCCCGATTGAGGACACTGTCCCCGGACCAAGTCTGTTCCTGGTTTTGTCCCCAGATTGTCTTTGAAATTGCCCCTGCCCCCTATTAAATCCAATCAGTGCAGAATAAAAATAAATAAATAAATAGAATTACACACCCCTACTCCGCCGTGCCTACTAGCATAGGGGGATTGTATTTTTCCCATAATCTGTGCCCCTTTCTGATGATCATGTGCTGGTCGGAGCGGAGGGATTATTTCTTCAGTTTCAGGCACATGCCCATTCAGCTTCGCTTGCATGTTCTTCTGCCTTGGCTCAAATCCTGGCCAGCCTCCTGCCTATCTCCTTGCCTTCCCTGGCGGAGTGATATTTTTCCGCTCCCCATCCAGTAGTAGCTGGGGCCTGAAGAGTAAGACTTGAGAGGCTGTGAGGTGGGCGGCGATGGGCAGAGAGTCGCTGATTGTTGCCATTACTAGTAAAGAAAAAATATGTCATTTAAAAAATCTGGTCACCTTACTTTACAGACCACTTTGACCTACAGGTAAGCGGCAGCCTAGATTAAGGCTTACCTGTAGGTACAAGAAATATCTCCTTAACCCACACGGTTAAGGAGATATTTCCAAGAAAGACAGCACTTATGTCTACGACAACGGCGTGCAGGTGCACTGAGCGTGCCGCTACTAAAGGCGTTATGCACAAGAGTGACGTCTTTGCTGCTCCGGCCAGTCACAGCGCTGGAGCAGCGATAACCGGAAGTCACTCCAGTTATCATGGCGGCGACGGGAGGTGGTGTCCGAGGATCACTGCGGGGGCTTCGTGCTCAGGTAAGTAATTCATAATGAGCTACTAGCTCATTATGCCTATTGTCTTGCAGGGTTTTTTTTTTTTTTTTTTTAAGAGAGGGTTTACTTCCTCCTTGAAGATCTGATCTTTTGTGATATAGTGCCAACTGCAGAATGCCAGGGAAAAAAAGCACAGCCTAGAAAATACCCCCTGCTGGTGGCAAAAAACCCACCACCCCCCCCCCCCCCCAAATCTGCTAGAGCAGTGGTTCCCAACCATAGTCTTCAAGGTACTGGTTGTGTTTGTAACGATTTCCTTAACCCCCCCCCCTGGCGGTATTATTATGTCAGGTTTTTGATGCTGAAAGCGGTACCATTATTTTGCATGGAAATTTGGCGTTTTATATTGTAGGCCTGTAATTCTTAGAAATAACTCACTTAAATCTGTCCAACCAAGAGTCTAGTAGACATCCCGGGTATGATAAAGTTTGAAACACGAAATCATTAATTGTAATATAATAACTATAAATAATTATAACAAAAAATTATAAAAATTATTCAATAATGTAATCATATCAAACACGCTAAAATTTGCTCAGTTGCAGAATTGTTGTCGCTGTCATTACTTTCAGTGTTTGACGAATTTCCCCACAAATCGCTATCGCTTAATTCTGCAAGTGATTCTAATTTATTATCGCTGTTTTCTAGCTGGTCTAAAACCACTTTTGACATAAAGGGACACTCTTTGGTTGCTATGGACAATCTCCAGTTTCCAGGCAGAAAAAACTGTATTTATAATATAAAAGTGCATGTAGGACACTGGACAGACCACTAGGGACAAAGGGGAGGTGTAATTATTTTATACAGTACTTTAATCTGTAAGATTACAGTATACTGTATGTGTACTGTGTTTTAAATTTTTTTTATTTGGCGCTGATCTCCGCCCCTGTGCGTCGTAACTTTGCAGCGAAGGGAGCTCGGCGGCACTCAGGCACTGTGTTAATCAAGCAGAGGAGGAGACGGCTCGATCACACAGCGGGGAGATGGCTCTGGGATACCACTAATGGTACTGAAATTTCACCCCGAGCCAGACTTTGCATTATCGCCAGGGAGGTTAAGATTGGATGCAGGTTTCCCCACATTCCAGTTCGCATGTCAGGAGATTGTGACCAGCTCTCTATGGAGCCATTTCACACATCTCCGGTGCGGATTGCATCGGAGTCCTGTGCATCTTCTGGCCCGTTTCGGGTCTCAATTCAGCCAATAATTCGGACTGAAATCGGACCTAAAACAAAGAACAGGGACGCATCGGACACCTGCTGTGAGACACATTTGTACGGCAGTGTGAACCCAGCCTTAAAGTGTTGTTGCCTTCCACTAAAAAAACTGTATCCTGTTCCCTTAAAGCATGTTATATAGCACAGTGCTTCTGCTGTGTCATTTGACCCCCTGTAACACCTGTCTGATCCTGCCTGGCTATACCCTTCCCTCTGTTAACTGACCACGGTGTATCATGGCTGTTGAGCCCTGACACTGTGGTCAGTTTACGTGCCTGTCATCTGCAGCCCTGCTTTCAGCTCTCCTCTATGCTCCTGTGTCTCCCCCCCCCCTTTTCCTGCTGGTATCATAACTTATTGTTGTTACTACAATTCCCCTAACAAATGCTGTGTCCCACCGTATGTGTTTTCTAAAAAAATCCTCTCCTCTCGGCTGACATCAGCGTAATTTGTCGGCTCTGCCAGCTTTGCTGTCAGACCTGGAATGGAGAGAGCCAGTCACATGACTGCTGATCAGCTATATAAAATAAAGTATTTATCGGCTAATTTTTTAGAAAACTCATACAGTGGAGCACAGCATTTACTATAACAGAGGAGATGGTAGCAACAACGCTAAGGGGGTTAACAACCACTTTAAATCAGTGTTTCTCAACCTATTTTTCCAGTCAAGGCACACTTTAAAGCAGAACTCCAGCTTTTCCTCCACAAAACAGATGCATTTTGCATGTAAATTAATTCCAGCCACAATGTCAGTGTGTGTAAGGCTTCATGTATACTACAGCTCCTAAACAATAGTTTTTGCCAACGCTCCCAAACTCAACTCCACAAAAGCCTATGTGTCAGTGTACACATGGGCTTTTACCAGAGTTAAGTAGCTGTTCCAGTTAGTAGAGCTTTAACCTCCTTGTGCTGCCCCAATGTGGCATAGAATTTGTTATGTAGATTGTTTCTCTGAACCATTTTTTATGGATGTTATGTTTAGTTCACATGCTGACCTTTTATGGTAATGCATTTGTTTTCCATGTTTTTTTGTCACATTTATGACACAATTCCTTTTCTATGTAATGCTCCACCCTTTCTTCCTGTGTTTGTACTTCCTGTCTAATGAAGGCAGCTTAACAGGCCACATGTAACATGGGCACATGTATTCTGCATGTTAAGCTACAGACAGTATCATCTTTTAAACCGCAAATGTACTACAACCTATTCATCTGCTGTAACCCGATGTTCAGAATTAAAGCAACCTCTGTGAATAGAATCGGTACTGAATTCAAGTTATGTGATGACGATTGTCCTCAGTGATTATATCTGCTTATACAGGCCCGGCATAGAAGTCTCACAAAGGATAGATCGCTTCACAACAATCGGAGTCAGAATACTCCCTTCTCCTGAACGCAGAAGAATCACTTTGGGATAGGAACGTTTTGACAGCCAGAAAACACAAACCGTGGCAGGGCCCTTTTCCACGTTTTGTTGTGGCTGGTGGTCAAAGTAAGCTACGTGTACATGAAGACTTACTTGCCTCATTAAGAGCCCATTCACACAGGGGCGACTCGTCGGGCGACAGCCGCCTGACAAGTTGCGTCCCGCTCTGTTCAATAGAACCGTTCTAATAGGAGCGACGCAAGTCGCTCCGACTTAGAAAAAGGTTCTTGTGCGACTCGGGGTGACTTGCATTGACTTTTATACAGAAGTCATTTTGCAAGTCATCTCTGAAGTCGTCTTCAGGTCGCCTTGCCGAGTCACCCCCAAAGTCATGCCGCTCCTGTGTGAATGGGCTCTTGGCTATATACAGCATGTTTCTGTGTCTGATGTCTATACTCACTTTCAAAGTTCTCTGACTTCCTGTTTCCTTATTTTTCCAGTCCTGATACTTGTCCCATGATTCTTTGAGCCTCTAGCTTCAGGGTGGGTGTTCTCTCAAAGTGCAACCGATGTGACATTCTGTCATGGCCATATTGGTACATCCCACACTCGGCCACACTAAGCCTACAGTCTGAAGTTGTGAAGCAGACATCTTTTTACACCCACTGAAGTCTTGCATTTCACACTTATTTTTAACAGTAAGCTGAGCTTATATCGTGAAATAGAGGATTTTGAAATCCATCAAGCTGTTTTGATGTTGAAGCGGCAGTGTTCTGTCAGATTAGCAAATCTGTGAGATCAGCAGGCTTGCTGAGGCTTTTAAAATTGACTATGTATTTCACTATATAAGCTGAGTTTACTGGTAAAAATATGTGTGATATGCAAGACTTCGGTGGGTGTAAAAAGATGTCAGCTTGCCGCCTTCTGACTGTAAGCTTACTGCAAACAAGTATGCTGAGCATGTGCCCAATGTCCTCATTATTAACCACTTAAAACCTTTATGCAGGTAAAGGACCTGGCCAGTTTTTGCTATTCGGCACTGCGTCTCTTTAACTGACAATTGCGCGGTCGTGTGACGTGGCTGCCAAACAAAATTGGCGTTCTTTTTTTCCCACAAATAGAGCTTTCTTTTGGTGGTACTTGATCACCTCCTGCGGTTTTTATTTTTTGCGCTATAAACAAAAATAGAGCGACAATTTTGAAAATAATTCAATATCTTTTACTTTTTGCTATAATAAAGATCCCCCAAAAATATATATATAAAAAAAAAAAAATTCTCAGTTTAGGCTGATACGTATTCTTCCTATTTTTGGTAAAGGAATCCCAATAAGCGTTTATCTATTTTTTTATTGTTTTTATTTATTTTTTTTACTGCTAATAGCGGCGATCAGTGTTTTTTTATTTTTTTATTTTTTTTCTGTGACTGCGACATTATGGCGGACACTTTGGACAATTTTGACACATTTTTGGGACCATTGTCATTTCCACAGCAAAAAATGCATTGTTTACTGTGAAAATGACAATTGCAGTTTGGCAGTTAACCACTAGGGGGCGCTGAAAGGGTAAAGTGTGACCTTGTATGTGTTTCTAACTGTAGGGGGGCAGGGCTGGACGTGTGACATCATTGATCACCTTTCCCTATATCGGGGAACACACGATCAATGACAGCGCCACAGTGAAGAACGGGGAAGCTGTGTTTACAGCTCTCCCCGTTCTTCAGCTCCGGGGACCGATCGCGGGACTCTGGCGGCGATCGGGTACGTGGTCACGGAGCTTCGGACCGGGACGCGACCCACGGCTGGGCAGTTAAAGAGGACGTACAGGTATGTGCTTGTGCCCAGCCGTGCCATTCTGCCGACGTATATGTGCTGGAGGCGGTCCTTAAGTGGTTAATTGGTGACATCGTTGGATGTTAGGACATCAGGTGCTAGAAGATTGTATTGGTGCACAATGAAATTCTGTGGCATTGTGAAACTAAAAGGTGGTAGGCTTGATCCACTCACTGACTTTTATATCCAATTTTTGGTTAGTTTTTAGGAATTTTGCCACGGCACCCCTAAAGAAACCTAAAAATGTCTGTAAAGGCTGAAGGTTTTTCACCCTAATGCCTTCTATTCAATAAAGTGATTCTAAGCAGAGAAGTGTGAATTGCCATAATTTATTCACATAAATCGTATATATCATGGAACTGTGTGTGGTGTTTTTTTTTTATCCTCAAAGTCTGTTTCGTGTAATGTGGTTGTGTGGTCACATGATCTTTCCCTGCTCTTTGGCATCTGCAGGGAAAGATCTTTGGGAGATGGTTCTATTATTCTGCTTATGTGTGCTCTCTACAATGTGAGTCTTTGCCTGGCGTCATCACGCATGGCCGGTATGAACCTGTACTGAGGAATGCTCTTTGACCATGTTTTATGCAAGGTTTTTATGGTCTTTTCTAATATTATACTCTATCGATTTACACTATTGCTAGCATACTTCTATTTGGGCTTGGTATGTATTATTGCCAACCTGGAATTTACCCTGGGGAGCCTGATACTGTGTTGGTGGATTTCTGTTACTTTTGAGCGCTCTATTTATGTGGTCATGCAGGGTAAGCTTTCCCCTTTTTTTTTTTTTTTTTTTTTTTTTTTTTTTTTTTTTCTGTTTGAGCATCAGGACCTTGTTTGTGCACTGGTGTGCAGTCATGTTGGAACAGGAAGGGGTCCTTCCCAAACTGTTCCCACAAAGTTGGGAGCATGTAATTGTCTAAAATGTCTTGGTAGGCTGATGCCTTACAAGTTCTCTTCAATGGAACTAAGGAGCCAAGCCCAACCCTTTGGCTCAGTGCACAAGGCAATGTCTTGAGGTGGAGCAACTTGACTGGCCTGCAAAGAGTCCTAACCTCAACCTGATAGAACATGTTTGGGATGACTTCGAGCCACCCCCCCCCCCCCCCCTCCAACATCCACACCTGACCTCACAAATGTGCTTCTGGAAGAATAGTCAAACATTCCCATAGACACACTCTTTAACCTTGTGAACAGCCTTCCACAAAACAGCTTCAACTCTTCTAGGGACAACTCAATATTAAACCCTACTGGACTAAGACTGGAATGTCATTAAAGTTCAGGTGAGTGTAAAGGCAGGTGTCGCAATACTTATGACAATATAGTGTATGTAATGGTGTGTGGTGTTGGTTTTTATTTTATTATTATTATTATTATTATTATTATTATTTCTCTTTTTTCCACGTTTTCCAAAAATGTGTGTGTGTGTGTGTGTGTGTGTGTGTGTGTCCAGCCCAGATTCAAAAGGCATGCTTTCCCCGCTGGCTCCTCAGTTCTGGTGTTTCTTGGGACTAGTGGCATTGCTAGTTTACCTGCAGCCACACTGTTTTTGGTTTTTTTTGTTGCCACTTCAGCTTTTCGAAAGTGTGGGAAGCTCCGGGAGCCCACTTCCAGGTTCTTGGTAGAGACCCAGGAGGAGGCGCTGTCTCCCCCACTTTCTTATTTGCGGTCCGCGATGAAGCTCATAGCCGGCCGTGTGGCAGGTGACGTCTCTTCCGGCGGGGGTTGTGCACTTCTCCTTGATCCGCGGATTCCGGTTCCAGCCACGGATGCTGAAGGCAGGCCGGGCTTTGGCTGAGGGCGAGCCGGAAGGGTCGCACAGGCGGCTGGAGGCTCCAGAGGCAGGATCATCTTTTTTTGTAGCAGGAGTTTGTCAGCGGCAGGGGCCATCCTGGTGACTCCTGGCATTGACGAAAGCCATCCTAAAGTAGGGGGGACCTGGGGGGGGGGGGTGCACCCCTTGCCTTTGTCACCTGCAGCTCCACAGATGGGGTTGGAGGGGAGGAGGCACATGGGACCTGGGGGCTGGCGATTCTTTCCTTTCCCGGGAGTCCTTACGGGTCTGGCTGGTGCAACGGTGGATCCAGGGGGGGCAACAGGGCAATTGCCCCCCCCGAGACAATCATGTCACATTGGCTTTTTTTTTTAAACTGCTTTGCGGTGCCTGCAGCTGCCGAGTGTGTGTGTGTGTGTGTGTGTGTGTGTGTCCCTCTCCCTCTCCCTCTCCCCCAGGGCTGGACTGGCCCAGCCCGGTAGGCTGCCTGTCCTGAGGCTGCTTTGAGCTGTAGCTGACTGCAGCGCTCCCCTCTCTCCTGCGTGTATGACACCAGGCATCTCTCGCTGTGTGTGAGAGCTGGGTCTGTGTTCAGCTGTGCTAGACCTGCATGTGTGATAGTAGATGGAACACTGATTGAATCAGTGTTTTATCTATCACACAAGCCTGTCTAGGGGGGGACCTTAGTGGGGCTGCATTTATATACTACAGTGGGGCTGCATTTATATACAAAAGTGGGGCTGCAGTCTCTGACCATCACTTGTACCATGTCTGCAGTCTTTGACCATCCCTTGTACCATGTCTGCAGTCTTTGACCATCCCTTGTACCATGTCTGCAGTCTCTGACCATCCCTTGTACCATGTCTGCAGTCTCTGACCATCCCTTGTACCATGTCTGCAGTCTCTGACCATCCCTTTTACCATGTCTGCAGTCTCTGACCATCCCTTGTACCATGTCTGCAGTCTCTGACCATCCCTTGTACCATGTCTGCAGTCTCTGACCATCCCTTGTACCATGTCTGCAGTCTCTGACCATCCCTTGTACCATGTCTGCAGTCTCTGACCATCCCTTGTACCATGTCTGCAGTCTCTGACCATCCCTTGTACCATGTCTGCAGTCTCTGACCATCCCTTGTACCATGTCTGCAGTCTCTGACCATCCCTTGTACCATGTCTGCAGTCTCTGACCATCCCTTGTACCATGTCTGCAGTCTCTGACCATCCCTTGTACCATGTCTGCAGTCTCTGACCATCCCTTGTACCATGTCTGCAGTCTCTGACCATCCCTTGTACCATGTCTGCAGTCTCTGACCATCCCTTGTACCATGTCTGCAGTCTCTGACCATCCCTTGTACCATGTCTGCAGTCTCTGACCATCCCTTGTACCATGTCTGCAGTCTCTGACCATCCCTTGTACCATGTCTGCAGTCTCTGACCATCCCTTGTACCATGTCTGCAGTCTCTGACCATCCCTTGTACCACGTCTGCAGTCTCTGACCATCCCTTGTACCACGTCTGCAGTCTCTGACCATCCCTTGTACCACGTCTGCAGTCTCTGACCATCCCTTGTACCACGTCTGCAGTCTCTGACCATCCCTTGTACCACGTCTGCAGTCTCTGACCATCCCTTGTACCACGTCTGCAGTCTCTGACCATCCCTTGTACCACGTCTGCAGTCTCTGACCATCCCTTGTACCACGTCTGCAGTCTCTGACCATCTCTTGTACCACGTCTGCAGTCTCTGACCATCTCTTGTACCATGTCTGCAGTCCCTGACAATCGTCTACAAACTGTGGGATAGATTTATGGCATTTATATTTAAATATTTTTTACTAGTAATGGCGGCGATCATTGATTTTTTTTTATTTTTTTTTTTTGCGGTTTTGCAACATTGCAGCGGACACACCGGACACCTAATTGAGTTCTGTAAGCAACACCTTATTTTCTGGCAGTGCCCCTCCCGAGACTAGACTCTGGATCCGCCCTTGGGCTGGAGAAGGGGGGGGGGGGGGGGAGAGACGAGGTCCCAGACAGCTGATCAGGCCGTCCTCACAGTTAAAACAGGGTTGCCTGCCAGTCAGGTGGCTGGTAAATCCCACAGCCACAGATTGTGCCTCACCAGCAGAGTAGGGTACTGTGCTCTTTCCTGCTGGTTACTCCCTCCAGAGGGGAAGGAGGAGCCGGAGGTTTCCATTTGTTAAGTTGGGCAGCAACGTTGAGGCAGCCATAGCCCACAACCAATGCGGCCATGGGAGACTTCATGGAAACGTAGGATCTTATCCTTGTGTTAGCTCCTTGTGACCTTGGCCAAGCCACTTGACAGTGGTTAACACTTCAGTTATGGGGTCACTAGTTCGCTGGAGATGAGTCGGTTCCCTGAGCGGTCTCCTGGTGACTCTGACGAAGCTACCCATGGGAGAAGGCCCAGATGGCTGGGTGTTTGGCATTTCTGCCTAGCAACACTGAAGTGGTTGGTACAGATCCCCTAACATTCCAGTACTTGCATAAACCTGTTTGTGTGGGTATCTTGCCATGCTCAAAAGATATGCTGGCATTTGATACTTTTGGCACATTGGCTGGGGGGCATGCACTCATGAACCAGAAGGCTGACGTCATGATTTCAAATCCCAACCAGGCTATCATTCTGCATGTAAACTAGTGTTTTGAAATTACAGGGTTCAAGGTCAGGCCTGGTTGGTACCTAGAGGGGAGGCACCACAGAGAGGATGGTGGCATTCAGAGGGTTAAAGGCCTTCAGGTGACAAGACCCTAGTAAGATACATAGGTTTCTAGAACACTTTAGTTTAGAAGGGGGAGAAGGCCTGGATGGTGAAACCAGTAGGCCTCCTCATTACAAAACTTCTCTGGAGGAGGTGGGAGATTTTTTTAAGCAAGCCTTATCTTTTGGGATCCAGGAGGACAAAACGATCTTGCTCCACCACCAAAGACAGCAGTAGGAGAGGGTGTTCCTGTGTCCACCTGTATCGGTTCAGAACCCTCCTCCCCCACCAGATGCATGTTTTTTTTTCTTCCCCCACAGATCCAGACATACAACCTAGTTTCGGGAGAGGGAGGGGCATAGTTGGGTTTCATGGTTAAGAGAATGAACTCTCTCTTCTAAAAGGGACCCCCTCCCCTTTTTTTTTTTTTTATATCTTGGAATTTGAGACCTACCCTGGCATTTTTAGTGGGTGGGCAGCCCACCAATGTTTGGGTGATGGACAGCATATCCAGCCTAAGGCGATTCTTTAATTGCATAGCAGACAAACCGAGTGCACTTCCTGTGAAATGCTAGGGTGAACTACACAGATCCCACAGGGACTTGTTTTGGAAGGAATGCTGGCCTACGGCCACATCACCCTGAATGCACCCGATCTCATCTGAATCGTGGAAGTTAAGCAGGGTCGGATCTGATTAGTGCCTGGTGGGGAAGTTCCTCAATTCAGGGCCAGTGCAGACACTTCCTGACAGGCATGGGTTCAGATCCATATGTCGACCTTCACTGGTAAAAGAGCCACGCCTTGCAGGTTAGGTACTCTGACGGCCAGCGTAACCATGAGAGACTTTTCTGTAGACAAACTATATTTTCCCAAAGAGTCTTTCAGGACAGCACCTTGAGAGATAGTGACTCCTCCCTCTTCCTTAGGAAACGCCTTCTTCCTATTCTTTAAATGGAGGCCACTCCCCAGAACACTCAGTTTTTGTGTTTCCTCCGACCCGGAGGGAACATCTTCTTAGGGGGGAGTCTATATCTAACAGGTGCGCCTGGAAGACTGCTTCCCTCCTAGCTTTTCTTTTTCATGGCATAATGCCATTTGAGACCGTCTGTCCTTCCGTCCTACCCGCTCGGCGGTGGTAGTGTTCAGGCTCCCCTTCTCTCCATGGTGCTCGGTGAGAGCCAGTGAAGCGCTTGGCGGTCTCGTGCGTGTTCCGCCGACATTTTGGCGTGGCCAGGATGAAGCGGTCGCCGAGATTGCGCGTCATTTCCGGCGCGTCCGCAGGAGGAAGGGGTAGGATGGAGGCTGGGGCCTATTTCCGCTTCCGGTCCGGCGCAGCGGCGTTATAGGAGTCCGGAAGCGTGCTGTAAGCCACAGGTGGAACGCTGTCGTCTGCCATGGAGGGAGCAGAAGTTTCAGCGGTGGGCACAGGCACCAGCAAGACCCCGGCAGGAGGCAGCAATGTAAGTCTGCGTTTTTCCCTAGGGGGTAATCTTTTTTCACTACGGTCTCCTTTCTTTCCCCCCTAGTGGCATGGGGCCTGTCTGGGCACTGGATTGGGTACACTTTTTTTTCCTAATGCACCTAGGTGAGGGGGTCCATCTGCTGGGACGAGGTCTCATAAGGGATTCCCCTGTGTGTTTTTTTTTTCTTTCCTCTCCCCAGGTCAAGATGGACACAGAAAGAAAGTGTCCCTCATGCAGGACTAAGATGGGGGAGAGTTGGAAGAAAGCTCTATGCAGTGCATGTATTGCCTCTTTAGTGAGGGAGGAATCAGCCTCAGTATGTGAAGAGTTGGTTGCCTCTGTAAAGAATGAGCTATTTGCCACGATTCAGACTTTTCGTGACTCATTAGCTTCCTCTTCCACCACTCAGGCCTCCACTTCACAGTCCTATCAGGACCCGGTGGCTTTCCCAGTGTTGGACCCCTTAGCTGAAGAGCCGGGGATCAGGGAATATCACTCCCATGTGCCTTCCAGTGAGGAGTCAGGGGAAGAGGCAGTTATATCCCCTTCAAAATTCAAATTGTCCCTGGAGGAAGTGTATGGTTTACTTAAAGCCATTTATGCTACACTTGGGCTTAATGAGAGTAAGGGTTTAAGTCTGCATGACCGTATGTACGCAGGCCTGAGTGAACCAAAAGGGCGGACCTTTACGGTACACTCAGTTATCTCTGATGCCATAACTAAGGAATGGCAGGATCCAGAAAAGAAGCCGTTCTTCTCAAAAGCTCATAGAAGACGCTTCCCTTTTGAGGAGGACCCTGCAGCAGTGTGGAATAAAGTCCCCAAACTGGATGCGGCTTTTTCCCAAGTGTCCAGGTCTACGGATCTGTCTTTTGAGGACATGGGGGTTCTTAAAAACCCTATGGACAAGCGCATGGATCTCCTTCTCAAAAGGTCATGGCAATCGGTCAAGACTAATTTTAAAACCCACTATGGCCACTACGTGTGTTGCTAGAAATTTGGAGTTTTGGTTTAACCAGTTAAAATCCTTTATTGTAGCAGATTCTCCTAAACAAGAGATTATAGACTCTTTCTCCACATTGTCCTCAGCAGTAGCTTATATAGCAGATGCTTCAGCGGAAGCTATTAAGATGTCGGCTAGGTCCGCAGTTCTAACTAATACCGCTAGGAGGGCATTATGGTTAAAGACCTGGCCTGGGGATACAGCTTCAAAAAACAAGCTTTGTGGGATTCCTTTCTCAAGGGACATTCTTTTTTGGGCCGGAGCTAGAGAGTATCCTAGACAGGACTGCCGATAGGAAGAAGTCCTTTCCAGTTAAAAAGAAGCGGCAACCCCCCAGACGTTTTTTTTCGACTGCAAAAAGGTCAAGAAAAAGGCAACAAACCCCAGGGGGGGCAGGAGAAATTGGGTGGCGCAGAAGGCGAAGGAAAAAGGAGAAATCCTTTTCCATCCTCCTGCGCAAGCCGAAAAGTCCCAATGACTCAGCCTTACGGGTGGGCGGAAGGTTACAAAGTTTCCTTCCGCAGTGGTCAGCTATAACAGCCAATCATTATATTCTGACCACCCTGGCCCGGGGCTATACCATAGAATTTTCAGAGTCCCCTCCAGAGAGGTTTTTGGTAACAAATGCGCCAAGGGATCCAGAAAAATCCTTGGCCATGAGGGCCTCCTTTAAAAGAACTCATGCAACAAGGAGTAGTGATACGGGTTCCGCCAGCAGAACAGGGTCTAGGATTTTATTCCCACATCTTCCTGGTAAGGAAAGTTCAGAATGATCCTGAATCTAAAACCTCTGAACAGGTCTGTCAGTTACAAGAAGTTCAAGATGGACTCCATTTTTTCAGTCAGGAATCTGACGCCAGGTTGTTACATGGCATCAATAGATTTGAGGGACGCATATCTCCATATCCCGATCTCCCCGCAGTCCCAAAAGTATCTCAGACTAGCAGTAAAGATGGAGGGAGTGGTACATCACCTCCAATTCAGGGCCCTCCCATTCGGCCTGTCGTCCTCACCTCGGATTTTCACCAAGGTGATGGCGGAAGCATTAGCTCCCCTGCATCTGCAGGGTGTAGCAGTCGTACCTTATCTGGACGACCTCTTGTTCTTCGCCCCCTCGAAGGGAAAGACTGTTAGAGGACCTAGCCAGGGTGCGAGGTCACCTGGAGTCACTAGGCTGGATTTTGAATCTTCAGAAGTCGTCCCTAGTGCCTTCCCAAGAGGTCCGCTTCTTGGGCTACCAGGTAGATTCGCTAAATCAAAAAAAAAAATCTTCCCCTAGAGAAAAAGGGCAGGTTTCAGGACGTCGTTGTGCAGCTGCAGTCCAACCAGCCTATAACTTTAAGGCAGGTGATGTCGGCACTGGGGGTTTCGACCTCAACAATGCCGGCTATTCAGTGGGCAAGGCTGCACTTCAGGTGCCTGCAAACCTTTCTTCTGAGGTCTTGGGATCACAGGCTCAGCTCCCTGGACACCCAGATAAAGGTACCAGCCCGAGTGAAGAGATCTCTCTATTGGTGGAAGGATCAGGAGGTCCTTTCGAAGGGCTTAGAGTGGTCTTTTCCAGTGGAGAAAAGACTGACCACAGACGCCAGTGCATGGGGCATGGGGAGCCCACTTGGAAAGGGACTTCGTCCAAGGATCCTGGAGGAAGGAGGAGTCTGTGCAGTCCTCAAACTGGAGAGAGCTAAAGGCGATTGCTCTGGCCCTAGTAAAGTTTTCACCGGTTCTCCAGGATCACCATGTCCAGGTGATTACAGACAACGCTACAGCTGTGGCGTACCTAAACAAGCAAGGGGGCACGAGGAGCAGGGCTCTACAGACATTCTGCTGGGGATAATAATTTTCGGTCCCTGTCAGTTTTACATCTAAAGGGGTCCCTGAACAGGATGGCAGATTACCTAAGCAGACATCGGATACGAGAGTCAGAGTGGTCTCTGAACCCGGAAGTTTTTGGGGAAATCTCCAACAGGTGGGGTCTCCCAGAGGTAGACCTCTTTGCCTCGAGGGAGAACTCCCAGGTGCCTCAATTCTTTTCCCTAAGCAGGCGGGACGGGTCCCTTGGTATAGATGCTCTGGCGCATCCTTGGAGGTTTCGCCTGTGCTTCGCTTTCCCCCCGTTCCAGTTTATTCCCCTAGTATTAAGGAAAATTCAGAGGGAAAAAGCACCAGTCGTTCTGATCACTCCCTACTGGCCCAAAAGAGCGTGGTTCTAGGTATGGCAGCCGGGACATGTTGGCATCTACCTCTCAGGCAGGATCTGTTAGTGCAGGGCCCGGTGTGTCATCCAAATGTCTCCAGTCTCTCCCTTGCAGCTTGGTTTCTGAAAGGCAACTTCTGAAAAAGAAAGGGTTTTCGGACCGGTTAGTTTCTACCCTGCTAAACAGCAGGAAGAAAGTGACAAGGGCTATCTACACGAAGGTGAAAAAGGGAAAGGACACATAATAATAGAGATGAAAAGGCCGCTAGCCCTGAAATTACATAGAAGAGAGGGGTTCCCCGGTTTGGGCTTATAGGCAGCAGGTAAAACAATAGAAGTAAGTGTAAATAGTATTTATTACCGAGATTCTCGGATGGCAACAATGAGTTAAAAAGGTTACATATAAACAATTGTACAAGTTAAAAAGTCACATTCCTTGATACAGTAAACATGGATAATGATACATATTACGGTTTCATGTAGTGTACAATGTTGAGCCCTGACTGGTTTCGACCAATAGGGTCTCTTCAGGGGGACAAGGTTTGTAAGGAATAATAATTGTATGGGTTCAAAAATGGATGAAAGGACACATGTCAACATACATCACATTAGCCATCACATTAGGTTAACCATGGTATTTTAGTTACCGCTAGATCAAGGAATCAATTGTGTATGATGCCGTTGGGTAGTCCGAAAGGGCACAGACTGCCCCCATCCACCCAGTAGCGGAGGGCCCATCCCGGAGAGCTTACAAGGAGCCACATTAAGATTGCCCCTGAAGGGCGATGGAGGAGCAGAAGCCTACGAGAACACCCATGATACCCATAATTAGAAATTGTATGGAAGTAGGTAATTGCAAGGGATAGCTGTTGAAGTGACAGCTAAGCTTGTAAATAAGTAAAATTAATTTGGTGATGGGATAATGAATGGGCTGAGGCAAAAGCTAATTGCCGACATAAATGATGAGGGTCAGAGCATCCTTAGAGGTCCAAATGAATATGTATATAAATTGGGGAATATAAATAAATAATTGTAGGTATGGTAATATTAAAGTGGGTGAATGGGAGTGAGTGATGAAGGTGAACGGTTAGGTTATAGGATTGCCGATATAGGGCAATCCGGTGGTGTGTGGTGTCTAAGTGTGGTCAATATGGGAAAGAAGACTGTGAGAAAAATGGGATAGGTGAAATAAAATAAGTGTAAAATGTGAAAGGGATGCAGGGATGTCACCGTTGGAAAGGGGGTGATATAGGTGTGGGAGGATGAGGGTGATACAGTGTGTAAATAGAGTATAAATGTATAGAAATACCTAGGTATTGAAGCAATTACCTGAAACAGTGAGAGAATAGGGTTGAGGTAGAGTATGTTGGTGGAAGCCTGAGTGCAGGTATGCACTGTGGGAAAGGACAGGATGCCTGAAATAGGACAGGGATACGGTAGCATCTATCCTCCCTAAGTGGAATCTGGTATTGATTCCCAAATGACTGCTCATTATATGTGCCCTGTGGGTGTGGTGATCACACGTGGGCTACTCCTCCATCGATTCCCAAACAGGAGACGTTCCGGCCGTTGTGAAGGCAGCCCACGTGTGGCTCCCTCGGTGTCCCAGAGGGGCTGAACAGCCTCGACCACTGTCGTCGTCCCCCCCCCCGTCACAGCCACGTGATGTAATGATGTAGCGCGCGCATGAGCGCCGCGCCATGGGTGGTCCGGGGAAGATTCAAGGGACGCCGCCGGCAGGGTGAGACCTGCACGGATGCCCGGTGGAAAACCCCCGGCATCCTGCAGAAAGTGAGAGAGGGGGGGATAGGGAGGCAGCCGCCCCCCCAACAGCACATCCCACCCCACCGGGAAGCACTCAGGGACAAGGCTCCACCCCCAGAGGGCCGGGCAGGGACAGCTGTGCCCCATCGGGATCCAGAGCGGCCATAGTGAATATAACATGGATGACAATTGACATGGAATGTACCAGAACTCAATATATTGAATCATAAATACTATGCAAACATGGTAGAAGGTATATACACATAAGCAGTGTGTTAATCCCAAGAGTGGAACTCCTTGCATAGGGGTATAGGATTTGGGGACAAATAAACAGTTAGAATATTTGCACATGCTGCGCAGTACGAGTCTGTATGCAATAACTCCAAATGCGAGCAAGGGGGATTTTTAGGTCTAATCCCCCCCAAAGAAAGAAGGTATGTGACCTTCTGGGCGCCTAATACATAGGACTAACCCATAACACACCATAAGGTGTAAGTCATTAGTAGGGAATGCGGGAGTTCACAAAAACACGGGGAGGCACACAGCAGGTGTCTTATCTCTATGTGTCAAAAGGGGAGGGGTGTTTAACCACCCAAATTGTATACGAAAAAGGGAAAGGACACATAATAATAGAGATGAAAAGGCTGCTAGCCCTGAAATTACATAGAAGAGAGGGGTTTCCCCGGTTTGGGCTTATAGGCAGCAGGTAAAACAATAGCAGTAAGCGTAAATAGTATTTATTACCGAGATTTCCACACAAAGGTGTGGAAAGTTTTTTTCGACCTGGTGTACCTTGTCGGATCAGGATCCTAACGACCTTAAATCCATTTTGGAATTTCTTCAGGAAGGGGCGGATAAGGGACTGGCAGTCAACACTCTAAAAGTTCAGGTATCCGCCTTGTCAGTGTTTCTGAAAAGGCCTGTAGCCTCAGAACCCTTGATAGCTAGATTTTTTTAGAGCCCTCACAAGATCTAGACCGACCCAAGTTAGGGGTTTCCCGAAATGGAATCTCTCGGTGGTGCTAAAATCTATGGCTGGCAAGCCATTTGAACCATTAAAGGATATTTCTCTTAGAGATTTTACCTTTAAGACTTTATTCTTGGTCGCTATAACCTCAGCACGCAGGATTAGCGAATTACATGCCCTGTCAATAAGGGAACCTTATTTCGTTTTGTTTGAAGATAGAGTTGTTCTTAGAACAGATCCTAAGTTCTTACCAAAGGTAGCTTCAGTAGTTAATCGTTCTCAGGATATTGCGCTACCTACTTTTTGTGCAAATCCCTCAGGGGAAGAAGAGACATTTTTTTCATATGCTAGACGTGAGAAGGACTTTGTTATGTTACCTTGAAATAACGAAGTGCTTCAGACGTGCAGATTCTTTATTTTTTTTGTTTGGGGGTAACCAAAAATGGTACCAAGCATCAAAGGGTACCTTGGCTAGATGGCTGAAGTTAGCTATTCGGGAGGCCTACTTGCATGCAGACGAGGTCCCTCCAGAAGGGATCCGTGCTCACTCAACGCAAGCGCTTGCAACCTCATGGACAGAAAGAGCTGGTGCCACCCCGGAGCAAATCTGCAAAGCGGCTACGTGGTCAAGCTTTCGCACGTTTCTGCGGCATTACAGGTTGGACCTCACTTCTGCCAGTGATCAGGCATTCGGCAGGAAGGTCCTACAAGCTGTCGTCCCGCCCTAAGGTGATAAGTCTCTGCTATCCTCTCAAGGTGCTGTCCTGAAAGACGATTTGGGAAAATTCAAGTTCGACTTACCGGTAACTTGTTTTCCAGAAGTCTTTCAGGACAGCAACGACCCTCCCTATTGGTTTGATGTGCCATGCTGTGACTAATGTATGTGTTTGTGTGTTCCAGCCGGGGCCGGAGGTTTCTCTGTGACAACTGAGTGTTCTGGGGAGTGGCCTCCATTTAAAGAATTGGAAGAAGGTGTTTCCTAAGGAAGAGGGAGGAGTCACTATCTCTTAAGGTGCTGTCCTGAAAGACTTCTGGAAAACAAGTTACTGGTAAGTCTAACTTGAATTATCGTAATGTTGGCTCCTCGTGTTCCTGGCAAGCCTGTGTAAGGCTAAACTGAGTGGAGACTTCTTCTTGCAGTTGCGGGCACTTCCATTGGTCTTGCCTTCTCTCTGCAAATCTTTGCCAAGGTCATGGCAAAGGCATGGGTTTTCTTCCTCGGGAGAAGATCCAAAGGATAGATAAGACCAGGAGGATGCTGTGAAGCATTCACCTGTTATCTGTGTGACAGGCCAGTCAGCAAGGGACGGCATAACGTATGGCCTAATGGATGCAGCGTCTGACTTCCAATCAGAAGGCTGGGTTTCCTCCCATAAAACTACCTCTTTTGGGGGATGACACAGATGGAAGAAGGTCTTTCTGGGGGAGAGCCTCATGTAAGGACCATCCATCAAAAAAATGATGATTTTTACATAAAGGAGAGAGGTGCCAGAATAGGCCCGGTGAAGAAGTGGTTAAGGACCCTTCCCTGATGCTCTTGCAGGCCTCTGTATATCCTACTTTCACAGACAGCACTTTTGGGGGAACAAGAGTGCACTGTGTTGCATAAACTGCTTGCAACGGTTCTCCCTATCCTAAGGTAAAAGATGCCTACTGGTTATATTTTCTTTCCTGACTCTTGGCCCTTAACAATCTTTACCAGTAGTCCTTACTAGTAGTTCTGTCTGAAGAAGAGATGCACCTTCTACAGAATCAATGGTGGATGTCAAGGAGGAGGGTAACAATTAAGCCGACATTGCATCGTGTGGGAGTTCAGCCTATGTTCCTCTTTTTGTTTCGTTAGACTGTTTGTTTATTTAGCCTGAGATACTACCATCGCATCTACCATTTTCGGGGGAACAGGGCAGGTTATCTAAAACGGTCTGTTGAGGTCATGGTATCTGTCAATACGTTTCAGCTACCATAAGCTTCTTGCAAGCACCGCCAAAGGGCTTAGGGTTATAGGCTAATTTTATTCCCCCATAATTTTCACATATACTTTTTAAGGGTAGACCTGCTAACAGAAAATTGTGTTAGTTTTGGCTGATGATTTATCTGATGGCTTCTTGAACTTGTGTGCACCTTCAGGGCAGAACATACGTCTGCAGCTGAGCATGATTCATAACAAAAAAATAAAAATATCCTCCTGTAACCTTGCAGCCCCCATGTTAAAGCGGAGTTCCAGGCTTTTTATGTTTATTAAGTCAGCAGCTACAGAAAGTGTAGCTGCTGACTTTTAATAAACAGACACTTGCCTGTTCTACAGTCCAGCGATGCGGCCACACGGAGCATCGCTCCTCTCCGCTGGCGCCTCAATTGCCACTTTTTTTTTTTTTTTTTAATACAACGGGTATGTTCTGGCAATGTATCTGCACCCAATAGGTGGTAATTTTCTTGCTAGCTAACTGCAGGATCTTTAGAAAAGGTAACCGGAAGTGAATATATAATTATTATTTTTATTTTTTTGGGGGGGGGGGGGGGGTGCTGGCTGGGATTAGAAGATCGGCTGAAGTCACAGATCCATCCAAAAGCCTGACTGGCAGCTGGCTCAGTCTATCAGCGTCCCTCTGACAGCCTGAGCAAGCTGCTTCTGCCCCCTGCTCAGCACAGCGAGTGCTAGAGGGGCGCCTGCCCTCCAGTAAGCGCTGGAAGGGCAGAACAGAGAGCCGTGTTGACTGACTGACCTTCAACAGTCTATCAGAAGTCTGATAACTGAGCAATCAGCGATCTTTGCTTGCTCAGCTCTAGGTGTAAAGGAGGCGGTTAACAGCTGCAGCCATCTAGGTGAGTATAATTTTCTCATTTTCGATTCTTACACTTCTCTTTTAAGGACAACATCGGTTAGGAGACTGAGTGATTAAACTTGCCCTATTAAAAAACATGGCACTGCTTATTATGAAACAATATAATTTTCTTTATCTTCACATTACATGTAGGCTTCTGACTAATGACACACACCCAGCAGGTACTGGGTGTATCACTGTTTTACCTTAACAAACAGTTGTGATAAAATATAAAGGACGGCAGTTAATCATTATAGTGGATGACTTATGAACAACCTGGTTTTGTCCTAATCAAAATATTCCTTTCAGTCATGTGAAAATGTAAACCCCATGGAAACGTTTGACTTTCGAAACATTTTTGAATAGGCAAATATTATATCCTTATTCAAACAGCTCCTATAGATAAAGGTGATCTATGTTCTTGAATAAAATACAACAAAATTTGTCTCCTATATACACTAACCCCCCCCCCCCCTCCCAAATAAAGCATACTCCTATTCATATCGCAACATGCTCCCCTAACTTTTTTTTTATTCAAGTGGACACATGAGACCGATATCTCTTCGACAAGAGGCTGATTAATGGTAGAATCATTGGCCATATCTCTAGCTGCTGACTTCTCATATCAACTCATTCTCTCCTCTCCTAGAAAAGGTCAAAGCCCAACATATTTGATTTAATAAAAACATATAAGCATGGCAACAAGCCAGAAGACTTCCCAATACAGCACTGCAGTATCTGTTTAAACCTCATATGTGAACAAAAATCAACTTAAAACATTAAAGCGGGGGTTCACTCTAAAACATCTATACACCGTTACATCCAGCATACTGCTGACATCGACAGTATGCTGGATTTTTTTTTTTCCGCTGTACTTACTGTCTTATCGTTGTTTTCACCCGGCTCTCGGGTTCTCGATCCCCCGGGGAGTAGGCGTTCCTAAGACGAGGCATAGATGATTGACGTGCGGGTTAAGCGCATCACACCTTCCAAAAATATCCGAGCTGGGACTCTGCACTTTACGGCGCCTGCACAGTCAGCTCTACACCGCAGGCGCCGTAAAGAGCCGAGTTCCAGCTCGGATATTTTCGGAAGGCGTGACGCGCTTTACCCGCACGTCAATCATCTATGCCTCGTCTTAGGAACGCCTACTCCCCGGGGGAGTCAGAACTCTGACCCGGATGAAAACAACTATAAGATGGTAAGTACAGGAAAAAAAAAAAACAGCATACTGCAGATGTCAGCAGTATGCTGGATGTAATGGCATATAGTTGTTTTTCAGGGTGAACCTCCGCTTTAATATCCACAATCACAAAAAGATCCAAAAACCAAGTGCAAATCAAGCTCTTTTTTTTCATGGACTCCGTTTGCTGACTAGGGATCGCTTCGTTGAGCCGCACTGAGCTGGCGGATGACATTGTCTGTCTTTGCTAACTGTGGAGAGACGGACCTGTCAGATCTCCGCTATGGGGGATCGAATGAAAACGGATCCGCCTGTCCGTTTTCATCCGATCCACCAGACAGATGGGGAAAATAGGGTTTCCATCTGTCTGAATTAACGCAGTGGATTGGATGTCAGAGGACATGTCACCACTGACATCTGTCGCTCCATAGAACTATGTCTATGCTAGGCCACCATTGATCTTTGGCAGGGAGAGTAGGGTACGGGGTAGCCTCGGTTTCCCATTTGCCCATATAAATTTGTTGAACTGACTGTGTACTTGTTTGAAGAACGATGCTGGGATAGAGATTGGAAGTGCCTGTCATAAGTAGAGGAATTTGGGCAGAATGCATATCTTAATTAGATTGCATCTGCCCAACCATGAGTGGAGGCCCTTGTGCCATGATTCTAGTAAGGTTCGGGTTTTGATTGGTAAATGAGGGAAATTCAGATTAAAGGTATTTCAGGGCAGTCCTTGTCCACTTAAAGTTGGAGCGCAGTGTTTTCATAGCAGTTTGTGGTATCCCCACTCCCATGGCCCCTGACATATTATAATTGATTTTGAGGTTGGATTTGTTCCCATAGGTATCGAATTCACGTAGGAGGCTTGGGAGGGAGAATGTCGGGTTTGTATGGAGGGGGAAAAAAGCAAGTCATCTGTGTAAGCAGAAACCTTGTATTTTGTGTGTCCTACCTTAAGGCCTTGGATGTCTGGGTTGTTACTGATTTTACAAAGGATTGACTCTAGTGATAAGGCGAAAAGGAGGGGTGACAACAGACAGCCTTGTCTAGTTTTGTTCATGCACAAGAGGGGGGTCAGAAAGGATCCCATTTACTTGTGCGGTAGGGGTGGTGTATATTTGGTAGGGCTGCAACTAACGATTATTTTCATAATCGATTAGTTGGCCGATTTTTATTGCTTAGATTAATCGGATAATGGCCTTAAAAAAAAAAAAAAAAATTGTTGTTGGGCAGATTACAAAACACAAATTGCAGAAAAAAAACACATTATATGCTTTTCTGCAGCTTCTCCATTGAAGTATATTGAAGCAAAAAAAACAAAATGGCACCGTTTTGCGTTAAAAAGTCCTTGCCCTTTCCAAATACGCAGCAGCTGAAAAAAAATCATGGATGTGTCCCATAGGAAAACATGTAAATGAACTGTAGTGTGTTTCTGCAAAAAGCACCAAAAAACAGAGGTGTGAACCCAGGCCTGAGATGTTTAGTAACATAATGGGGTTAAAAAAACAAAAATACGTACAAAAAGAGCAAATACCGTATTTATCGGCGTATACCGCGCACTTTTTTGCCCTGAAAATCGGGGCAAAATCGTGGGTGCGCGATTTACGCCGATACCAGCTTTCCCGCGCCGAGTTTGAATACTGCTCCGGCGTATACTGAGCGCAGTACACTCGTGTGTAGTCGGGCAGGCTCGGCTCCTCTCGCGCCAACGTCCAGGACGTGAGCGCGAGAGTAGCCGAGCCTGCCCGACTATACACGAGTGTACTGCGCTCGGTATATGCCGGCGCAGTATTCAAACTCGGCGCGGGGATCGAGCGGGAAGGACGCCGCAGAAGAACGCCGGACCCGACGAAGAGGACACCCGAAGCCGCAGACGGACCCGACGAGGCCGCCGCGCAAGACACCAAAACTGTAAGTACAAAAATCTTTTTTTCCACAGGAATGCGGGTCCACTTTAGGGGTGCGCGCTATACGCCGGAGCGCGCAATACCCCGATAAATACGGTAATCGCTACTGTAAGGGGTTAATTTTTTTTACTGTGGGACAGTGAAAGTAATATTTACAGTAGCGATTTGCTTTTTTGTACTAATAAAGGGCTAATTTTTGTTTTTTTTAACCCCATTATGTTACTGGCCGATTAATCGATTATGAAAATTGTAATCGATTAATTTCATAATCGATTAGTTGTCGATTAATCGATTAGTTGTTTCGGGCTAATATTTGGGTAATTTATCTTGTCATGGTTTCCCCAAGTACCATACATCTAAGGACCCAGAGCATGTATTCCCAGTTAACCCTATCAAAGGCTTTTTCTGCGTCAGTGTTCATAAAATGGAGGGCGTGTGTGTCTGGTCGGCTACATGTATTAGATTCAGTACTTCAATTGTACTATCCCTAGCTTCTCTAGTGGGGAAGAAGCCCTCTTGATCCAAGTGGACTAACTTTTGTAGGTTTGGAGTTGATTACAAATTCCCTGGGGTGGTAATCAAAACACCCTAGGTAAAAGGGTGCCACATCCTAATAGTTGGTTAAATTGAACATTTTATAGAAAAATTTACTTTTATAGGCACGTATGAAAATTTTAAACTAATGTTAATAGTTCACATAAAAGCATATAATATACACATGATACTTCTGAAATAGAAATACAAAAAGTAGAAAAAGGCCAGATGGTTTCTCCACAGGGAATACTTAAAGTGGAGGTTCCACCTGGGGGAAAAAAAAAAAAATATCCACCAGAAATCTAAAATAAATAAATAAAATAAACGGAAAAAATCTTTTTCTTTTTTACTTGCCTTAAATGGCTGTTGCTATGCGGAAGTGCCGAATCTGCCTCTTCATCCTCCATGGCGGATTCTCTTCCTCCTCCTACACTTGGTGTCTTCTTGTGAATGGGGCGCGCTGCATTCTGGGAACTGTGTGTGTCCCAGAAAGCAGCCGGCCCATTCACAAAGCATAGGTACGGCTTCACTGCCTGTTTCCCTTACTGTGGATGGCGGCGCTTGGAGCTGCCAGGATCGAGGATCGGCCTCGGCGGGGGCCGACATCGCTGGCGGCTAGGACAGGTAAGTGTCCTTATTAAAAGTCAGCAGCTCCAGCGTTAGTAGCTGCTGACTTTTAATTTTTTTTTTTTTTTGCAATGGTACCTCCGCTTTAATTTGTGTCAGGTACGTACTCACCGAAATGCTGAGGGCGGCTCACCTTTGCAACCTGGCGCACTCCGCCCCCTGGAGTTGAGACATGGGGGGGGGAAAGGCTCAAGGAGGCACCGGTACCAGCAAAGCAGCTGAGCTTGATAGGAGGTGCTGAACAAGAAGCTTAGCCAGTGGTAATTCACTGGAGGCAGGCTGTGGATCAGATAGCAAGATAGTTTGGGTACACGGAGCACGTTTCAAGGGGCAAGGACTGAAGGCGGATCAGGGGTGCGAGCAGAAGGTCAAAGGCAGGAGAAGGTAGCAAGTCCGAAGATACAGGCCAGAGGTCAGGGGTTGGAGACAGCAGCAAATCCAGGGACGTAAGCCAGAGGTCAGGTTCAGGAGAGAGAGCAGAGTTGTGAGGAAATCCGGGTCAAAACAAGGCAGGTGCAGTAACAGAAGTTCAAGCAAGAGCTGACGACAAACCAGCAACCTGTCATGAGACAGGGGATGGTTTAAATAGCCGGTCAGGCCTCTGATTGGTTCTGGGGTGTGCGCGCTTGTGCCGTGCCGCCGGACCGCGCATGCGCACAGGCATGCGCCGCAGCGCTGTTCCACCGCGCATGTGCGCCATTCGGTGGCTGGCTCCCTGACTATGTACAGTAAATACTTGCTGCGGGGCTGTATCAAGGGGTTCACTTGTATTAATGTATGTAGATACTAATATGTACTACCATGTATTTTATGTTTCATATTCTAATTGAAGCATGCTTTTCAAACTCTAGAAGCTCCTGAAGAAGCGAAACATGTAGAGCCTTTTTAATTCCTCAGGGACCCCTTGGAAACACCCAGGAGATTTCAGCGTGGGCCTGGTTTCTTCATACAGCCCGCAGCAAGTATTTATTGTACATATCGAGTATTCCCTGTGAAGTATTAAAAAAATGTTTTTACATTTTCATATGTGCCTATAAAGTACATTTTTCTATAAATGTTCAATTTAATCTAACCTTTGTAGGTGGTGGGCTAGTCGAGTCGCGAGAATCTCGGTGAACAGCTTGAGGTCCGTGTTTAAAAGGGAAATCGATCTGTAGCTGCTGCATACTGTGGGATCTATGTCGTCTTTAGGGATGACCATAATATGTGCCCGTAGGGCAGGGTTTGACAAATTTGCTTGGAATCTAGGAGCCAGCTAAAAAAGTTAGGAGCCAAAAAACGTGCCCGTCCCGACGAGCTTGCGCGCAGAAGCGAACACATACGTGAGCAGCGCCCGCATATGTAAACGGTGTTCAAACCACACATGTGAGATATCGCAGCGATTGGTAGAGCGAGAGCAATAATTCTAGCCCTAGACCTCCTCTGTAACTCAAAACATGCAACCTGTAGATTTTTTTTAAACGTCGCCTATGAAGATTTTAAAGGGTAAAAGTTTGTCGGCATTCCACGAGCGGACGCAATTTTGAAGCGTGATATGTTGGGTATGAATTTACTCGGCGTAACATTATCTTTTTATAATATTAAAAAAAATGGGGATAACTTTACTTTTGTCTTATTTTATTATTAAAAAAAAGTGTAATTTTTTCCCAAAAAAGTGCGCTTGTAAGACCGCTTGCGCAAATACAGCGTGACAGAAAGTATTGCAACGATCGCCATTTTATTCTCTAGGGTGTTACGATAAAAAATATATATAATGTTTGGGGGTTCTAATTAGAGGGAAGAATATGGCAGTGAAAATAGTGAAAAATTACATTAGAATTGCTGTTTAACTTGTAATACCAACGGCCGCCACCAGATAGCGCCAGCTTACACATCTGGTGGTAATAACTTGTAATACCAACGGCTCACCACCAGATGGCATCCTGGCGACCGGGATTTGTCGAGCCCTGCCGTAGGGTATCGCTGGAAAAGGCAGCCGTGTTTCTTAATTTGTTGTAGAAGGTCACCATATGGGGACTAAGGCCCCGTACAGACGACCAAACATGTCTGCTGAAACTGGTCTGCGGGCCAGTTTCAGCAGACATGTTCGGTCGTGTGTAGGCCCGAGCGTGCAGGATTCCAGCAAACATTTGCCCGCCGGGCCTTTTCCCAGCGGACAAATATTCCTGGACTTGTTTTAAAACAGTCCGCTGGAATCCTGCCCGCTCGGACATGTTCGGTCATCTGTACAGACCTACCGTACATGTCCGAGCGCCCGCCATCCCTCGCATGTGTCGAATGACTTCGACGCATGCGTGGAAGCATTTAACTGGCAGGCCCGCCCACGTCGCCGCGTCATCGACGCGGCGACACCACGGACACGCCCCGCGTATTGTTTACACGCGGATTTGTGTACGATGGTTAGTACAGCCATCGTACAGAAAGCCCCGGGCAGACATGTATGGTGAAAACGGTCCGGCGGACCGGTTTCATCGTACATGTTTGCTGGTGTGTACACGGCCTTAGAGATAGGAGTAAAGTTCTATAATACTGTAAGGTAAGGCCATCTGGCCCTGGGGCTTTACCTGGTTGAGTAGAGTTTAGCGGAATATTATAGAGATTTGCATAATATTCCTTAAAGCGGGGGTTCACCCCAAATTTTTTTTTTTTTTAACATTACATCAAGCATATTAAGCATACTAAGGACATTTACTTTGGGCAGGTCATTTTTTTTTTCTCTGTACATACCTTTTTATATTCTGATTTTGTCCAGGGCTTCCGGGTTCCGATGACTGCGGGACTGGGCGTTTCTATCCTTCGGTTCGATAATTGACGGCTTGTGAAACAGGTCCCCCTGTCGAACAAAGCGCGTCACCAGATTTCCGGAAATAGCCGAGCTGCGAGTCGGCACTATACGGCGCTTTCGCAGTAAGCTCTACACCGCGGGCGCAGGCGCCGTATAGTGCCGACTCGCAGCTTGGCTATTTCCGGAAATCTGGTGATGCGCGTTGTGCGACAGGGGACCTGTTTCACAAGCCGTCAATCATCGAACCGAAGGATAGGAACGCTCAGTCCTGCAGTCATTGGAACCCTGAGGCAGGGATAGGAACGCCCAGTGCCACAGTCATCAGAACGCAGAAGCCCAGGACAAAATCGTAATATAAAGGTATGTATGGAGAAAATAAAAAAAATTACCTGCCGAAAGTAAATGTCCTTAGTATGCTGGCTCTAATATTAGAAATTAGTTTTTAGGGTGAACCCCTGTTTTAAAGAGGTTGGCTATTTGATGTGGTAAACTGACCTTTGTATTGGTTGCTGTCTTTATGTGGGCAATGTAGGCTTACATTCTAATTTTTTTTAACTGCCCTGACTAAAATTCGCCCGCATTTATTTCCGGATTCGTAGGTTATGAGGCAACATTTTTGTAGTGCTGCTTTAGCCTTGTAATTGATTTGGTTGCAGAGGGAGGCAAGTTCAGCCTCTACCAAGGGGTCAGGGGCACTCTTAAGTCGTGACTCAGCAGCATGGAGTTTGGCCAGAAGTTTTTCCAGCTGTTATCCATTTTTTCTCTTTTAATACATGTGCCATGTTTTATAAAGCTACCCCTAATGACCTCTGTGTGCCTCCTACAAAGCCCCCGGGGTGCAGTCTACTGCTGTTAGTTTCGAAGTAGAATTTCAGTTCTCTGTTTACCTCTTCCATAACGTATGGGTTCTGTACGAGGCTTTCTATAACCGCCAGAATAGAGTCCTGTGAAAGGGGTTGTTGGAAGGCTTGTAGTAAGGGTTGTCCCGATACCGAGCATTTCCCCAAGTACTCGGGGGGGGGGGGGGAATGCTCCGATACTTGACTCTCCTTCCATGCTCCTGTGTCCCCCCCCCCTCCGTGCCGCTGCCGTTCTGCTCTCCCCCTCCGTGCCGCTGCCGTCCTTTGTTCCCCCTTCCCCTCCGTGCCGCTGCCGTCCTCTGTTGTTCCCCCCCCCCCTCCGTGCCGCTGCCGTCCTCTGTTGTTCCCCCCCCCCCCTCCGTGCCGCTGCCGTCCTCTGTTGTTCCCCCCCCCCCCCCTCCGTGCCGCTGCCGTCCTCTGTTGTTCCCCCCCCCCTCCGTGCCGCTGCCGTCCTCTGTTGTTCCCCCCCCCTCCGTGCCGCTGCCGTCCACTGTTGTTCCCCCCCCCTCTCCGTGCCGCTGCCGTCCACTGTTGTTCCCCCCCCCTCTCCGTGCCGCTGCCGTCCACTGTTGTTCCCCCCCCCCCCTCCGTGCCGCTGCCGTCCTTTGTTTTCCCCTTCCGTGCCACTGCATCCCCCCTCCGTGATCTGTGTCCCCCCTCCGTCCCGCTGCTTCCCCCCCTCCATGTCCTCCTCCTCTGTCAGGATGGAGAGCGGCGGTAGGAGCCGCTAAACCCGGCTCCTACCTTTTCTGAATGAACAGAGTCAGTGATCACTGACTCTGTCCATTCATATGACTGAGCATTGTAAACTGTGTTTACGATGCTTCAGTTTATGAATGAATAGGAGCCTCTGTCTCCTGTCCATTTATTTCCAGTGCAGCTGAGAAAGGGACTGGGGAATCTGTGTCCCTAGTCCCTTTCTCTGTCTTAAAGGGGAGATGTCAGAGGTCTGTTAAGACCCCTGATATCTCACCAAAGCCCCCCACAGGGCTAATTAACCACTTGACCACTGGGACAATTACTCAGTCATACAACATTGTACCCAAATGAAATTTTCGTCCTTTTTTTCACACAAATAGAGCTTTCTTTTGGTGGTATTTAATCATTGTTGGGTTTTTTTTTTTTTTGCGCTATAAGAGAAAAAAGAATGAAAATTCTGTAAAAAAAAAAAGAATTTTTCTTTGTTTCTGTTATAAAATTTAGCCATTTTTGTATTTTTTCTTCATTCTTTTGCATAAATGTGAAAGATGAAGTTACGCCGAGTAAATAGATACCCAACATGTCACCCTTCAAAATTGCACACGCTCGTGGAATGGCGCCAAACTTCGCTACTTAATAATCCCCATAGGCGACGTTGCGTTGAGTATTGTGGGGTATTGCAGAGTATGAGGGGGGGGGGGTTATTGCAGAGTATGGGGGGGGGGGGTTATTGCAGAGTATGGGGGGGGGGGGTTATTGCATTGTATTGCACAGGGAGGGATGGATGGCTGGATCTGTGACTGCATTTGTCACAGATCCAGCCCACAGCAGCTGCTGCTGCTTCCGCTCTCCCCCTCTCCTCTCTCACACTGTACCGTTCGGTACAGAGAGGGGAGGGAGGAACCGGCGTCATCACATGACGCCGGTTTGTTTACAAGTGATCGCTCCATCATTGGACCCCCCCCCCCCCAAAAAAAATGCCTATAGTGGAGTCCTGCACAGCATGAAGTTGACCATGTGGTATTAGGAAATAATCTATCATTGTATATAATTTATGGGGAGGGGAGTAGAATGCGTAGTCCCTCTCGCCCGAATGTTGAAAGTGCCACACGTCAATCAACTGCGATTCGTGTAGGTCCTTACCGATTCGTTGACGGGCTTTTGTCGATATAGAAGATGTTCCCAAGGATGTGTCTACACTAAGGGACAGTGGGGTGTTGAAGTCACCTAGAATAAGTTGGCCTTCCTGAAATTTGGACAACTTAGAGTGCATCGTATAAAAGTGTCCTGACAGTCGTTCAAGGCATAGATGGTTGCTAACATCAGTTGCACGTCTCCTACCGAGCCTTTAACCACTTAAGCCCCGGACCATTTTGCAGCTAAATGCCCAGGCCAGGTTTTGCGATTCGGCACTGCGTCGCTTTAACAGACAATTGCCCGGTCGTGCGACGTGGCTCCCAAACAAAATTGGCGTCCTTTTTTCCCCACAAATAGAGCTTTCTTTTGGTGGTATTTGATCACCTCTGTGGTTTTTATTTTTTGCGCTATAAACAAAAATAGAGCGACAATTTAAAAAAAAAAATTCAATATTTTTTACTTTTTGCTATAATAAATATCCCCCAAAAACATATAACATTTTTTTTTTTCCTCAGTTTAGGCCGATACGTATTCTTCTACCTATTTTTGGTAAAAAAAAATCGCAATAAGCGTTTATCGATTTGGTTTGCGCAAAACTTATAGCGTTTACAAAATAGGGGATAGTTTTATTGCATTTTTATTAATAATTTTTTTACTACTATTGGCGGCGATCAGCGTTTTTTTTCGTGACTGCGACATTATGGCGGACAATTTTGACACATTTTTGGGACCATTGTCATTTTCATAGCAAAAAATGCATTTAAATTGCATTGTTTATTGTGAAAATGACAGTTGCAGTTTGGGAGTTAACCACAGGGGGCGCTGTAGGGGTTAGTGTTCACTTAGTGTGTGTTTACAACTGTAGGGGGGTGTGGCTGTAGGACTGACGTCATCGATCGAGTCTCCCTTATAAAAGGGATCACTCGATCGATACGCCGCCACAGTGAAGCACGGGGAAGCTGTGTTTACATACGGCTCTCCCTGTGCTTCAGCCTCGGGGAGCGATCGCGACGGAGCGGCTATAAACGAATAGCCGCGCTGTCGTCCCGGATCGCTCCCCGAGGGAACCCGCCCGCCGCACGCAGCGGGGGGGGGGGGGGGTCCCGATCGGACCCCCCACCCGCTAGAAGGCAAGGACGTATATATACGTCCTTCTGCCTGTCCGTGCCATTCTGCGGATGTAAATAGTCGTGCTGCGGGCGTTAAGGGGTTAATGAACGTAAAACGTCCTTCCGTGTCAAACATAGAATCGTAATGGGGCCGCTGTATTCTGTTAGACAGGAGGCTGGAGGTACCTCTGGATTTAGTTTTGGTGAAGTGGTAGGTTAGGGGAAAGAATCTGTTTTTGAGGACTGGCAATCGCCAAGGATCTACATGAAGCCTCTTTAAACACTTCCCTAACGCTGGATGTTATATGACGTCCTGGACTTTGGGGGGTGGGGGGGGGGGGAAGGAGGATGAATATCTGAATGACGCCTGCAGCTACAAGCATCATTCAGATATCCATATTTTCAGTCGGCGATTCTGTGCACCATAAGAATGATCTTAGCAGCTGTTCCACTGCTTGATCATTCTTATAAGCGATGGGAGGGGACGCCCCCCTCCTGCCGCCATCTTGTGCTTCTCCGGGCTCTTCCGTGCCATCGGGGGCCCGGAGAACGAATCAGGCGGTGCTGGCTCACGACCATAGAGATACCTGGTAACCAGATGGTCACCAGTCATCTCTATGACTGTCGGAGGCCCGGGCGCAACGTTATGATGTCACACCCAAGTATCCAGAAGTAAACAAAGCCACGATTGCGGCTGTCGGCATGTCGGCATTTTCACGATCTCATGCTTTCCAGCCTGGAGAAGAGATGTGGGGTCTTATTGACCCCACATGTCTCCATAAAGATTACCTGTCACAAACCATTCCTATTACAAGGGATGTTTTAAAACGCCCCTGTGCCCGGTAGCTTGCGCTAAGATGCAAACACACACGCAAGTCTCGCCCACATATGTAAACGCCGTTCAAACCCCACATGTGAGGTATCCCAGCGTGCATTAGAACGTGTGCAACAATTCTAGCACTAGACCTCCTCTGTAACTCTAAACTGGTAACCTGTAAAAAAATTTAAAGCGTCGCCTATGGAGATTTTTATGTACCGACATGTTGGGTATCTATTTACCCAACATCAGGGGTTGACAAATTTGCTTGGAATCTAGGAGCCAGAAAACGCGCCCCGTCCCGACGAGCTTGCGCGCAGAAGCGAACACATACGTGAGCAGCGCCTGCATATGTAAACGGTGTTCAAACCACACATGTGAGGTATCGCCGCAATTGGTAGAGCGAGAGCAATAATTCTAGCCCTAGACCTCCTCTGTAACTCAAAACATGCAACCTGTAGAATTTTTTAAACGTCGCCTATGGAGGTTTTAAAGGGTAAAAGTTTGTCGCCATTCCACGAGCGGACGTAATTTCGAAGCGTGACATGTTGGGTATCAATTTACTCGGCGTAACATTATTTTTCATAATATTAAAAAAAAATGGGGATAACTTTACTGTTGTCTTATTTTTTAATAAAAAAAAAAGTGTAATTTTTTCCCAAAAAAGTGCGCTTGTAAGACCGCTGTGCAAATACGGCGTGACAGAAAGCAACGATCGCCATTTTATTCTCTAGGGTGTTAGGATAAAAAATATATATAATGTTTGGAGGTTCTAATTGGAGGGAAGAAGATGGCAGTGAAAATAGTGAAAAATTACATTAGAATTGCTGTTTAACGTGTAATGCTTAACTTGTAATACCAACGGCCACCACCAGATGGCGCCAGCTTACACATCGGGTGGTAATAACTTGTAATACCAATGGCTCACCACCAGATGGCGCCAGCTCACAAAAAAAAAAAGCCAAGTCGCCAGGACCCTATTTCTAGTCGCCATGGCGACCTGGCGACGGGGATTTGTCGAGCCCTGCCCTACATAACATCATCTTTCACATTATACAAATAATTTGGCCTAACTTTACTGGTTTTTGTTTTGTTTTTTAATTCATACAATTTTTTTTTTCAAAAAAAAGGCGTTTGAAAATTATTGCGCAAATACTGTGCAAGTTGCAAAAAATGTTGCAATGACCGCCACTTTATTCCCTAGGGTGTCTGCTAAAAAAAATATATATATATATATATATATATATATATATATATATATATATATATATATATATATATATATATATATATATATATATATATATATATATATATATATATATATTCCTGATCAAAAGTTTAAGACCCCTTGAAAAATGGCAAAAAATCATATTTTACATTGTTGGATCTTAACAAGGTTCCAAGTAGAGCTTCAACATGCAACAAGAAGAAATGAGAGTGAGACAAAACATTTTTTGAGCATTCCGTTTAATGAAAACAACAAACTGAAACAGGCTGTTTTTCAGCTGATCAAAAGTTTAGGACCACACCTCCAAAAAAAAACTAAACCCCCCCCCCCCCCCAAAACAGAAATCCAACTTCCAAACATGAACTCAGTAATGAGTAGCTCCGCCATTATTGTTGATCACTTCAAAAATTGGTTTCGGCATGCTTGATGCCTCGCGTTTCCATGAGGTGAGTGGGAACATTTCTCCAAGTGGTGAAGACAGCCACACGAAGGCCATCTACTGTCTGGAACTATTGTCCATTTTTGTAAACTTCCCTTGCCATCCATCCCCAAAGGTTCTCAATTGGATTTAGATCAGAGGAACACGCAGGATGGGCCAAAAGAGTGATGCTATTCTCCTGGAAGAAGTCCCTTGTCCTGCGGGCATTGTGTACTGTAGCGTTGTCCTGTTGAAAAACCCAGTCGTTACCACACAGACGAGGGCCCTCAGTCATGAGGAATGCTCTCTACAACATCTGGACACAGCCAGCGGCCGTTTGACGCCCCTGCACTTCCTGAAGCTCCATTGTTCCACTGAAGGAAAAAGCACCCCAAACCATTATGGCGCCCCCTCCACTGTGGCGCGTAGAAAACATCTCAGGTGGGATCTGCTTGTCATGCCAATAACGTTGGAAACCATCAGGACCATCAAGGTTACATTTTTTTCTCATCAGAGAATAAAACTTTCTTCTACCTTTTGAATGTCCCATGTTTGGTGCTCTCTTGCAAAGTCCAAACGAGCAGTTCTGTGGCGTTCAAGGAGACAAGGTTTTTGAAGACTTTTTTTGTTTTTAAAGCCCGTCGGTCTCAGATGCCGTCTGATGGTTATGGGGCTGCAGTCAGCACCGGCCTTAATTTGGGTCGAGGATCGTCCAGTGTGTTGACGGACAGCCAATTGGATCCACCGGCTCAGTGCTGGTGAAATTTTTTTGGGTCTTCCGCTTGACTTTTTTGTTCCATAACCCTCAGGATCATTTAAGAAATTCCAAATGACTGTCTTACTGCGTCCCACCTCAGCAGCGATGGCGCGCTGTGAGAGACCCTGCTTATGCAGTTCAGCAACCCGACCGCGTTCAAAAAGGGAGTTTTTTTGCCTTTGGCATCACAACGTGTGACTACCTGACAGAAAATGAATCCACATCTTTGCACAGATTTGGCCTTTTAAAGGCATGTGGTCCTAAACTTTTGATCAGCTGAAAAACAGCCTGTTTCAGTTTAATCGTTATTTTCAATTATTTAAATGCTTAAAAAATGTTTTGTCTCGCTCTCATTTCTTCTTGTTGCATGTTGAAGCTCTACTTGGAACCTTGTTAAAGCGGTGTTTCACCCTGCAGAACAACTTTTTTGCATTAAATTCGGCATAGTAGCGCGAGCTGCAGTATGCCTGTCTTAATTTTTTTATCCCCGTACTCACTATTATATCGTACATAGAAGATTTTGACTGCCCGCGGGAAATGGGCGTTCCTTTCAAGAGGGAGGGTGATTGACGGCCGGCTCTGGCACGTCACGCTCCCCGAAGACAGCCGGAGTAGGTCTCGGCTCTTCAGGGCGCCTGCGCACAGACTATGCACAGGCGCCGTGAAGAGCCAAGCCTATTTCGGCTATTTCCGGAGAAGCGTGACGCGCCAGAGCCGGCCGTCAATCACCTTCCGTCTGGATTGGAACGCCCATTCCCCGTAGGCAGTCGGAATCTTCTATGTACGATATAACAGTGAGTACGGGGATACATTTTTTTTTTTTTTTTTTTTATAGGGTGAACCCCCGCTTTAAGATCCAACAATGTAAAATATGATTTTTTTTTTTTTTTTTTGTATAATCTTTATTTTTCAGATTTTTCAGATAAAGTTTTGCACAAGACAGATAAACACAGAGACATTCGGCCAACATGGCCCATTAGGTAAATTACTGGAATTATAGGAATCACATTGCACATCAATCGGGATCTCATCTCGGGCAATCACACTGAACCTAGTGGTAAGCCCCCCTCCCCAGGGGCACGCCCAAACCCGGAGGCACAGCAGGGTGAATGGTTAGCAACATAATCAAGGCACAATATAAACCACTTCCATAATGTACCACCCTACCCTCACCACCTGGGCGCTTCCCATCTGGAGGGACGCCCCCCCATAAGATATAACATAGAGAACAGGCCTTCGAGTAGTAGATCCTTATGCAATGGAACAATCAGGGAAGAAGGGAAACATGGAATGGGTCACATATAGACAGGGAAGGAATGGGGGAGGGGAAAGGTGGAAAGGAAAAAAAGGGGGGGGGGTAGGGGTAGCATCCAACACATGTGCATCCGTACAGCAAGACATGAAATAGATTATGACATCTCCAAAATGGCTCTAACAGTCCTAGTCAACGACAGCTTCAAGGCTACCGGTAGTATCCCCATTTCCGATACCTGGTCTCCCACCGGAGGGACCAGCCCTCCGGGTGGGCTCAAGCTCCGGCTGGTCTTCAACATAGTGTATCCAGGTCGCCCATATGAGGTAGAACTTATCATATCTGTCTTTGCACTGCGCCATCCACTTCTCAGCCTCCATGAGTTTATTTACCATAGTTACCCACTCTAAGCGGGTCGGTACCTGGGGCATCTTCCAATATATCGGGATCAGCCGTCTGGCCGCATTGAGTAGATGAGGCAGTGCAGACTTGCGGTATTGACTGATTGGGATGGTAGGGAAGTGAAGCAAGGACTCCAGTGGGGAGTCCGGTAGCTCCACATCCAAGATCAACCTGATCTGGGCATGGACGTCTTGCCAGAAGGGGCGCAGCCTGGGGCACTCCCACCAAATATGTAGGAAAGTACCCCGTTGGCCACACTCCCGCCAGCATGCATCTGGGAGAGATGGATATATCTGGGCAAGCCTGGTGGGTACCCTATACCACCTAGTAAGCACCTTATAACTATTTTCCTGCATCCTCGTATCGACCGTGCTCGAATGTGTGAGTCTATACATATGGTCCAATTGGGGTTCAGAAAAGCTGTGTTGCAGGTCAACCTCCCACTCCCTTATGAACCTTGGCTTCCCATCTTTCCGCAGAGAGTATATCAGGGCATATAAGGCTGAGATAGCATGGGGGACAGCCTCCTGGGACATACAGAGACGTTCAAAAGGGGAGGCCTGCGTGGGCGACCTGACCCCGTGGGGTAGGGTATTGAGGAAATGGCTGAGTTGCCGGTACCGCCATTCATCCATAAGGAAGGGACCATATTGCTCCCTCAGCGCATCCAGGGACAGCAAGCCCCGGTCCTGAACGAATCTCCTGCACCTAGACTCCCCGTCCGCCGCCCACGTCCGAAAAAAGGACGGGTGTTCCCCTGGAGTGAACCAGGGGAAGCCCCCTAGGGGCGCCAGCGGGGAGGTCGGCAGCGCAAGCCCCCCCGTCTTATTTAAGGCATCCCAGGTCGCCAGGGCATGGACGGCAAAGGGGGACACCAGTCCCGACAGCCCCCTATGTTCCCTAGGTACCCACGGGGCGTGAGCCAGATTACGCCCCGCCAGGAACTTGTCCAAGGGCACCCATACCTTATGCCGGACATTATGATACCAATCCAGAATGCGCTGGAGAGCTATCGACTCGTAGTACCTTCGCATCACCGGCACCCCCAGCCCACCCGCAGACTTAGGGCGTTGCAATATACGGAGGGCTAGCCGTGGACATTTCCCACTCCAGACATACTGAATGAACAGACTGTTGAGGCTTGAGAAGAAGGCCCGAGGCAGAGCAATTGGGATCATCTGTAAGAAAAACAAGATTCTGGGGAGCACATTCATTTTAAGTACACTGACCCGGCCCATCCACGAGAAGGTCGTCCTATCCCACCTCTTTAAGTCCACCCTGATGGAAGAGAGCAGCGGGGTGTAGTTGCACTCATATAGCTGAGCACAGCTCGCTGGTAACTGGACTCCTAGGTACTTCAGGGATGTCTGGCACCACGTAAACGAAAAGGCGGATTGCAGCTGGGAGCGCAGGCCCTGAGGTATGTTCAGTGACAGGATCTCCGACTTGGCATAATTTATCTTAAAGTTAGACAAAAGGTTAAACTCGGCTAGCTCCGCCATAATACTGGGTAAGGACAGCAAGGGTTCAGATACATAGAACAATACGTCGTCCGCATACGCGGACAACTTATGTTCCCTTGGGCCAACGGTGAGTCCCCTGATATTACTATTAAGGCGAATCCTGCTAAGCAGTGGCTCAAGCGTTAAGGCGAACACGAGGGGTGACAGCGGGCACCCCTGCCGTGTTCCGTTGCTGATCGGAAAGGGGTCTGATAGCAAGCCGTTCACCTTGACTCTGGCAGACGGGGAGCTATACAGAGAGGATATCCAGGTTAGCATATTGGGGCCTAGGCCAAGCTCTGTCAAGACTGTTTTCATATACGTCCAGTCCACCCGGTCAATTGCCTTCTCGTCATCAGTAGAGAGCAAAAGACACGGCTGAGGGTCTGCCTGCGACTCCACCCAATGGATTAGCTGGAGTGCCCTGTTTGCATTGTCCCTCGCCTCCCTGCCCATAATGAAGCCAGTCTGGTCCGGGTGGACTACAGACGGGAGCACCGGTTTAAGCCTATTGGCCAAAATCTTGGCCAGGATCTTAATGTCGGTATTCAGTAGCGATATAGGCCTATAGCTACCTGGTAGGGTGTGGTCCTTCCCCTCCTTTGGGAGGACCGAAATGTGGGCCAGTAGAGCCTCAGGTGGCATTGCCGTGCCAGCGGCCAAAGCTGTGAAGTATGCGCACATATGACCTGACAGTTCCTCTACATATTTCTTGTAGTAGGCATTAGTGTAGCCATCAGGGCCAGGGCTCTTCCCATTAGAAGTTCTTTCACTACCGCCCGAATTTCTGCAACGGTAATAGGGGCATCTAGTTGCTTGCTCACCGGAGCCTCCAGCCGGGGGAGCTGCGCTTCCGATAGGTATTGGAGTATTTTGGCAACCCGTTGCGATTCGGAGACGCCAGGTAGCGTATCCGGTAGGCGGTAGAGCTGGGCATAAAAGTCCCGAAATGCCGCTGCGATCTTGGACGAATGAACGACCGTCGCACCCGCCGTAGATTTTAGTTTGTGGACATGGCCTGTCTCCCGTTGGCCCCTAAGGGCTCTAGCCAGCATCCTTCCGCACTTGTTGCCAAACTCATAGAATTTGTGGGTCAGGTAGCGCAGCCGTGCCCTGATCTTAGAGTCTAGTAGGTCCGCCAGGTCCCGGCGGAGAGTAGACAGTTCTTCCGCCAGTGCCGGGGTAACCTTTTTCTTATGAGCGAGCTCCGCCGAGCGAAGCTTCGCCAGTAAGGATTGCAATTCGCCCTCCCTAGCCTTCTTGAGCCTAGCTCCTTGTGAGATCAGCTCTCCCCGCACCACTGCTTTGTGGCCCTCCCAAATGGACCCCATGCCTACCTCTCCAACTGTATTTTCAGCGAAGTACAGGGAGATAGTGTCAGAGACCTGTTTTTGAGCAACCGCATCGTCAAGGATGCCATCATTCAGGCGCCATGTCCAAGTCCGAGCCTCCACTGAAAGGGGACGCAGGGAAATGGACACCGGCGCGTGGTCGGAAATGGTGATGGAGCCAATGGAGGCCCCGGCCAAGGAGTCAAGGGAGAACTGATCCATTAGTAGAAAATCTATGCGAGTGTACACCCCGTGTGTGGCTGAGAAATAGCTGTAGTCCCTGTCGGTTGGGCGGAGCAATCTCCAACAGTCCACCAAGTGGTGGGCCTGCAGAGCCTTCCGGAAACGTCTCAAGAAGGCAAAGGAATGCCCCGAGCGACCGGAGGACGTATCAACCAGGGGATCAGGGCAAACGTTAAAATCCCCTCCCAGGATGAGGTGTCCATCCCGGAAGGTAGACAATGACTCCAGGACAGAGTCCAGAAAAGAAATCTGGCCACTGTTCGGAGCGTAAAGTGTAGCGAGGGTATATTTACGGCCTAAAATGGAGCCCTTAACAAAAACAAAACGACCATTAGGGTCTATCCTCTGGTCCTCTACAATAAAGGGGCAATTTTTGTGTATCGCCACAGCGACTCCCCCCGATTTAGCTCGGGGGGGAGTTGCCAAGGAACCACAGGGGGTAAAGATGGGTGGGAAGGCGGGGGACCGAGTCAGTGCGGAAATGCGTCTCCTGCAAAAAAAGAACATGAGCTCCCAAGCGCTTCATCTCAAGCCACAACTTACTGCGTTTCATCGGGGAGCCCAGGCCACGGACGTTGTAGGATACCACTTTTACATCAGCCATACCAGACGATCCAGGAGGGGGTGTGGGAGGGACCCTTCACACAGCTTCTCAAGCGGACAGGAGCACCTAGATCTCACCGAGCCTCGAAGGAGCCTAGGATACAGAGTATAGTTACAACGGATGCACAGTATCGGGAACTCAGGGGGTGGGGGGGGTAAGGAGGGGAACAGGTCATTAAGAAACGGGGAACATATAAACACAAAAAAACACAAAGCCCAGTGGGCCCAACTTAGTGCAGTAACACCACCGGTCGGGGGCCCCCCCCATCCCCCAAAGTGGGAGATGCGGCAGAGGCCAGCGAGCGGCGGTAATCCCCAAAAAGGGAGCATGACTCCAAAGGAGTCGGCCTATTGGGGGGTTAGTGACAAGGCACAGAGAGCGAGTCCGTGCGGGGACCCGCAGGTGTCCATTAAAGTTGCACCTACCCCTGAGCCCAGGGGAGACTAGTGCGACGGCGGTCAGGGGGGAAATGTCATCCGGTGTCCCCGGCATCAGAACAAAAGGGCAAAAGAAAAAACATAATAAAATTGAAGAAT
This sequence comes from Rana temporaria, assembly GCF_905171775.1. Taxonomy (NCBI): domain Eukaryota; kingdom Metazoa; phylum Chordata; class Amphibia; order Anura; family Ranidae; genus Rana; species Rana temporaria. Next base: position 282,085,684 of record NC_053491.1, on the reverse strand, counting down.
CAACAGTTCAGATGCCAGGAACCTTAACAGCAACAGTTCTTCCGGCGGTGGTAACGGATGACCAAAAATGAAGAGGAATAAAGCAAAACATTGCAGGAGCCATAAATGACAAGAATCATAGTTCACACTTCCCCCTGTGGGGAGTGGGGTAGTGGAGTATGGCCAGGTGGGCCCCTCCTGGGGCCTCGGCGACGGTTGCGGCGGCGAGCCGGCATCCACTGTCCAGGACGGTTAGGTAGCGGGATATCTGGCGAGGTCCTCCAGTCCGGTATATCCACCTGAGGGAGGCCCAGTGCTTCCAGGAACCGGGGCAGGTCAGTCGTGGTACGCAGTGTATGCGTCTGGCCGTCTCTAGTAGCCGACAGGCTAAATGGAAAGCCCCAACGGTAGGTCAATTGGGCATCTTGGAGAGCCCCCAGAAGGGGTTTGAGGGCCCGGCGTTGCATTAGTGTGCGCCTGGACAGATCTGGGAAGAAGGATAGCTGCGCGCCATCAAAGTCCACGTGCCTGACTCCCCTTACCTGAGTCATAATGCGTTCCTTAAGGGAGTATTTGTGCAACTTACATATGATGTCCCGGGGTTTATCCGGATCATCTGAGGGTGGGCGCAGGGCGCGGTGTGTCCGGTCTATTTCAATATACTCAGGGGCCTGGCGGCCTAGAATCTGTTTAAAGACCCCTTGCAGGGTGGGGACAATATCCCTCGGGCCTGTCGCTTCAGGTAGGCCTCTGATGCGAATATTCACTCTGCGGCTTCTGTTCTCAAAATCGTCCATTTGATCCAATAAGGCCTCCAGCCTGCGATCCTGCATCCGACAGTGTTCTGTGAGTGCATGCAGGCTTGGGACAGTTTCTTCCCATTGTGCTTCCAAGGTCTCCACTCTGCCTCCCAGGTGGGCCGTGTCAGTCTGCAGGTCAGTGATGTCCTGCCTCAGTGCCTTCTCCACCTTCTGGGCAAAGCGCTCCAGATCAGCCTTGGTGGGGAGGGATAAAATATGGGAGCGGATGTCCTTATCCTCCCAGGGATCTCCTCCAGTCCTCGGCTCATCAATGCTTTCAGAGCCAGAGGTGGACGGGGAGCGATGCTGGGTGGAGGCCTGTACGAGCGGGGAGGCAATGGGGGAGGAAGGCCTAGCAGCGTGTGTGTCGGGCGCCATCTTGGCTGTACCTGCCGTCTCGCCGCCGGTCCCAAAAAAGGCATCCAAGGAGCCAGAATGTCCCCGTGGTGTCCGCTGAGGCTGCGGGGAAGGCTTGCGCTTCGGTGGCATTGTGTCTGCGCGAAAAATCCCCCCTGGGAACCGCCGTATGTGCCTGAGTAATGCGCGGGTCTCACGGAGCTCTGAGAGAGCACGTCCTCACTCGCTCATGCCGCGGCCACGCCCCCCGTAAAATATGATTTTTTGCTATTTTTCAAGTGGTCTTAAACTTTTGATCAGGACTGTGTGTGTGTGTGTGTGTATGTGTATGTGTGTGTATGTGTGTGTATGTGTGTATGTATATATATGTATATATATATATATATATATATATATATATATATATATATATATATATATATATATATATATATATATATATATATATATATATATATATATATATATATATATATATATATATATATATATATTAGGGCTGTTACTGATCAAAATTTTTGTGTTCGATTAATCGTTTTTTTTTTTAATCGATTAATCGACTAATTTCGATTAATTATAAAACACATACAGATCCAACTACTTTTAGCTGATCTCCTCCTTGCAGGTTGATTCCCAGTGCAGCTACCAACCACTGGAAAAATGGATAGCAGGATACAAAAAACACACAAAGGCAGCGCTCGATGGGAATAGCATTAAAACTTTTATAGTCTTCAAGGAGGTAACAAAATAAATATTGCACTGGAGATAAAATTGATGTAGCTACATTAACTGTAAAAATGGTGCAAGTAATACCAAACGGTAGCAAAAGCAGTCATAAAAACATGTAGCTAAGTATGATACTGGTATAAAAATGTGTACAATGATGCCACTGCTGAATCCAGATGAGGAGAGGTTAACATCAGTCCGTCGGCATGTAGATGTCCCGTGAAGGGAACTATCACAACTCCCAGTGGATGGCTGTAGAATCCCAGGTTGATAGAGGGAAGATTAACAGCCCTTGCGTGTGGCAGATAGTAAGGTCCTGCCGACATGCAGATATGAAGGCACAGCAAAGGAGCCCTTCAGATGGACACGGCAAGCCCCGCCGGTGTCCGTGACGTCACTGGATCTCCGACGGAACTCCCTGAAGGCCCAGAAGCCAGCGGAGAGCTGAGTACCAATCAAAATCATTTTGATCGATCAAAAAAATTAAAGATTAATCGATGAATTAATAGTCAATTTCCACAGCCCTAATATATATATGTGTGTGTGTGTATGTGTGTGTGTGTATATATGTATGTATGTATGTATATATATATATATATATATATATATATATATATATATATATATATATATATATATATATATATATATATATATATATATATATATATATATATATATATATATATATATATATATATATATATATATATATATATATATATATATATATATATATATATATATATATATATATATATATAAATATTCTAGACCTCCTCTGTAACTCAAAACATGCAACTTGTAGAATTTTTTAAACGTCGCTTATGGAGATTTTAAAGGGTAAAAGATTGTCGGCATTCCACGAGCGGATGCAATTTTGAAGCGTGACATGTTGGGTATCAATTTACTCGGCGTAACATTATCTTTCACAATATAAAAAAAAATTGGGATAACTTTACTGTTGTCTTATTTTTTTTTATTAAAAAAAGTGTATTTTTTCCCCCAAAAAAATGCGCTTGTAAGACCGCTGCGCAAATACGGTGTGACAAAGTATTGCAACGATCACTATTTTATTCTCTAGGGTGTTAGAATAAAAAAATATACATAATGTTTGGGGGCTCTAATTAGAGGGAAGGAGATGGCAGTGAAAACGGTAAAAAAACACACATTAGAACTGCTGTTTTACTTGTAATGCCAACGGCCACCACCAAATGGCGCCAGGTCACAGAAGGAAGCTCGGGCCTTCACAAGGCTGCAAAGCCGTGGCCTCAATTACTGGCCGTCGCGCGGCGGTGGAGGCGCACGGAGACACAGGATCGTGTGCCTTCGTGCGATCGCCCGTAATAGGGGCCTCAATTATCGACGGGCGCCAGGTCACAATTTCTTGCTGCAATTGTGACCCGGCGCCCGGAATTTGTCGAGCCCTGTGTGTGTGTGTGTGTGTGTGTGTGTGTGTGTATGTATGTGTGTGTGTGTGTGTGTGTGTGTATGTATGTATGTGTGTGTGTGTGTATATATATATATATATATATATATATATATATATATATATATATATATATATCTATATCTGAGTAATTTTCTAGCAATTTTTTTTTATAATTTTTACATGGAGAGAAGTACCAGAAAAGGCCTGGTATGGAAGTGGTTAAAGTGAGTTTCCTTGATGAAGGCTATATCCACTCGAGCCTTAAGTAATTTGTCAGCATACATGGTTTTTCTGTCATGTTAAGGCCTTTCGCATTAATGGTATACTTTGAGACCGTCCCTTCTCAACCAGGGTCGTAGAGAGGGCGAGGGGTAACCTCGGTTGGGGGTGGGGGGACACTGAGGAAGTAATAGGGGAAGAGCTGGGAAAGAGACTATGGAAGAAAAAAAGGGGGGAGGGGGTATAGGACAGGAGGGGAGAGGGGGAGCTAGATGTGTAAGAGACAAAAGATGTCCGCGCAGTGGGGTTGTATGGTCAACATCAACACCCTATGGGGAGGAGCCCTGCTTGTGTTGAAATAGGTGCTCAGGTGGGGGGGAGGGAATTGGGAACAGAATTACAGGACACTGGTCGGGTGGGGGGGGGGGGGATACCTACTATTTGCAAGTAGTATGCTTGCGTTGGCACAACTCAGCCAATTTGGCTGAGGGATGTGCTGGCTAGGGATGAGCTGAACACCCCCCTGTTTGGTTCGCACCAGAACCTGCAAACACACCAAATGTTCGTGTGAACTTTAGAACCCCGTTTAAAGTCTATGGGACTCGAACATTTGAAATCTAAAGTGCTAATTTTAAAGGCTAATATGCAAGTTATTGTCCTAAAAAGTGTTTGGGGACCTGGGTTCTGCCCCAGGGGACATGTATCAATGCAAAAAAAAGTTTTAAAAACTGAATTTTTTTCGGGAGCAATGAATTTAATAATGCTTAGAGTGAAACAATAAAAGTGAAATATTCCTTTAAATTTCGTACCTAGGGGGGCTGTAAAGTAGGCATGTAAAAAAGCGCATGTTTCCCGTACTTAGAACTGTCTCTGCACAAAGTGTCATTTCTGAAGAAAAAAAGTCATTTAAAATCGGACTCCCGGCTATAATGAATTGTCGGCTCCCGGCAATTCAGAGAGAATTCATTCATAAAAAAAATAATTAAAGCGTGGGGGTTCCCCCCAAATTCAATTACCAGGCCCTTCAGGTCTGGTATGGATTTCAAGGGGAACCCCGCTGTCAATTTAAAAAAAAAATGACGTGGGGTTCCCCCCCAAATATCCATTCCAGACCCCTTATCCGAGCACGTTATCCTGGCCGGCCGCAGAAAAGAGGGGGGGACAGAGTGCGGCCCTCAACATGGGGAGCATGTCCCCATGTTGATGGGGACAAGGGCCTCATCCCCACAACCCTTGCCCGTTGGTTGTGTGGGTCTGCGGGCGGGGGGCTTATCAGAATCTGGAAGACCGCTTTAACAAAGGGGACCTCCAGATCCTGCCCCCCCCCCCATGTGAATTGGTAATGGGTAATGGGGTACATTGTACCCCTACCATTTGACGGCTTTAAAGTCCTGGCGATGGGCCACATGTATCGGTGGGAGCCATGTAGTAAAGGATTATATGCAGCAGTGAGACCCATGCAGCATTGCGGCCCATGTAGCGGAGAAGCACAAGAAGCATTGGGGTCTGTGACAGTGAGACCCATGCAGCAGTGGGGCACATGCAGAAGAGTCTCAAAGCAGTCCCCTCGGGGGCCAGGGTGTGGGTGTAAGGTCAGGTTAGGGGGTGAAACTGTGAGTCAAGCATATATGGTGGAAGTAAGGGTATCTGGTGGGTAGGGGGGAAGAACACTTTGCAACTCACGTGACCCCTCCGGTGAAGGCGCTTGTGATCTCCGGCGCTGCCTCTGTGGTCTGGGTTGGAGGTGCCTTTGCGAGGGCTGTGGGCCGGATCGGTTGCTTGTCTGTGGAAGGAACATCAGCCAGTTTGGGATCCTGATGGGGTCCGCTTCCAGGAACGTCAACAGGCCTGGCAGGTCACTTGGAGATCGGAGAGTGAAGGAGCGCTGGTTTCTCCTGAATATCACCGACAGTGTGTATCCCCAGCCGTAGATGGCATCTTGCCGGTGGGCTAATTCCAGCACTTGGCGGAGCATGGCCCTTCTTTGCAGAGTAGCACGGGAGACATCTGGTTAAAATCTTCACGGTCACTCCGTCAAAGTCCCCTGCCTCCCAGGCTTTGCGGGTGATAGATTCCTTGTGGCAGTAGTGGTGGAGGCGGCATATAACGTCCCTTGGTCTGTTGGGGTCTATAGATCTCGGTCCCAGCGATCGGTGAATGCGGTCATATTCCAGCCTCTGAGGGAGTGGGTTGCCCGGGAGTCTGCGGAAGATGGCTATGGCTGTAGCGGCAAGGTCTTCTGGTCCCGTCGCCTCTGGGAGACAACGCAGGCAGAGATTTGCTCCTGCTCCTGTCCTCCATTTCCTCCATGTGTAACTGTAGCATCGTCCGTGGCGTCTATGTGGACATCTTGTAGATGTTCTAGGGCAGTCACTCTCCGCTCTAGGTCCGTCACTGAGGTCTCCCCTGCGGTTAGCCTAGTGTTAAATGAACCCAGATCTCCTCTCACATCCTGGATGTCTTTGCGGTGCTGGGTCTCTAGCTAGCTGATAAGAGACTCTGTAAGGTAGATTCACGTATGTCCGCGCAATGATACGGCGGCGCAGCGTATCGTATTTACGCTACGCCGCTGTAACTTACAGGAGCAAGTGTTGTATTCATAAAGCACTTGCTCCGTAAGTTGCGGCGGCGTAGCGTAAAAGGGGCCGGCGTAAGCGCGCTTAATTCAAATGTGGAAGGGGGGTGGGTTTTATGTAAATTTATGATGACCTGATGTGATGCGCCGTCCGTGTACATATCCCAGTGTGCATTGTTTCCAAGTACGGCGCAACAACGTATTGGTTTCGACGTGAACTTAAATTACGTCCAGCCCTATTCGCGAACGACTTATGCAAACAACGTAAAAAAAATTCAAATTTCGAAGCGGTAACGACGTCCATACTTAACATTGGCTTTGCCTCCTAATAGCAGGAGCAACGTTACGCCGAAAAAGCCTTAACGCAAACGACGTAAAAAACGAACACCGGGCGCACGTACGTTTGTGAATCGGCGTATCTAGGAAAATTAGCATATTTTACACCCCTAGCGGCCAAAGTTATATTGCACACAATTCTACGCCGCCGCAATAAAGTTACGTCGGTGGAGGAAGCCTATTTTTTCAGCGTAACTGCCTTTGAGAATCGGCGTAACGATACGCGGGCGCGGATTTCATATTACGGCGGCGTATCTGGAGATACGCCGCCGCAAAAGGTACGTGAATCTACCCCTATATGGGCTTTGGTGGGGAGGGCTCTAAGAAGTGTTTAGTGGGGTTTCAGAGCCCGACAGCAGGGCAGCAGGGATGTCTGAGTAGGAGTTGGACTCCATTGATGCCGGCCAGCTCCCCTGGGCTTCACTTTCCTCTCCACGCGGTTCCGCCATCTTGGGATCGGAGGGGGTGAGCCGAAGTTGGGTCAGAAATTTTGTCTATTGCACCCCGAAGTCTCTTGCCTTTGCTGGTTTAGTTTCCCCCTTTTGTTCTCCTTCGTTTTTAGTACATTCCACCAAAAGTGCGTGAAAATCGGAGCATAGTAGGCTCAGCAGGCCGGGAGAAGGTCGGGAGCTCAAAGCAGAAGCGTCTTCACTCAGCCATGTCCAGGCCATGCCCACCCATGTTTGTTATTTTTAAAGGGAAAAAAAGGAAGTTTTACAACTCCTTTTTAAAAAGGAGCTGTTTGCCACGATTAAGACATTTCGTGACTCGTTGGTCAGTCCATCGGCTAGTCAGCCTTCCACATTTGAGTCTTCCCAAGTTCCTAGTTTGGTCCCAGAGAACCTTTCGGAAGACCCTTCTGCCAGACAATCCCCCGCTCCTCCCGGTGAGGGTTCAGAAGAGGAGAAAGGTAATAGGGCGGAGGTAGCCCCATCTAAGTTCAAATTGTCCCTGGAAGAAGTGAATGGGCTTCTTGGAGCCATACGTGTTACCCTTGGCCTAAGTGAAGAAAAGGAACTAACTTTGCACAACTGCATGTATGCAGGTCTAGGTGAACCTAGAGTGCAGACCTTTCTGGTTAATTCTGTAATTTCAGACTCCATAATGAAGGAATGGCAGGAGCCAGAGAAGAGACGTTTTCCGTTTGAGGAAGACCCCTCTGCGGTATGGAAAAAGGTCCCCAGGTTGATGCTGCCTTCTTCCAGGTCTATATATCCATTGACCTGACCTTTGAAGACATGGGGGTCCTAAGGGACCCAATGGATAAGCATATGGATCTCTTGCTCAAGAGATCTTGGCAATCAGCAATTTAAAGCCAGCCATGGCTACAACATATTGGGTTAACCAGCTAGTCTCATAGTAGTGGATTCACCCAAACAGGAAATTTTGGATTCCTTTTCTTCCTTTTCTACCTTGTCCTCTGTAGTAGCTTATATAGCGGATGCTTAAGCCGAAGCAAATAGAATGTCGATTAACAAATTTGTCAAGAAGAGCATTAATGACTGTAGACTTGGCCAGGGGATGCAGAATCAAAGAGTAAACTCTGTGGGATTCCCTTTTGGGGTTCTATAATTACATTTTCTTGGTCAGGAAGCCAACAGGGAAATTCAGATTGATCCTCAATCTAAAACCTCTGAACAAATCTGTCATGTACAGAAGGTTTAGGATGGACTCGATCTTTTCAGTCCGAAATCTGCTGACCCCAGAATGTTAATAGATTTAAGGGAATCTCTCTCCAGTTCCAGAAGTGTCTCAGATTGGCGGTAGAGATGGAAGGCGTGATTCATCATCTGCAGTTCAGGGCCCTGCAGTTCGGTCTGTCATCCCCTCTTCAGATCTTTACCAAGGTGATGGTGGAAGCCCTAGCCCCGCTAGACGACCTACTATTCTTCGCCCCCTCAAGAGAGAGGTTGCCAGACAACTTGACCAAAGCATGCAACTACCTGGAATCGCTAGAATGGATTCTAAACCTCCAGAAATCCTCCCTAATCCTGTTACAGGAGGGTTGCTTTCTGGACTACCAAATAAATTCAGTAGAACAAGTTTTTTTTTTTCCCCCCAGGAGAAAAAGGACAAGGTGCAGACACTGTTGATGCCAAGACCAACCAGCCGATAAGCCAAATAATGTCGGCATTAGGGGTACTTAACTCAACAATGCCGGCTACTTAGTGGGCAAGACTGCATTTCAGGTGTCTACAAATTTTTCTCCTGAGCTCTTGGGACACAGCTTAAGATCCCTGGACACGCAGGTGAAGATTCCAACTCGGGTAAAGAGGTCACTTTGGTGGAAAAATCAAGGGATCTAGAGTGGGACTTTCCAGTCGAAGGAGTTTGGTGCAAGAAGGAGGCGACAAGATCCTCAAACTTAAGAGGGCTGAAGGTCGATCGCCTTATCTCTGCTAATGTTTACGCCGGATCTACAGCATCACCACAGTCAGTCTAAACAGATAGGGGGGCACAAGGAGCAGGTCCTTACAAACGCTAGCAGCGGAAATCCTTATGTGAGCAGAGAAGGGCTTGCTATCCCTGTCAGCAATCCACCTAAAGGAGTCCCTGAACAGAGTTGCGGATTTCCTAAGCAGACACCCTGTTCAGGGGGCAAAGTGGTCTCTGAATCCGCGGGTCTTCAACAATTTCCAACATGTGGTGGACAGGTTTTGCCTCAAGGGAGAAGGCACGGGTTCCGCAATTCTTTTCCTTGAAAAAATCTCTACGGATCGCAAGGGATAGACACTTCAGTGCATCCATGGAGATTTCACCTTTGCTACGCTTTTCCCCCTGTTCCAGTTAATCCCACTGGTATTAAAGGGGTTGTAAAGGTAAAAAAATATTCCCCTAAATGGCTTCCTTTACCTTAGTGCAGTCCTCCTTCTTCACTTATCTCATCCTTCGATTTTGCTTTTAAATGTCCTTATTCCTTCAAAATAATCCTCACTTCCTGTTCTTTTGTCTGTAACTCCACACCGTAATACAAGGCTTGCTCCCTGGTGTGGAGTGTCGTCCTTTGAGGGGGCGAGCAGGAGAGCCAGGACGCTCTCTACGTTGCAGATAAAGGAGCTGTGTGTTAGTGGGCATCCTGACTCTCCTGCTCGCCCCCTCCCCCCTCAATGGAGGGGGCAAACATGACACTCCACACCAGGGAAAAAACATTTAAAAGCAAAATCGAAGGATGAGGTAAGTGAAGGAGGACTGCATTACGGTAAAGAAAGCAATTTAGGGGGAAAAAAAAACCTTTACAGCCCCGTTTAAGGAAGATACAAAGGGAGAAGGTACCTGTCATCCTAATTACTCAGTTTTGGCCCAAAAGGGGTACCTGTCATCCTAATTACTCAGTTTTGACCCAAAAGGGCCTAGTTCTCAACTGTTCTGGAAATGGCGACCAAGCCTTGCTGGCATCTACCTCCCAGGCAGGATCTACTAATCCAGGGTCCAGTAAATCATCCAGAGGTGTCCAGCCTGTCTCTCGCAGACTGGTATCTGTAGAGCAGCTCTTAAATATCTTTATAAATGATATTGGGTCTGAGATCAAAAGTAACATTTCTGTCTTTGCAGATGACACCAAGCTATGCAGTGCAATACCATCCTTACAGGATGTCGCCAATTTACAAGTCGACCTCAATGCTGTCTAATTGGGCGACTATGTGGCAGATGAGGTTTATTGTTGATAAATGTAAAGTTATGCACATGGGGGCTAAGAATATGCATGCTAGGGGGAGTACAACTGGGGGGATCCATAGTGGAGAACAATCTGGGGTTTTTAGTTGGTCATAAGCTCAATAATGGCATGCAATGCCAAGCTGCAGTTTTCAAAGCGAGCAAAGTCCTTTCTTGTATTAAGAGAGGTATGGACTCCAGAGAGAGATAAAATTTTGCCCCTGTACAAATCATTAGTAAAGACCTCATCTGGAATATGCAGTCCAGTTTTGGGCACCAGTTCTCAAAAAGGATATTGGGTAACTGGAGAAAGTGCAGATAAGGGCAACCAAATTGATAAGAGGCATGGAGGAGCTCAGCTATGAGGAAAGATTAGAAGAACTACATTTTATTCACTCTTGAGAAGAGGATAATAAGGGGGGATATGATCCACATGTACAAATATATAATGGGTCCATATAGTGAACTTGGTGTTGAGTTATTCACTTTACGGTCAACACTGAGGACAAGGGGGCACTCTTTACGTCTAGAGGAAAAGAAATTTCATCTCCAAATACGGAAAGTTTTCTTCACAGTAAGAGCTGTGAAAATGTGGAACAGACTCCCTCCAGAGGTGGTTCTGGCCAGCTCAGCAGATTACTTTAAGAAAGGTCTGGATTCTTTCCTAAATGTACATAATATAACTGAGTACTAAGATTTGTAGGTAAAGTTGATCCAGGGTAAATCCGATTGCCTCTCGGGGGATCTGGAAGGAATTTTTTCCCCTGCTGTAGCAAATTGGATCATGCTCTGCTGGGGTTTTTTGCCTTCCTCTGGATCAACTGTGGGTATGGAATTGTACTGTGTTTTTATCTTGTTTGTTTATTTTTTTGTGGTTGAACTGGATGGACTTGTGTCTTTTTTTCAACCAGACTAACTATGTAAAGAGCAATGGGTTTTCAGACAATCTAGTTACAAGATTGCTAGCAAGCAGATAGAAGGTGACGAGAGCCATCTATACCAAGGTCTGAAAGGTCTATACCTTATGGTGCGATTCATCTGCTCAAGACCCAGAGACCCTTGGTTACATCTTGGAGTTCTTGCAAGATGAAGCAGATAAGAGACTAGCGATCAGTATTTGAAGGTACAGGTTGCTGCACTAGCAGTGTTCTTCTAAAAATCTGTGGCCTCAGAACCATTGGTAATCCGCTTTTTTTTTTTAAAGCCCTTACTTGATCTAAACCAGCTTTGGTCAAAGGTTTCCCTAAATGTGACCTGTCGGTAGTGCTGCAATTCCTAGCAAAGAGTCCATTTGAGCCTCTGGAAGAAGCATCTCTCAGATGTCTCGCGCTTAAAGCTGTGTTTCTGATCGCCATTACTTCAGCATGCAGGATAGGTGAGCTACATGCTCTGTCAATTAGGGAACCTTACTTGTCACTGTTTCCGGATAGTTATACTGAGGACAGACCCAAAGTTCTTACCCAAGGTAGCTTCAATACATAATTGTTCACAAGACATTGTGCTCCCAACATTCTGAGCAAACCTATCGGTGGGAGAAGGAGACTTTTTTCATATGTTGGATGTCAAAAAGACTTTGTTATGTTACCTAGAAATAACAAAGCACTCCTGCTCCCTCCTGCTAAGTGCCCCCCACAGCAAGCAGTTTGCTATGGGACAGCCGAGCCGCAGCTCCCTGTGTCCATTCAGACACAGAGCTGCTGCCTGGCCCTGCCCCCTCTCTCTCCTCATTGGCTCACTGACTTTGACAGCAGCTGGAGCCAATGGCACTTTGCTGCTATCTCAGCCAATGAGGCAGAGTCCCGGACAGCCGAGTCACTCGTACAACATGTCTCGATCAGGATGGGATTCAGGTAAGTATAAGGGGGGCTGCTGCACACAGAGGGCTTAATGCATAGCATGCGTTAAAGTAGTAGTAAACCCTGTTAATGAAAGTTAAACTAAGCACATATATATGTAGTGTTTTGATTATCTCTCTCCAAAGCTCTATACGTCCTTTCTCTCTGGTTCCTCTATTATGACATGTGTCTGAGAACTTCCCAGAAATGACTCGTGCGGAAAACCATAGGTGAACATTTGTCAGCAGGGAGCTTGTCTCTTCAGACTACAGCTCTATGTGCCGTGCTGATAGTCTTTTTTGGGCATGAGTCTGAGTGCTGTAATAAAATCAAAAGGTGCTTCAGCAAAGTATTCGTTTTTTAAGAGGGTGCACACTTATGTGACCGTATTTAATTTTCTTTATTTTTACTTCCCTCCCCATTTTTTTTTTTTTTTTTTACATCACAGAAAATGTAGACTTTTTTTTTTTTTTTTTTTTTTATATCCACTGTATGTACTGTAGATGGGAAGCCATTTGTAATTTTATGGTTCACTCTGCTTCTTTAAAACGTATCTAATGTAAAAACATGTACCGGTATTAATTTCCTTATTGTATTTTAGTTTATTTCTATCCTTCTCTTATTAGTCTCAACAATCTTGCCGTTTTTGTAAACTTACTCTCTGACAATCTGTTCTGTGACATGTATTCACTGTGCCCTTTTGATGGGTCACAGGCCTCACAGAATCTGCCTTTTGAACTACAGAGCTACTTGGGAGTTTCAAGAGGTGGAGTCAGTTCAGGCATCATTTTTTTGTAGGCAGCAAGGTACCATGGGAAATGTAGTCCCAGGGGCATCATGACGAATACAAAACCAGGGTTGTGGTAGAGACATAAATACACGCACACAGGTTAAACTGGATGGGCTGGTGTTTTTCTTCAACTTTGCCAAATATGTAACTACTGTTCTGTAATCCCTCGAATAATCCACTTGTATCCAAACCTTCTTATGCCTTCACCAACCACCTATTAACGTGAACACCACCACCATCATAGTGCGCTTACCAGAGTATAAGAACCTGCATTACAGAGGTCAAATCACGCTTCTTAAATCTATCCAGCTGGTAGCTCAAGGAATCCTACAGCATGCAGTTAGTGTTTGTAAAGTATCCATTCTCAAACCAATGAGAGCCCCATAGTGTAGCATACTAGGAACCTTTTTATTTAAAATGTGTAAAATTAAACTCGCACGTACGAGTACATTAAAAGCAGGTATACACGGCACCTCCAGACCTTGCTGGCGTGATGACTTTGGCACTTAAGGCTCCACAGAACATCCTTGGAGGGTTGCGCGTATAGTGTGAATGAGGCCTTAATGTCCTGGCTGTTGAAACCCAAGTCTTGAAGTGCAAAGGTGTTGCACCTGAAAATCTTTCTTTGCCTGCTGTAAACATAGACTTAGTAATGTAGAATTATGGCTATCCTACAGTTGAGACCTGAGCAGGTTCCCCCCCCAACCAAAAATTAAGTTAGCAGCTACAAATACTTTAGCTGCCGACTTTAAATATTCGTCCACTAGCCTGTCCAGTAATCCCTTGATGTTGGCACCCCAACCAACTTTTCAATCTGCTCTTGGGTGGTGCCGCTGCCATTCCTTGTAAGGGAAACTGGCAGTGAATCCTTGCTAAACTGTGCTTTCTGAATAGCCCGGCGGTGGAGGGGGGCGGAACTTCCAGGGGGCCGCCGCAAGGTCTCCCATAAGTGTGAACAGGTACCCCCCCCCCCCCTTAAAGTTGGCAAAAGTGGTGGTGGAGGAGGAGAGGAAGCAAGCAAGTGCCCTTTTGGGTGGAGCTCCGCTTTTAATGCATTATCTGCATTAACCACTTCCGGCCGGAACGCCGATATGTCGGCAGCCATAACCCAGGTATTCTCTTCAGCTGGCGGTCCAGTTTTCCGATAATGGTGGCCTCCACGTCGGATTCGCTGCAAGATCACTTTTATCGGCGGCGGGAGAGGGAGCCCCCCTCCTGCTGCTCTCCTGTGCCCTCCGCTGCTTACCAGAGCCGTTGGCAGCGGCAGAGGCGATTGGGTCGTCTCGTGGCTGGGGTATTGAGACTAGTGAGGGGAAGATGGCCCCACCCATCTCCATACCATATCGCATTTTAGTGTAAATATGAGATCTGAGGTCTTTTTGATCCCCATATCTCATATTTAAGAGGACCTTTCATGCTTTTTTTTCTATTACAAGGGATGTTTACATTTCTTGTAATAGGAATAAAAGTGGCACAAATTATAAAAAAAATTTAAAGAACAGTGTAAAAAGTAAAATTTTAAATAAGTGGAGAGCAGAGCTCATGTGCAGAAGCAAACGCATACGAAAATGGTGTTCAAACCACACATGAGGTATAGCCACGATAGTTTGAGCAAGAACAATAATTCTAGCCCTAGACCTCCTCTGTAACTCAAAACGTTCAACCTGTAGAATTTTTTTAAAGGTCTCCTGTGGAGATTTTTAAGGGTAAAAGTTTGTCGCCATTCCACAAGCGGGCGCAATTTTGAAGCGTGACATGTTGGGTATCGATTTACTTGGCGTAACATTATCTTTCACAATATAAAAAAAATTGGATTAACTTTACTGTTTTCTTATTTTTTTATTAAAGTGCGCTTGTAAGACCACTGTGCGAAAACGGTGTGACATGAGGTATTGAAACGACTGACATTTTATTCTCTAGGGTGTTTGGAAAAAAAAGTATAATTTTTGGGGGTTTTAAGTAATTTTCTAGCAAAAAAATAAATGTTTTTAACTTGTAAACACCAAATCTCAGAGGCTTGGTCCTTAAGTGGTTAAGGTAAAAAACATTTTTAATCGCTTGCTGACTGTATACTGTATATATGGCTCTGCTGCTCAAGATCCCGTACCTACTGCAACTGGTTGGTTAAGATCATCGGCATTATGATAACTCGCAGGCACTCTATCGTGGCTCTGGCTGGCTCTGTCACAGTGTGTCACATGACATGGCTGCTGATGCATATGACCAATAAGTTAACAAAAGCACCCAGTAGCCATGTTATGTGACACTCTGTGACAGTGCACTGCCAGCCAGGCCATGATAGAGTTCCTGTGTCTTATGATGCCATCCATGAGGCCAGAAAGACAAGCCAGTGCAATGTAGTCTATGTAGACACTCCCAAAGCACACCTGTGTTGAAGCCTTGAAGGCACTGGCAGCCCCACGATCTGATCCGCTTCCCCTCTGTTCCTGCTGCTGGATACTGTCAGCTGAGCTCAGCTACCTCTCTTCCTGGCGCCACCCCCTGCCTGCCTCCACACCCTCTCAAGTCTCCCTCCCCAGGCCCCGGCTACTACTGGGTGTGGAGCGGAGCTGAGCAGAGGAAGATCACTCCACTGGGGAAGACAAGGAGATAGGCAGGAAGGCGGCTGGCTGGGACTTGAGCCAAGGTATTAGGAAATGCAGGCAGGAGCGGAATTGTCATGCACCCGAAACTGAAGAAATAGTTCCTCTCCGACTAGCACATGATCATCAGAAAGGGGCACAGATAATGAACCCCCCCCCCCAAGCCAATAGAAGCAGGTTTTATTTTTTATTTTTTTTTATTATTATTATTATTGTTATGCACTGAAATTGCTCGGGCCCCTGTTTAAATCCAATTGGGGACAAAACTGGGGATAGACTTGGTCCGAGGACAGTGTCCTCATTCCAGGGGCTGTCCCCCGGAAACCGGGAATGTCTGGTCACCCTACCTTAGTAGCGATTATGTCTGTTTTACATGTGTCTTACATGTTACCTTGAAGTCCTAGTCCTTCCCTCTTTGTGCCATGCTTCTAGACATTTTAAAGAGAGCTTTGACAACATCCAGATAATAAAGAGCAATCTGAGTACATCTAAAAGTCACAGCTTCTCTAAGATTGATGGATTTCTATTTGTCATGTTGTTAGGACCTCGGCAAGGACATCTTGCCTCAAAATCCACTGTTGCCAGGTGCATAAGACAACTCCTCTCGAGCTTACAGGTTAAACAATAAGACCCCTCCAGCACTTTTATGTGCTCACTCCTTCTCAGTTCATGCCTTCTCCAAGTCCTACCAGGTGAAATTCCAAGCTTCTGTGAATGCAGCTTTCAGGTACAAAGTTCCTGCAGCAGAAACCAAAATTGCATCTGTTGACTTTGTGATTGTTGGGCCTGTTGGCACAGTTCTGTTTGCCTTGTTGTTGCCCATGCTTCTTGTTCATTGCTTGGGGATGTTCCAGGATCTGTGAATAGTCAAATTGTGTCCAGCACAATACAATTAAAATAAAAATAATTTTGATTTGCCTTCAATTTTGTATTGTGGACTAAGGGCCCGTGAACGGTCCGCTGAGCCGGCGGATGACAGGGCGGTCCCCGCACACTGTGCAGGGACCGCCCTGTCAGATCTCCGCTCTCCGCTATGGGGGGGATCGGATGAACATGGACAGTCTGTCCGTGTTCACCCGATCCGCTCTGCAGACGAATGGGGGAAAAATAGGATTTTCCTCCGTCTGCAGAATCGGAGGGTTGCGGACACCCGCTATCTCATAGGGATCAATGTATGTCCCTTTTTTATCCGTAAACAGATGGATGAAAAAGCAGCATGTGTGAAAGGGGCCTAAAGTACAAGACGCCCTCCCCTCTGTTTGATTTTATATTAATCTGCATTGTTTTCTAAAAACTAAGCTCTCATGGTGTAGGGTAGGGTTTATAGAGGTACAAACAAGGGTGTGTCCTGCAAAGCTTTATCAGTGTCTAGTCACCTGAAGGTACCAGCATATAACCCAGGGTCTATGACTATACAGCCTGTGTCCTATATTTTCCTAGGTCAGGAATTCCTCGTTTTGCTCTCTTCCTTGTTGCAACAGAATTTTATATCATTGTTCTGGGTTTTATACTTCTGGATAATTTTTATAGAATAAAATGTATTCTCTAACTTTTTTACAGATTGTGAGAAAAATAGACATGGACTTTCTATGTACGAATTTAAATGTGCATAATATTAATATTATACATTT
The DNA here is from genome assembly GCF_905171775.1 of Rana temporaria. Classification (NCBI taxonomy): domain Eukaryota; kingdom Metazoa; phylum Chordata; class Amphibia; order Anura; family Ranidae; genus Rana; species Rana temporaria. Next base: position 282,068,747 of record NC_053491.1, on the reverse strand, counting down.
TCTGTTTTGTAGGTGACCATCATGAATTATGAAAATCCACCGCCATATTCAGGTGCAAACCCTACAGCTCCTTACCCTCCATATGGACAACCGCCAGGTGGCCCAGGTCCCACTCCGTATCCTGGTTATCCTCCAGGCCCTGTAGGCTATCAGCCAGGGCAACCAGACTATCAGCCAGGGCAACCAGGCTATCAGCCAGGGCAACCAGGCTATCAGCCAGGGCAACCAGGCTATCAGCCAGGGCAACCAGGCTATCAAGGCTATCCACAGTATGGCTGGCAGGGTGGCCAACCCCCTGCTCCAGTTTACATGGATGCTCCTAAAAATACAGGTATGTATGAAATGTAGGAGCCGTATGTTGGCCGAACGTATAATTGCAATCATTTAAACTCAATTTGATGAGCTCTTCTTCTTTTTTTCTTTTTTTTTTCAGCAATTGGGGGGGGGGGGGGGAGAGTATATATTGGTGGATAATTCACTATTTTCAATTGACCACTAAACAGTCAAGCTAAGAAACACTATCATGAATGTGATGGAAACCACTTGATGGAGCTCCTGTTTTCAACAAAATTGTATTTGCATTTATACTATTCGTTAACTTTCAGCCTGTAAAATGTATTAAATTGGTTAATGGAAAGTGGCTTTAAAATTGCTATATGTATGGTTTAGTATTCCAACTATAACCTAAGAAACAGAATTGCTATATGTATAGTATGCAAGTTTTAAGGCTTAGAGTACCTCTCATGTTTGCCTAAACTCATGATTCATTTCAGTCTATTTGCTTTTACAGCATTCAACAATAATGGACAATAGGATGTGTCCTATAACGGTCTTTATAATGGACTGTGAAGCATTTACTGTGAATGCTGTTCTACGTGTAGAGTGTTTCCCTTTTTATGACTTATGAACTTGCTTTAAAACAAGTAGACTATCAAACAGGGGCGGACTGACCATTGAGTCACTCGGGCACTGCCCGAGGGCCCCATGCCACTAGGGGGCCCCATCAGGGTTGCCAGGCTCAGTAAAACCAGGAACAGTATGTAAAAATCAGTTTTTTTTTAGATTTGTCCCTGATATGTCCGAAACCGACATGCTTTTGATGTGAAAATCCCGAGATTTTAGCTGCCCTGCCTCTGCAGTGCCTCCTGGCGTGGTGGCCATCTGTAAGCCCAGAGGCCCCATAATCTTCTATTGCCCGGGGGCCCAATGAGTTGTCAGTCCGCCCCTGCTATCAAACCAAATCTTCAGTTTAACACAGTGGTCCTCAACTAGGGTTGTCCCGATACCACTTTTTTTAAGATCGATTACAAGTACCGATTACTTTTTTTTTATTTTTAATTTTTTTATCTTGTGACGGTGGCACACGTGTCAGTAGTGTTGTGTGTGTGTGTGTGTGTGTGTGTGTGTTTGTTTTGTTTTTTTTTGTTTTTTTAATCAGCGCTGTTGGGGGGCTTTGGTGAGATATCAAGGGTCTTAACAGACCTCTGACATCTCCCATTTGAGACAGGGAAAGGGACTAGGGACACAGATTCCCCAGTCCCTTTCTCAGCGGCCTCAGCTGCACTGAAAATGAATGGAGAGAAGACGGCGGCTCCTCTCCATTCATAAACTGAAACATTGTAAACACAGTTTATGATTCAGTTATGTGAATGGACAGTCAGTCATCACTGACTCTGTACATTCGGAAAAAAAAGGAGCCAGATTTACCGACTGCTACTTACGTTCTCCATCCTGACAGATCAAGGAGGTGGAGGAGGAGAACAGAGGGGGACACCGGTATGGAGGGGGACAGCAGCATGGAGAAGGACACAGAGGTGAACGGAGGGTGATGGCAGCATGGAAGGGGGATAGCAGCAGAACGGGGGTGGGATGGAGGTGGATACAGGGACAGTCAGCGGTGATCGTGTGTGGGAGAGTTGCAAGCAGCTGAAAGCCAGGGGGGGGGGGGCGGAGAAACGTCTGTCAGACTTTGCAATCCATACAGGGTGATCGGTGCTTGTAACTCCCCCACTGCACTGCTCACCCTGACTGTCCAGGTATCGGGTGAAGCATCAGAGCATTTGCCCGAGTTCAATTCCTGTCCTCGGGACCCACTAACAGACCAGGTTTGCAAGATAACTAAAATACATCACAGGTGATATATAATTTGATGCTCAGTGATTGCAGAATTCTAGTCTGCATCTCCCCTAGGTAATACTTAAAATCTGGCTTGTTAGTGGGTCCTGAGGACAGGAGTTGCGAACCACTGCTTTAACTACTTGAGCCCCTGGCACCGTTTTTACACTGTCCTTTTACAAAAAAAATATTATTTTAAGCACCCCTCCCTCCAAGCTCGCACCCAGAAGCGAACGCATATGCAAATCATGCCCACATATATGAATGGTGTTCAAACCACACATTAGCTATAACTGCGATCGTTTTGAATGAGATCGATAATTCTAGCCCAAGACCTCCTCTGTTACTCAAAACTGGTTATCTTTAACTTTTAAGTGTTGTCTATGAAGATTTTTAAGTACCAAAGTTTGTCGCTCATTCCACGAGCGGGCACAATTTTGAAGCATGACATGTTGGGTATCAATTTACTCTGTATAACGTTCTTTTACAATATAAGAGAAATGTTGCTGACTTTACTGTGTGTGTGTGTGTCTGTGCAAATACGGTGTGAAGAAGTATTGCAACAATGTCTATTTTATTATCTAGGGTGCCTGGAAAAAAAATATATAATGTTTGGGGGTTCCAAGTAATTTTCTAGAAAAAATAAATTATTTTAACTTGTGAACAAGTGTGCAAAATAGGCTCGGTCCTTCAGTGATTATAGCAGCCAACACCCAGCGTTATGCCCAGGAGATCATGCAATTGGCTCCTGGGGCTTGTGATGCTTTCACAAAGTGCTCCAAAGGAGTGCTTTGTAAAATCAAAAGTAAACCCCACACTTCTGTGGTGTTCTCCTTGGGGGAGACCGAGACTAATGAGTTAAAATTTGAAATATTTGACTGTAGCAGGAGCAAGTTTGTTCACTGAAGGACTGGAGAACAGTGCAATAATAGGTGTCAATATAAAAAAGCAGGGTGCTTATATTAATACCAAGCAAAAAATCACCTTTATTGAAAGCTGCACCCTTACATGTCAAAAATCGCCAATCTGCCAGTGGATGGTAATACAGCAGGTTAAGACAGCAGAGCCGATCAGATGAAAGTACTTTAAGGCAATAAATGGCCAACAGGCATGCAGCAGAAGGGGCTCCAAAGCGCCTTTGAAAAAGAGGGCCTAGTCCATTGAAACGTGTTATGCCAACCCCCACCCGACATCACCAAATAATTTTAACAACTGTCATCTTCACCATGTGGCTGGCGAGGCTGCTGACTCTTTCTTTTTTTTTTTTTTTTTTTTCCCCAAGGCGTCTTCCAGGACAGCCCTTGAGAGATGGAGCTTCTCCCTGGACAGGAAACACATCACCTCCAGCTCTTTAAAAGGCGGTCCCTCAGGCATCTGGTCAGTTTTATGTGTTTCCTCAGATGGAGGAGACATGTCACCTGAGGAACCGTCTTTTTTTAGAGAGGGATGGATCCGGGAGAGTATCCATCTCCAAGGGTGAGGGAAGACAGCCTGGTTAAAATCTCTCCGCTCGCGGCCACAGGTTCCCTCCGCTTGGGCATGGAGTTCCCCGTTCCTCCTTCCCTCCGGAGCCCGGCGAGGGAGTGGGCAGTGATGGCCAGCATGGCGGCGTCGGCAGCAGGAGAGCTCTCTCCTCGCGGTGGGCGCCGTGACCCGGAAGTCGCTGGGCGTAACCTCCGGCCGGGATGCACGTCATCACTGTGCGCCGGAAACTCTGGTTCCGGTTTCCGGCGCAGGGATGGAAGGAAGGCCGATATAAGGCAGCAAGCATGGGCTGTACACTGCCTGTATACCGGAGCAGCATGGACGCTTCACACGCTCCAGGGGAGTCTGGCGCCGGCTCTTCACAGGTAGGCTGGCCATGCCAGAACCTTTTTTTCCTGTGTTTTTCACCTGCATAGAAGGGGAGCTAGATAGGGCTGTGTACCTATGTAGAGCTCAGTGGGCACCTTAGGACAGGGGAGGAGGGCACTGTTATGTGTTTTTCATCTAAAGAGACCCCTCCCTCTTTTGTGCCCTGTTAGAAAGATCCAAAAGACCACCGTGCAAAAGTCCCTTCCAGAGCCAAAAGGAAGTTTCCCACATGTAATGCAAGAATTGCATCTGGTTATACCAAAAGCCTATGTGGCCCCTGTATTACAACAGTGTTGAACAGCGAGGAAGATTCCCCACTTACCAAGTTCCTTGGTTCTTTCAAAGATGAAATGCAAGCTACCTTCCAGTCTTTCAGAAAGCTCATTGCTGATATGCAAATCCCAAGTCCAACTGCCAGGCAGCAAGAGGTGCCCACCTCTCCCACTCCGGTAGCATCAGGATCAGGTGAACCTGTGGAGAATGAGGAGGTTTCCCTTAAAAATTATGATTCGGATTCCTCCCAGTCAGATTCTGGGCAAGAAAATTATCAGGATGACTCCCGCACCCCCACCAGATTCAAACTCTCCCAAGAGGAGGTAGATGAGTTAATAGGGGCCATTCATGAAACGTTAGAGCTGAAGGAAGAAAGGACTTCGCTCTCACGACATAAGATGTACCAGGGGTTAAGCAGGAAAAAACAAAGTATTCCTAGTACACAAGCTGGTGTCAGACTTGGTGCTTAGGGAATGGGAGGAACCTGATAAAAGGCCCTTCTTTTCAGGTGGACTGAAAAGAAGATTCCCGTTTGACGAGGACCCCAATGCGGTTTGGAACCAGTCCCCAAAACTGGATGCCCCCCTAGCGAAGGTGTCAAAACACTCAGACCTAGTATTCGTTGACATGGGACATTTAGCGGATCCCATGGATAAAAGGGGGGATGTAATCCTCAAGAGATCCTGGGACACAGCTATGGCTAATCTTAAGCCAGTCCTAACAACCACGTGTGTAGCGCGTAATTTGGAATTTTGACTCAAACAATTACAGGAACACCTGACAGTAAGTACCCCTAGAGAAGAGTTGCTAAAATCTTTCCCCGTGCTGTTTAAGGCAGTAGGTTTTATCGCAGATGCCTCGGCAGAATCTGTAAAACTTTCAGCCAGGGCAGCTTCACTGTCAGTGGCAGCTAGGAGAACTCTTTGGCTCAAAACCTGGCCGGGAGATACCGCCTTTAAATTACGCCTTTGTAGAGTTCCATTTTCAGGTAAATTTTTGTTTGGCACCCCGCCTGATGAAGTGTTAGAACGCACTGCGGATAAAAAGAAGACTTTTCCTGAAAAGAAAAAGTCAGGTCCCAGGAAGTTTTTTCGTCCCTTTTAAAGGGCAGAAAAAAACGCACGAGAAAGGGAAACCAAATAGACCCTGGGCAGCACAAGGAGGGAAGAAGAAAGCGAAGGTGCTCTTTAACCCTCCTGACAAAAATCCCAAGCCACAGTGATGCCAGGATCCAGGTGGGAGGAAGACTGGGGGACTTCCTTCCACAATGGAAAAAACTGACCTCCTCCAACAGTTTTGTCAGGGGAGTCATAGAAAAGGGCTATGCTCTGGAGTTCAACCAAGTACCACCAAAAAGATTCTTGGTTACACAACTGGCAAAAGACCCGACAAAAGCTCAAGCATTACAACATCTCATAGGAGAACTAGTAGATCAGAAGGTCCTAATACCAGTTCCCAAACAAGAGGAAGGCCAAGGTTTTTACTCGCATGTCTTTTTGGTGCGGAAGCCATCAGGAAAATATCGCCTGATCTTCAACCTAAAACCTTTGAACACAGTCATTCGGTACAAAAAGTTCCGGATGGAGTCATTCTATTATGTCGAGAATTTACTTCAAAAAGACTGTTTCATGGCAAAAATAGATCTGAAGGATGCCTACCTTCATATTCCTATCAGGAAAAGCTCCCAAAAGTTCCTCCGCATAGAAATTCGGGTAGGGGAAAAGATCTACCACTTTCAGAGCCAAGCCCTTCCTTTTGGCCTCTCTTCGTCCCCGAGGATCTTTACCAAGATCCTAGCGGAGACGCTGGCTCCCCTAAGACTTCAAGCGTAACAGTCATTCCCTACTTAGACGACTTGCTGTTCCTGGCACCAACAAAGCAAAAACTGCTGAAAGATCTAGTGGTCGCCCAGCAGTGGTTGACTCAGTTAGGTTGGATCATCAACCAGGAGAAATCAAACCTCATTCCCTCACAGGAGACCCTGTTCTTGGGCTACATGATAAGTTCAACAGAACAAAAAACTTTTCTTCCACAAAACCAAATCGATCACCTGAGTCAACGGGTAGCGCAAATACAGACAAATCTCCCTGTCACAATAAGGGAAATAATGTCAGTCTTAGGCCTCATGACGGCCTCCATCCCAGCAGTCAAATGGGCCAGGTTCCACCAAAGACCACTCCAGTCATTTCTCCTACAAAATTTGTCAGGAAAGGACTTGGAAGACAAGGTGTACCCACCAGAAAAAAACAAAACAGGCCCTCTGGTGGTGGAGAAACCAAAACAACCTGAAAGGTCTGCTGTGGAACCCCCCTATTACGCACATCCTGACTACGGACGCCAGCAACCAAGGTTGGGGAGCCCATCTAGGGGGACAATGGGCGCAGGGCACTTGGAGTCGCCTAGAGAAGAAACGCTTGTAAAATTACAGAGAGTTAAAGGCCGTAGCCAAAGGTATCGCAGCTTTTTAAAGCCAGCTCAAACATCAACACCTACAGGTCAGGTTGGACAACATAACCTCAGTGGCGTACCTAAACAAACGGGGGAACCAGGAATCCCATCCTGATGAGCATAACAAAGGAAGTGTTTGTATGGGCAGAAGAGAATCTGGAGTCGCTGTCAGCAGTCCATCTCAAGGGTACACAGAAAAATCTAGCCGATTTTTTGAGCGGACAATTAATTTCACAACAAGAGTGGTCTCTAGATCCGACAGTATATGCAGAAATAGTTGCCAGGTGGGGTCTTCCGGAAATCGACCTATTCGCCAACAGAAAAAATGCCAAACTACCAGCGTTTTTCTCTCTGAACCCAAGGGATCAACCTGTGGCAGTCAATGCCCTCCAGAACGCATGGACATTCACCCTGACTTATGCCTTCCCACCTCTTCATCTTTTACAGAGAGTCCTCTCCAAGTTCAGGATGGAGAAGACTTCCCTTATCCCAGTGTTTCTCAATTCCAGTCCTCGGGGCCCCCCCAACAGGTCAGGTTTTCAGGATTTCCCTCAGATGAAAAGGCTGTGGTGATTACTAAGGCAGTGAAACTGATCAAATCACCTGTGCAAAATAATGGAAATCCTGAAAACCTGACCTGTTGGGGGGGGCCTGAGGACTGGAATTGAGAAACACTGCCTTATCCTAATAGCCCCTTTTTGGCCAAAAAGAGCGTGGTTTTCGCTTCTACTGTCCTTAGTAGATCGACCACCTTGGATGTTACCGTGCAGTCAGGACCTGCTATCTCAAGGTCCAGTACAGCACCCCAATCCAGCAATGTTGAATCTAGCGGCCTGGTATCTGAAGTGGACATCCTGAAATCCAAGGGTCTGTCGGACAGAGTGATTAAAACTCTGCTGCATAGTCGCAAACCAGATACCAGAGCAATTTACCTGAAACACTGGAAAAAATGTAACCTCTGGCTAAAAGACAATGGGAAAGGAGAATACGGTTCTCCAACAATATTGGAGTTCTTACAAGAGGGCATTGACAAGAAGTTGGCTTTAAGCACGATTAAAGTACAAATTGCTGCCCTATCAGTTTATGTTCAGCGCTCCTTACAGCAGGACCCGCTTATAAATAGATTCTGTAAAGCAGTTGCTAAACAACGCCCGGCCCCATCCTCTCAAGGGCTGTCCTGGAAGACGCCTTGGGAAAATCAGAGTTACCGTAGTCTTACCAGAAACTCTGTTTCCAGGAGTCTTCCAGGACAGCACGTTCCCACCCTATTCTTGAGGTAGGTATGTATACATGGATAATATAAATTTTATGTATGTTATTAACTGTATTTCAGCTCTGTCCTTCGGTTCTTGGATTAAAACTGACCAGATGCCTGAGGGACCGCCTTTTAAAGAGCTGGAGGTGATGTGTTTCCTGTCCAGGGAGGAGCTCCATCTCTCAAGGGCTGTCCTGGAAGACTCCTGGAAACAGTTTCCGGTAAGACTAACTCTGATTTTCCTCCATACTACCTGCTACTTTACTACTACATTCTCGGAGCCCCTGCTGCTGCATGCCTGGTGAATTTCCATTGCCTCTGTATACCTTCAACTGATTGGCACTGGTGTCTTAACTTGCTGTGTTGCATGTTAAAACTCCCCAATCCACCAGTGGATAGTAAGTGTGCTACTTTCAATAAAGGTGTTTTTTGCTGGTTTAACTTGGCATCCTACTTTTTGCTAGTTCATGCTTTAAGATGATCCTGGCCAGATCTTACGGGAGCTACAGAGGTGAACCACATTCCATACATTCAATCAGTTCAGCCATCCATCCCTCTACCATTTGTCTTCTATTTCTATATGTTGTCTGCTGTTATGCCACAGACTAATTGTTGTTGCATAGTACAGAGGAGCACTGATATATTTATTTTTTTGTGTAATTTTTACACATTTCAATAATGGTTGTCTGTAGGCAACAGTGAAGCATGGTGGAGGTTTCTTGCAAATTCGGGGCTGTGTTTTTGTAAATGGTGTTGGAGATTTGGTTAGGATCAATGGTGTGCTCAATGCTGAGATATACAGCCAGATAATTATCCATCATGCCATATAATCAAGGAGGTTTTTGATTATCTCCAAATGTATTCTGCAGTAGGACAACGACCTCAAACATACAGCCAATGTCATTCGGAAGTATTTTCAGTATAAATAAGAACAGAGAGCCCTGAAAGTGATGGTTTGGCCCCCATAGAGCCCTGATCTCAACATCGAGCCTGTCTAGTTATACTTCATGTAATTATGAAGAGACAGAAGAATTTGAGGCAGCCTACATCCACAGAAGATCTGTGGTTGGGTCTACCAAGATGGTGGGTACAATCCACTTGCAAAGTTACTTTAAGAACTGTGTGCAGAAGAATTGATTATGTTCTAAAGGCAAAGGGTGGTCATACCAAATATTAATTTAGATAACCGATTATTTGTGCGCTGTAAAATGACCAGTTTCCCAACGGAAAAACATACAAAACAGACAATGTAAATTAATAAAGAGGATTAATTACGTCTTGCGGTGCATGTGTGAGATTACCGTGCCAATGTCGAAGGGCGGAAGTAGGGTAGAAATGTGCTTCAGGAGGTTTCCCTAAAAATGGCGCCAACTTTAGAAATATTGGAACGAAATAATCAGATGCAAAAAAAAAAGACTGTGTAACTTACCCATTTAGATTGTGCAGATCAGCGTTTAACCGGATTATGCAGTACTGAGTTTACTATTACTTTTAATTGTTTAAAAAATAAAATAAAAATACTTCGGATTCTGAAAGCATTTTTAAATTGACATAATTTTTTTCACACCTGCTTAAAACTTTAGCACAGGTGTGTGTGTGTGTGTGTGTGTGTGTGTGTGTGTGTGTGTGTGTGTGTGTGTGTGTGTGTGTGTGTGTGTGTGTGTGTGTGTGGTGTTCCGATACCACTTTATGACCGAGTACAAGTACCGATACACTTTTTTTTTTAACCATTTACAGACCGGAAGATTTGGCTGCTTAATGACTAGGCCATTTTTTGCGTTGCTTTAACTGACAATTGCACGGTCGTGTGACGCTGTATCCAAACAAAATGGGCGTGTTTTTTTTCCTCCCACAAATAGTTTTATTTTGGTGGCATTTGATCACCTTTTTTTTTTTGCGCTAATGTAGTAGTAGATGTAGTTAGTATGGAGGAAAAAAGAGTCAGCAGCCTCGCCAGCCACATGGTGAAGATGACAGTTGTCAAATTTATTTGGTGATGTCGGGAGGGGGTGTGCATAACACGTTTCAAGGGACTAGGCCCTCTTTTTCTAAAGCAGAGCATGATCCCCCCTCCATTCGTAAACTGGGTTGCAGGGCAGAATTCCAATTTAACGGCCCTTCAAGACGACCACTGCCTTGTTAAAGAAGCTGAGGGTAAAGGGGATGGACTGGCCAAGCATGTCTCCAGCCCTAAATCCTATTAAGCGATTGTGGGGCATCCTCAAATGGAAGGTGGAGGAGCGCAAGGTCTCTAACAACCACCAGCTCCGTGATGTCGTCATGGAGGAGTGGACGAGGGCTCCAGTGGCAACCTGTGAAGCTCTGGTGAACTCCATGCCCAAGAGGGTTAAGGCAGTGCTGGATAATAATGCTAGCTACACAAAATATTGTCACTTTAGGCCCAATTTGGACATTTTCACTTAGGAGTGTACTCCATTTTGCTGCCAGCGGTTTAGACATTAATGGCTGTGTGTTATTTTGAGCTGTACACTCACTACTTTACATAGTAGCAAAGTGTAATTTATTCAGTGTTGCCACATGAAAAGATTATAATATTTACAAAAATGTGATGGGTGTACTCGCGCGCGTGTGTGTGTATATAAAATGTCAGGTTTCTGTGATGTAAAAAAATGAGACAAAGATATAAATAATTTCAGAACTTTTTCCACCTTTTTAATGTGACCTATAAACTGTACAACTCCAAACTGAAATCTTTTAGCTGGAGGGAAGTAAAAATTTAATATTGTGGTTGCATAAGTGTGCACACCCTTAAACTAATATTTTGTTTAAGCACCTTTTTGATTTTATTACAGCACTCGGTCTGTCAGCATGGCACATCTTGACTTGGCAATATTTTCCCACTCTTTTTTGCAAAAACACTCCAAATCTGTCAGACTGCGAGGGCCTCTTCTGTGCACAGCGTTGTTCAGATCACCCCACAGATTTTCAACTTGGATTCAGGTCTGGGCTCTGACTGGGCCATTCCAAAACTTTAATCTTCTTCTGGTGAAGACAGTCTTTTGTTGCTTTGGATGTAAGCTCTGGGTCATTGTCAGTTCCTCTTCATTTTCAGCTTTCTAGCAGAAGCCTGAAGGTGTTGTGCCAATATTGGCTGGCATTTGGAACTGTTAATTCCCTTTACCTTGACTAAGGCCCCTATTCCAGCTGAAGAAACAGCCCCAAAGCATGATGCTGCCACCCCCATGCTTCAGTGGTTACAGTGTTTTAGTGATGTGCAGTGTTATGCACTAAACATATCTTATGGAATTATGGCCAAAAAGTTCAAGCTTTGGTTTCATCAGACCAAAATGTATTTTCCCATATGCCTTTGGGAGACTTCAGATGTGTTTTTGCAAAATTTAGCCAGCCTTGGATATTTTTCTTTGAGAGAAGTCTTCCGTCTTGCCACTTTACCCCATAGCCCAGACTTGAAGCATTTGGGAGATTGTTGTCACATGTACCACACAGCCAGTACTTGCCAGATAATCCTGCAGCTCCTTTAATGTTGCTGTAGGTCTCTTGGCAGGCCTGTTCAGTTTTCTTGTATTTTGATAAATTTTGGAAGGACGTCCAGGTCTTGGTAATGTCACTGTTGTGACAAATTTTGGAAATTCTTTTGTACCCTTTTCCTGACAGATAACATTTAACAATGAGATCCCTCTGATGCTTTGGAAACTGTCTGCGGACTATGTTTTTTGCTGTAGGTTGCAACCTAAGAAAATGTCAGGAAAGACTACTAGAACTGTTGAACTTTATTTGGGGTTAATCAGAGGCACTTTAAATGGTGGGAGGTGTGCACTTGCTCCTATTTAACATGAGTTTGAATGTGATTTGCTTAATTCTGAATACAGCTACATTGCCCAGTTATAAGAGGGTGTGCACACTTCTGCAATCACATTATTTTAGTTTTTTTTTATTGTTGTCGGAAAGTCTGATCATGTGTATGGGCCTTTAGGCTGGTCACAATAAAAGGCCACTCTAAAATGTGCAGTTTTATCACACAGCACAATGCCACAGATGTCACAAGTTTTGAGGGAGTGTGCAATTGGCATGCTGACTGCAGAAATGTCCACCAGAGCTGTTGCCTTGAATTGAATATTCATTTCTCTACCATAAGCCATCTCCAAACTCGTTGTAGAAAATTTGGCAATACATCCAACTGGCCTCACAACCGCAGACCACGTGTAACCACACCAGCCCAGGACCTCCACATGCAGCATCTTCACCTCCCAAGATCATCTGAGACCAGCCACCCGGACAGCTGCTCCAACAGTCGGTTTGCATAACCAAAGAATTTCTGCACAAACTGTCAGAAACCGTTTTTAGGGAAGCTCATCTGCATGCTCCCCGTTCTCATTGGGGTCTCGACCTGACTGCAGTTCGTTGTCGTAAACCGACTTGAGTGGGCAAATGCTTACATTCAATGGTGTCTGCCACTTTGGAGAGGTGTTCTCTTAACGGATGAATCCCAGTTTTTTAACTGTATAGGACAGATGGCAGGCAACATGTTTGGCATTGTGTGAGTGAGCGGTTTGCTGATGTTGACGTTGGGGATCGAGTGGCCCATGGTGGCAGTGGGGTTATAGTATGGGCAGGTGTATGCTATGGATGACGAACACGGGTGCATTTTATTGATTGCATTCTGAATGCTGGGGGGGGGGGGGGGGGGTTGATCCAGATTTAAACCCACGTTCGCACGATTTCTAACTGGCATTTCAGTCCGACTTCGGGGGCTATTTGACAGACATCTGTGCGGGTTCATGCATTACATAGATGTCTATTCAAATTGCCCCTGAAGTCCCAAAAAATGGGTTTTTAGGTTTGCTAGTGTCCAAATCTTCCTGAAGGTGATGATTTCATCGGTTGTATCAAAATAACTACTGATCCTGTGTCCCTTCTTTAACTCAAAGTAAAAGTATCCTGCTTCCTTCTTTTTTGCTGATCGAAATTTGTTATTTTTCTTCTGTTTTTCTAGCTATTTCAATCCTGTACTTGCTTATCAAGAGTATAACCTACTTTTCATATTTGTATTATTACATTAGACAAGTGTTGCAGAAAAATGTTTTGAGGGTGTCCTGAAAATTTGTTTTGTATAAATAGAGGTTGGAAGGTATGAGATTAAGCAGGTTTTCCCTTGTTATACATAGTGCAAGTAGTTTCATTGCTTGGCTGCTAGCATAGCTAGGTAGAACATCCAGTTTTTCCTCATTCAAATGATACTGATATTCTTGTATTATTTGGTATCATTACAACTTCTGTGATATAGGAGGAGGTCAATATATGTATCAAAGCACTGGGCAGTTTTTTTTTATAATTGCATACGTAGGCTGAAAAAAGCCAAAAGTCAGTCTACTTCAACCGATAGAAAACCTCCATACACACAATTTTGTATCCATAGTTGATCCAGAGGAAGGCAAAAATACCCCAGTAGATCCAATTCACTCCAGAAGCCTTTCGTTATGTGAACGTTAAATCTTTTTCCTCCATGCATAAAAAGTGCCCTCTTATCTGTTATTCACTGAGAATGAATAATTCAATACTATTCATTTATTATGAATTGCACATTTTCAAGTGTATTGATATTTATTTTTTGTCCATGATCTCCACTTTATGGTATTGTAACATACTCAACCAGTTTATACTTGGGACTTGCGCACATGTATGTCAAATTATTTTTTATCAACAATGGTTTGTTTTTGTATTGAAGGATGTGTGTGTGTGTGTGTGTGTGTGTGTGTGTGTGTGTGTGTGTGTGTGTGTGTGTGTGTGTGTTTTTTTTTTCTTGACGTGGCATAATAAACTGAAACCTGATGTTGAGTGCAAATGCGTGTGCTTTCTATAGAAACACATAACGCATGTATGTTTATTGTCAGACTTGGTTACATACGTACATATTTTGTAGCGTTGGACACAACTGTGCAGTTCACTCTGTGTGTTTGTTTGTTTTTTAATCTCCATCAATTTCTATAGCCCTGTATCTTCTGCTTTTTGAAGAAGACATCTTATTGTTTTTTTTTTAGGTTGGCAATACTCCCAGCTAACGCTAATTTGATACGCTCATATGTATAATTACTAAACCGCATGTTCTTTCTAAATCCTGCGTTAACTCGCGGCAGATCTCCGCAATGTCTCCTGGGAACAATGACAAAAGCTCCCAGGAGACATTGCGGCATCGAGGAAGTGACGTAATACCCGCAGACTACCTGATGAATCCATATACAGGAAGCAGCCAGTAACATAAAGGATTACTAAGGTTCACCTGACAGTGACTCGAGCTGGGCATCGCCGCTTAGTGAAGGATTGGCTCGGGTGGCTCGGCTGCTCTAGTCCTGCAAAGGGAACTGCGTTCCTGCTGTGAAAAAAGTGCAGGAACTTCGTTCCCACGCGTTACCGCAAGACTTGAGCCTTGTAAATCATGGTGTAAATGCTTGTAAATCATGGTGGCATGGGACCTTACAGTAAACCGTTTTTGTTACAGAACTAATAAATGCATATGTTTTTGCAGAAACAAAAATGTGCATTTTTTTTTTAATACAGGAGCCTGCAATGCATTGCAGCTATTAACAGTGTATCATGGGTGCAATGTCAGGCTTTTGTAAACTCTTTTGCAGAGTGCGAGTGGGCTACAACTGCCCTGATTACTGCACTTGTATTCCATTAGGAACTATAAGCCAGTAATAGATGGGACATGTAGTTCACTCATTGATATAACTCTGTAAATTATCGATTTGGATCTGTTTGGGCCAATTTTAGATGACATTGACTGCCTGGGAGAAGAACCCCCGCACACTGTCACAGGGGGAGGGGGGTTCTCAGGGAGATTGGGACGGGGGTGCTTTGTAACACGTTTTTAGCTAAATATTGGTGTAATATGTTGCTAACGGTGGAGTTGGCCTTTAAAGCAGAGCTTCACCCAAAAGTGAACCTCCGCTTTTCGGAACCCTCCCCCCCTCCGGTGTCTCATTTGACACCTTTCAGGGGGGAGGGGGTGCAGATACCTGTATAAAACTGGTATTTGCACCACTTCCGGGTATAGACTCCCGCGGGAGTCCGGTCCCTCCGTGTCACCCCCCCCCCCCCCCGGTGTGTTCTGGGAAACACTCGGCTCCCAGAGCACAACAGGGACTAGTGAAACGCCGCAGCGCGACTGGCACATGCGCAGTAGGGAACCGGGCAGTGAAGCATAGAATGCATTAAGGTGAACAAAGAAATTCATTTACTACTCATATTTTAATTCCAACCTTTTATATAATGAAAAAAGACCGATCTATGGACCTTCCATAAAGTGGACTTTTTTTTTTTTTTTTTTTTTTTTTTCTTGCACTTGTAAAATAAAAAATAGCCAATTTTGCTGCAATACGTGCCTTAAGTCCTGAGTCTCCCACAGTACTACTTTTCTGTCATAAGCTGTCCTTTAGTCATGGGTTTGGATGACAGCCACTGTCAACATATTCCCCAAAAAGGGTAGTAGAAGTACGCAAGGCGTACACATCCTGTCTTTTTCTCACCCACTGCTGCTTCTACTGCAGTTGCCAGTAAATGTTGAGCATCGAAACGATCTTTAGCACAGGTGCAGACAAACGTATGTCTTTTGGACATTCATACAGTTTCACATATGTGTTACTTCACCAATGTGAACTATTGTCTCTGCCAATGTTAAAATGTTCTGTTCCTGAAAGTGAGTTTTTTTTTTAGATGGACAATTGATTAGTATTCACATCCCATGTGTGGCTGTAGTGATTTCATTGTTTGTTTTTTTTTTTTTTTTAAATTGGTACCTATCAGTAGGAATATAATGCATTCCTTACGAGCAATAATATGGTGTGTTTTTTTCTATTCCTTATTGTACAGTGTTTAATTTAATATTTTAAATTGGATCTTCACCCTTTTAGATCAGTGGTTCTCAACCTTTCTAGTGCAGTGACCCCTTGATAAAATTTCCCAAACTGTGGGGACCCCTAACAGTAAAATTATTTTCGCAGCGTGGGTTGTCAGCACCCAAGGCAAGACAAGTAATTTGTGCCCCTAAACCACGGACATTTAGTGCTCCCTGAGTCCCTTCCACTCGTACAGTATTAAAACCCCTTATGGTACATTTTAGGATGTTATCACTCTTTCTCTTCTGCTTTCTTTCCCCTTTATCTCTTTTTATCCTAATTTCTTGCCCCCCCCCCCCCCCATAACTCTCTAGCCATTTTCTTGTTCTTTCTCTTATTCTTTCTCCCCATTTTTCTTTGTTCCTCCCCCTCTTTTACTCTACCTTCTATGTATTCTCTATTTTTATTCCTTCACTTACTCCTTGGTGTGTGTGGGGGGAATGGGGTGAGTGGCAGTGCTGGCAGGGAGTTGGGATCAGCCAACTTAGGTGCTCTTAAACCTGGTCATCTGCTGATCTGAAAACTGTAGTGGGGACTTTCAATGGCAACTATAATCGCAGGTAGTGTTACTCACTTTGTCTCCGACTCTGTGACACCTGTGCAGGAGTTAAGGTCGCCTCCAGCCTCTCCCACTTCACATGCCTCACCAGTCAGCTGACCTCTAGTCTCTGTCCCCAGCCATGCCATTAACTGATTGGGTGGCTGTGAAGAGGCTGAATGGGCGGCCACAGCCTCCAGGGACAGCCCTGCTTGGTGGCCACAGCCTCCAGGGACAGCCCTGCTGGGCGGCCGCAAAAATGCTGGGAGAGCCAGGAACAGCCCAGGATTTGGTGACCCCTGGCAAACCATCATTTGAACCCTGAGTGGGTCCCGACCCCAGGTTGAGAACCACTGCTTTAGATGAGCTTTCCTCCTCTCCATTCACCCCCCTCCACTGCACATATGGCGTGTGTTGTGGTGTGTATTTTTTTATTTGTTTTGTTTTTTGTATTCTACTTTTTTTGTTTCCGCCCAACACCCATCCTCCGTCATTCTCTTAGGTGAATTACGTCGGTGCCTTCTGGGATATGTGACATTCATATCCCAGGAGGCAACTGGAAGCCTGCACATCGCCCCCATTAACTTAGAGGTGGGGGGCAGGCTTGACAGTGCATCATCGGAATCCTGCGCCAGAACCCAGATAAAGCGGCGTAGCTTTCCCATGACCACACAAAGAAACATGGCTGCGCAGGACCCAGCAGCGGCTGCTGAGAAGAGGACCTCAGCAGGATGATGCTGGATCCACTGTTTGGGCGAGTATGTTATATGTGCACAGTCAAGCAATCGGGTAAGCAGGGAAGAAAAATAAATAAGACGGAGGGTGAATAATTTCTAAAGTGGATGTAAACCCTCACTTATACCCAGTGAAGTGAACAGCCTCAGATGGTACACTGAGATGAAACCAATCCTCCTACATAAGTTTTACATGTATGTCTGGTCTCCCCGTCCAGATGAAGCTACGATACTCTTCATAGCACAACGTGATGATGGGAGTCAAACATATTCAATAAACCTCACTTGCCACTTGGTTTCCCCAAATTAGACATTGCATTGAGGTGGGTTTGAAAATTGGAGACCTCCTGTAAGGTTGTTGTTCCACTGCATTTCTTGGTGTCGTCTGCACTACATAATTGAAGGCAGATCTAAAGGAGATTGTACAATCAGATTGTAAAGTGTATGGCCACCTTTTATACACCTAAAATTAGTTGCGCTTTCAGTGCCATTAATTGACACACCAAACACAGAAGCAAACGCACATTTTGGCATGTGAAAAAACAAATGGCAAATGCTGCAAAATGCACAGTAAAAAAACATGCAACCCACTAAACGCCAACATTTTCCATAAGCCACATATAGCACAACCCATTTAAATCAGCAGGCTGCCCTGTGCATGTCACAGAAAAACGAGCTACAAAACGTTCACTCCCGCTATGCTAGAAGTGAATGTGGCCTGAAAGTAAAATTTGTGCAGGAACACAAGAACAATGAGGCCCCATTCACATCTGTGCATTTCCTTGCATTTCAGAAATGCACTGCACCAAAAATCGCTGTAAATGCACTAAGCTCCGATCTAAAAAAAAGTTCTGGAGCTTGCTGTGTGTAGGGAAGCACAATTCAGGTGGACGGGCTGCCCTATGTGTGATGAGTGAAAATGCTCCAAAACACCTCCCCCCACCAAAAAAAATGCATGTGGGAATGCGAGTTCTGTCCACTCCCTTCTATGTACAGTACTTGTATAGAGATGGCCATACACTATTTAATCGGATTGTGTGTTTAGTGAGAGGTTAACACTGATTGCATTTCATTAAAAAAACATGCAGCTGGGAATGGGAGGGTGGATGATGCAGGGTGTGTGCTAATGAGATCAGCTGGTCAACTCCTTCCTGTGTCATGTCCTAGAGTCTGTAAGGACATAAGACAGAAGCAATAGATACGTTTTGAATCATGGATTTAGGACAGTAAGGTACGTGTCTGTAGATTTTATGGAAAGCTTTGATGCTTTTGCAAAAAAGTACACAAATCCAATATTGGTGCATAGGGGAGCTGGAATAAAAAAAGTGAACTTGGCCTTTAAACGGACAGGTCTATAGTTACTTGGTAGAGACTTCGATCCCTTTTTAAATTTGGGCACCACATTGGCCCTTCGCCAAACCAGTGGTACCATTTCAGTCTTTAACCAGTTAACAACCGCCCTATAGACGAAATACGTCTACAAGGCGGTTGCATAACTCTGGGAGGACGTCCATGGACGTCCTCCCAGAATCGCGCTCCCGCCCGCCCTCTGGGGCGCGCACATGGGAATGTCCGTGAGGACCCGGCGGAGCACGGTAAATCGCCGCTGATAGCGGCGGTTTACCACGTGATCGCTCCGTCCAATGACGGAGCGATCACTAGTAAACAAACCGGTGTCATGTGATGACGCCGGTTCCTCCCTCCCCTCTCTGTACCGAACGGTACAGTGTGAGAGAGAAGAGGGGGGAGAGCGGCAGCAGCAGCTGCTGTGGGCTGGATCTGTGACAAATGCAGTCACAGATCCAGCCATCCATCCCTCCCTGTGCAATACTCTGCAATAACATAAATACTCTGCAATACCCCCAAAATACTCTGCAATACCCCCAAAATACTCTGCAATACCCCACAATACTCTGCAATACCCCACAATACTCTGCAATACCCCACAATACTCTGCAACGTCGCCTATGGGGATTTGTATGTAGCGAAGTTTGGCGCCATTCCACGAGCGTGTGCAATTTTGAAGGGTGACATGTTGGGTATCTATTTACTCGGCGTAACTTCATCTTTCACATTTATGCAAAAGAATGAAGAAAAAATACAAAATTTGCTAAATTTTATAACAGAAACAAAGAAAAATTCATTTTTTTTACAGAATTTTCAGTCTTTTTTTCTCTTATAGTGCAAAAAATAAAAAACCCAACAGTGATTAAATACCACCAAAAGAAAGCTCTATTTGTGTGAAAAAAAGGACGAAAATTTTATTTGGGTACAATGTTGTAGGACTGAGTAATTGTCATTCAAATTGTGAGAGCACCGAAAGCTGAAAATTGGTCTGGTTATTAAGTGGGTTTATACGTGCCCAGTGGTTAAAGGATCATTAAAGGATTTTTTTTTTTTTTAAATAACAAACATGTTATACTTGCCTCCACTGTGCAGCTCGTTTTGCACAGAGTGGCCCCGAACCTGGTTGTCTGGGGTCTTTCGCGGTCTTTCGTAGCTCCCCTGTAAGGACCTTTTTTTCCCCCTAAATAGCTTCCTTTACCTTAGTGCAGTCCTCCTTCCCTTACCTCGATTTTGCCTTTAAATGTCCTTATTTCTTCTGAGAAATCCTCACTTCCTGTTCTTCTGTCTGTAACTACACACCGTAATGCAAGGCTTTCTCCCTGGTGTGGAGAAAGCCTCTTGAGGGGGGAGGGGGCGAGCAGGCAAGTCAGGACGCTCTCTACCTTGCAGATAGAGAAAGAGCTGTGTGTTAGTGAGCGTCCTGACACGCCTGCTCACCCCCTCCCCCCTCAAGAGGCTTTACGGTGTATAGTTACAGACAGAACAGGAATTGAGGATATCTCAGAAGAAATAAGGACATTTAAAAGCAAAATCGAAGGATGAGGCACGTGAAGGAGGACTGCACTAGGGTAAAGGAAGCTATTTAGGGAAAAAAAAAATTCCTTTACAACCCCTTTCATGCGAGCAAGCTTGCATGGTGTTGAGTGCTTGCGAGCGCACTCCCGTGATACAGCCGCTCACTGTATCGCTCAGCCTCGCCCCCCGGTGCGCCACGTCATTGAATGTGATTGACAGCAGCGCAAGCCAATGGCTGCGCTGCTTTCAATCAACCAATGAATGATCCAGGAAGACGGCCGAGAAGCCTGCTCTTTCACAGCACGGGACTTTCGAGGGGTCGGGTAAGTAATCGGGGGGGGGGGGGGGCTGGGGGGCCGCTAATATATGTTTTTTCCCCTTAATGAATTGAATGCATTAAGGTGAAAAAACATTTACCTTTACAACCCCTTTAACGAGTCCCTAAATATTAGAAACCATGGCCTTAAAATTACAGAGCTCAATTCTTTTAGAATCTGTGGGTGGATGCCTTCTGGTCCAGGTGCTTTATCCACCTTTTATTCTGTCTAATGATTTCTGGACCATACCAGTTTTGAGCCATTGTGTATCATTTGGGGCTGTGTCATTACCACCCCCATTATGTACTTGATAGCAAGGTCCTGATTCTTCAGTGTTTTCCAGCAGTTCCTGACCCTGCACACAGCTCCAGGCCTTATGTCCACCCTAGTGCCTTTTTCTGACACCCAATGTTGACCATCCCTGAAGAGAGTCATTTTCCTAGTTTGTCTAATACAAAGTGGTGTTTATTTACTGAAGCTGAAGAGTGCAAAATCAGGCTCACTTCTGCATAAAAACCAATTGGCTTCCAGTTTTTTTTTGCCAAAGCTTAAGTGAACAAGCTGAGGTTAGAAGCTGATTTGGTTCCTATGCAGAAGTGATCCTGATTTTACAGGTTTAGTAAATAAACCCCACTGGTGTAGACAGAATTGCCATCTAGTGCAAGTAATCTTGCTTCACCTTCGATTAGGCTTTCTGGTTCATGTCTTTGGGATTGACAATATTTTGGGTTTGCCATTTAGCATGGTTCCCTTTTTTTTCCTGGGTTCTCTGTCCTTTTTTTGGCCTCTTTCTCTGAGAAAAGAACATCAAGCTGGTCTTTTCAGATCAAAAATTCCAGATGCTATATGCTGTACTTTGGCCTGGCAATAGGTGATTTTTCCCCTCCATCCTGGACTCCCCAAACAGGATGTATCCTCTTGTCTACTACTTGAATCTACTTCTTAAAAACACTCTTCTTGAGTCACCATGGGATTCTTTTGCTGGTCGGTTTTCTGACCTGACCCCTCCACTGGCCATTCATTACCTGGATACTTGAAGACCTTCACCTCCCAGAATAATAATAAATAAAAAAAAGCCCACCCCCTATGCAGAACAGCATTGACTATGTCATTTGTGAGCGTTAAGATCTTGCTTTTCCCCACTTTGGTGATTTTCACTTTTAAGCATGAGGGCGCTACACATGACTACTCCTTCATTCTTTCTTGCAAGGAAGTGTTCTGTACTGACTTGGATGGTTAGCAGGCAGGACACACTGTTATCCTGCTATAGATTTACCTTTAGTGAGACAGTGACAGTCCATAGACCTTTAGGGAACCCGATCTCTGGGAAGAGATCCTCTTCTGTGGTTGACCTGCAGTCGTCTATGGGGCTTCCCTTGAAGTTATTCCCCTTCCCCTATTCCTATTATCAATCGGGTCAATATTCCTAATATCAGGCTTAATACACCACTATGGTGGAGGATTCTGCTCTTTAAAGGGGAAGTTAGAGGATTCCTAGAATCATATATTTGATAACAGGCTAGGTGTGTTAGTGTGATTATCATACCCCAGAAACACCTGTGAACCCAGGCTCCAGCTGATAATGTTGTAGGTACAGTTAGGGCCAGTTCACACCATAGAAACGCGATCCAGACGCGTTCCAGGTGCTATTTTTGCATGCGCGTTTTTTACGCATTTCAGTGCGTTTTTGGTATGTTTTTAATGCAGTCCAGTGCTTTTTTTCACCCCTCTTTTATTAACCTTAGATAAAAACAAGTGTGTTCCAGTGTGTTTTTGGTGTGTTCCGGTGCGTTTTTGATGCCTTTTACAGCGTTCCAGTGCAGGTAAAATGCAGCCTGTTCTACTTTTTTTTTTTTTTCTGGAACTGGAGCGCTGGTGTCAACTATGCCATTGAAAACAATATAACCTACTTTCCATATGTTTTTGATGCAGAAAAAAATGCACTGGACTTCATGTGATGTGAACTGGCCCTTTAAAGAGTGCAGTGGCTCTGGAAACATTGTCTACATTAGTCTGCAGAACTGATGTAAACATCTTGAGGACTGAGTAATCCAAGGATTTCAGCTGTGAAACACTGAACTTGGTTCATATTAATGCGTTTTGTGTGATTTTATTTTTTTCATTCCTTTTTTTGCACTAGTGTAGTATATTTGTACAATTGTGCTGAAAAGTTTGCATACACTTGGAGAATTGGTAATATACACTATGTACCATTTTTAACCACTAGCCGACCGCGCACCGTCATTATACGGTGGCAGGTCGGCTCTCCTGGGCGAGAGCCCGTAGCTATACGGCGGCTCTTTGAGCCACCCACTAGGGGGCGCGCGTGCGCCCCCGACTCCTGTGCGTGTGCCCGGCGGGCGCGATCGCCGCCGGGCACACGCGATCGCTCGTTACAGAGCGGGGACCGGGAGCTGTGTGTGTAAACACACAGCTCTCGGTCCTGTCAGCGGGGGAAATGCTGTTCTTCTGTTCATACAATGTATGAACAGAGGATCAGTGTTTCCCCTAGTAAGGCCACCCCCCCCTACAGTAAGATAACACACAGGGACATACTTAACCCCTTCCCCGCCCCCTAGTGTTAACCCCTTCACTGCCAGTGGCATTTTTATAGTAATCCAATGCATTTTTATAGCACGGATCGCTATAAAAATGCCAATGGTCCCAAAAATGTGTCAAAAGTGTCCGAAGTGTCCGCCATAATGTCGCAGTACCGAAAAAAAATCGCTGATCGCCGCCATTACTGGTAAAAAAATATATTAATAAAAATACCATAAAAATACCCCCTATTTTGTAAACGCTATAACTTTTGCGCAAACCAATCAATAAACGCTTATTGCGATTTTTTTTTTTTTACGACAAAATATGTAGACGAATACGTATCGGCCTAAACTGAGGAAAAAAAATGTTTTTTTATATATTTTTGGGGGATATTTATTATAGCAAAAAGTTAAAAAATATTCATTTTTTTCAAAATTGTCGCTCTATTTTTGTTTATAGCGCAAAAAATTAAAACCGCAGAGGTGATCAAATACCACCAAAAGAAAGCTCTATTTGTGGGAAAAAAAGACGCCAATTTTGTTTGGGAGCCACGTCGCACGACCGCGCAATTGTCAGTTAAAGCGGCGCAGTCCCGAATCGCAAAAAGTCTTCTGGTCTTTGGGCAGCAATATGGTCCGGGGGTTAAGTGGTTAAAGAAAACATGAGTGAGCAGGCAATACACATTTCTTTTATTTCTTATGGAATTCATATTATAGTTGTAGCTCATAACCGAATGGTACATTTATAATACAAATCATGGCAAAAAGTATACCAATGAATTGACCCCTGTTCAAAAATCTGCATATGCGTTTTGTAGCTTGAAGCCTGAAGCTACAAAACGCTGGAGGGGAAAAAATCTATTGTTCTCTATGGAGATGGTTCACATCTCCACTACAAAACACCTGAAGCCAGAAGTTCAAAAACGCCTGAAGCTCAAACAAGTTCTGGGACTTTTTTTTTTTTTAGGCAGATTTGGGTGTTTTTCTGCTTTTTACATTGGTGACCCTAGACCTGTCCAAAATTGCGGTAAAAAACGCTGCGGCAAATCACGGTAAAAGCCGCAAGTATCTCGGCAAAACGCTGCGAAATCGTGGCAAAACGCTACGCTCAGGTGTGAATGCAGCCGAATACTCTGTATTGCCCTCTTTAGCATCTAAGACAGCATGCAGTCTTTTATAATAGTTGTCTGAGGGCCCAAATTCTTGCAGGTGGTATAGCTGCCCATTCGTCTTGGCAAAATGCCTCTAGGTCTTTGGTCATCTTGCATGAACCACAAATTTGAGATCTACCCAGAGTGGCTCGATAGCAAGGTCACAAGACTGTAATGACTATTTCAGAA
The DNA here is from genome assembly GCF_905171775.1 of Rana temporaria. Taxonomy (NCBI): domain Eukaryota; kingdom Metazoa; phylum Chordata; class Amphibia; order Anura; family Ranidae; genus Rana; species Rana temporaria. The sequence goes on along the minus strand of NC_053491.1, from coordinate 282,044,594 downwards.
CTTTCAACTTTTTCTGCTTTAACCACTGGAGGCTCAACGTGGCTTTGTGCCATTGTCAATGGCCTAGAGTCATTGTCATGCTGAAAAGTCCAGGAGCATTGCATGCTCGGCTTACCTGTGGGTTTTTTCTTTGTATCCCCAAACATTCTTCTGGCAGTTGTGGCTGAAATCTTTCTTGGACTATCTATCTGACTTTGGCTTCAAGAGTTTCCTGACTTTTCCACCTCTCAATAAGTGATTGAACAGTACGAACTGGCATATTCAAGGCTTTGGATAATTTTATATATCCTTTTCCATCTTTATAAAGTTTCATTACATTTTTTTTATGCATGTCTTTTGATGGTTCTTTTCTGCTCTCCATTGCTCAGTTTCTAACCTGCTCAGTGCATCCACGTGAGGGCTAAAGTTGCCAAGTGTAGCAGCAGCAGCGGAGGGGGTGAAGATGCAGACCAAGCGGGGCTTCCCTTTTGGATAGTTTTTGGCATGATTAGTCTATTTTTTTCCTGTCTTTTTTTCACCTGTCTTTAGGAAAAATGTCGTAGGGGGGTCGCCCACGAAATCAGTAACAATAGATAAGTTGAAGTCATGGTACATTTGCTCAATGGATTCTTAAGAGTGTATTTTAGACATGGAGCAAAGGGAATAGGGGCAGAGAAGAGGGGGCAGAAAGATTAGGGAAAAGAAGCACTCCATCATAGTCCCAAGGCGACAGCATCTAGGAAACTCTCAGCCCAGGAGGTAAACTCTGAGGAGTATTTGAACATGGACCATAAAGTCCAAGTGAGAAAACTGTTTGTATTAATCATATTCCTCCACAAACAGACGTTCAGGGTCCCTAATGCGGTCCACTTCAGTAGCCCAACACCCCAGGGATGGCATGGTTGTCGATCTCCAGTGATGGGGAATCCCTACTCCGGCTGCTGCAAGATAGTTTTGCAATACAGATTTTTTTAACGAATTTGAACTTGCCATGGAGTATAGATAAGAGAGCCACCTCAGGTGAAGGTTAAATGGAAGTCACCATCAGTTTACAGTATAGTTTAAAGATCTGTTGCCAAAATCCCTGTCCAGAAGGGCATTCCCACCAGATGTGGAGCATGTTCCCCCAGGAGCTAAGACATCTGTACCATCTAGTTAGTAGTTTAAATCCTTTTTCCTGGGGCTTGGTGACTAAGGTTGGCTTGTGCGTCAGGATAAAGCATTTTTGCCAGTCAATATGGGAGATAGTGATGTGGTTCTGCCTCCCAAGCCTTCGTAAATGGTGGAAGGTTAGGAGAAGAAATATTGCGCAAGAGGGAGTAAGATTGAAATACCACATGCTTTGGAGGTTCTGCCTGCATGAGCAGTTCCTCAAATCCTGTCAGTTGAGCTAGGATGTCTGACATGGATGGGAAAGTCTGGCTGTAAGAAGTAGTCTGTCTCTGAAGCCATTGCATGGGGTGTCAAGAAAGCGAACCGGAAGGGGTATCTGTCCTTAAAGTGGGGTCTGCTCGAAGGACTTGGGCAAGCAAGTCTCCTATGATCTTTTCGCCATGGTCCGAATCCCCCTTTCTCCCCCTCTGCCCCCTCCCAAATCTTTTTTTTTTCCTCTCCCTCCTGCCTATCCCCAACCCCCTCTCCTTTTTCTCCCCCCCCATTCTTTCATGTCTCTTGCCCTTTCCCCCTCCTTTTTACCCTCCCCATCCCTTTTCTTCCTTCCCCTTTTTCCACCCTCACCTCCACTACCCCCACTACTTGACATTTTATAAAAATTTTAATATCACTGACTGTTCACGGTTTTTGTGTACCTCCCCCCACTACCTTTTGAATCTGATTGGCCACATCATTATTATTTATGGTTGCCTTTTATATATCTATATATTTTGTCCATTCACATATACGTCCCCCTTGGTCGCTGCAGGAGACCTTGACTGCTGACTCTTGATCTGGCAGACTGTTGGGGTTTTAGGTAAGCAGCTCAGTCCTTGTCCCCCGTTGTATATACACTGCTCAAAAAAATTAAAGAAACACTTTTGAATCAGAACTCCTGGGATATTGATCTGGTCAGTTGAGTAGCAGAGGGGGAGGGGTGTATACAGAGGGGTTTGTTAATCATTTTCAGCTGCTTTGCTGTTAATTGAAATAAACAGGTGCACTAGATGGGCAACAATGAGACGACCTCCAAAACAGGAATGTGTTTTCAGGTGGAGGTGTCTGACATTTGTTTCCCTACTCATCTTTTCTGACTGTTTTTCACTAGTTTTGCATTTGGCTAGGGTCAGTGTCACTACTGGTAGCACAAAGAGATACTTGGACCCTACAAAGGTTGAACAGGCAGTCCAACTCCTCCAGGGTGGCACATCAATATGTGTCATTGCCAGAAGGTTTGCCGTGTCTCCCAGCACAGTCTCAATAGATTCAATAGTCTCAATAATTTTTTCCCTTTTTAAATATTGGCACCACGTTCGCCCTGCGCCAATCCAATGGTACTATTCCTGTCATTGAGTCCCTAAAAAATTGATACAATGGCTTTGAAATTACAGAGCTCAATTCTTTTAAGATCCGTGGGTGGATGCCATCATGTCCACCTTTATTCTGTCTAAATATTTTTGGACCATATCACTTTTGAGCCATTGTGGATCATTTGGAGCTGTGTCAATACCACCCCCATTATGGACATGGGCTCCCCCATGCTCCTTTGTATACACAGAGCTGAAGAAAGTATTTAATACATTTGGCATTCTCTTTGTCCCCAGTCACCCACTCTAGATTATTTTGTAAAGGTCCTACATGCTCAGTCTTGACCTTTCTACTGTTAATATATTTGAAGATTTTTTGGGGGTTTGTCCTACTATCTTTTGCAATCTTTCGTTTTCATTTTTTGCATCCTTGATTTCCTTTTTTACATATTCTATTATATTCTTTGTAACATTTAAATGATACTAGTGTTCCTTAATTTTTCCTTATATATCATTTTTTTTTTTTTTAAAGCTCTTTTCTCTTTTCGATCCTCTTTTTTTAACTCTGACCGTGAGCCACATAAGTTTAAAAGGCTAAAAATAAAACCTATTGCCCATGGGAATATACTTTGCAGTGAGGTCCCAAACAGTCTTTTTGAAGAATTCCCATTTATGTTCTGTGTTTATCGATGCCAATATTCCCTCCCAGTCCAAGTCCTGGAGAGTAGCCTTCATCCTTGGAAAATTTGCTCTCTTGAAGTTAAGTGTTTTTATCTTTTCTGTATGCATTTCTTGCTTACAGCTAACATCTAATGAAATCATGTTATGATCACTGCTACCTGAACATTAGTAATAAGCTCTGCATGGTTTGAGATTACCAGGTCCAACAGAGCATTCCTAGTTGGGGCCTCGATAAACTGGACCATAAAATTGTCCTGTAATAAGTTTATAAATTTTTGCTTTTTAACTGTCCCAGCAGTGTCATTACTCCAGTCAATTTCTGGGTAGTTAAAATCCCCCATTATCACCGGTGCAGCACTTTCCATCTGTGCAAGGAGCTGAGTCTCCACCTCCTCATTAACATTGATTGGTCTATAACAAACACTATAACAAACTCCAATGATTAACTTTAAACTACGCCCATCTATATGCAGTTCCACCCATAATGCTTAAGACTCTTCACTCTCTCCATCAACCAGGTCCTCTTTCAAACTTGATTTGAGATCACTTCTCACCCCACCACCTTTCCTTTTTACCCTGTCTCTCCGAAAGAGTGCATAGCCAGGAATAGTAATAGGCCAGTCATGTGAGTAATGAAGCCAAGTTTCAGCAATACCGATTTACATCATAGCTCTTCTCATGCACCAAAGCTTTCAACTCGCCTATTTTGCTTGGCAGACTTCTGGCATTGGTGAACAAACACTTTAATGCATTATTACATTTTGCTCTGGTGTTTTTCATATCATTTTTAGTAGTACAAGTGGCACCATAATTTCCAAACGCTGTTTACAACATGAAAACTTTCTTGTCATCTGCCATAACCCTCCCCCCATCTATCCCCATTCCACCGTCCATTAATGTCTGACCCCTAACTGACCTGTCTGCCTGATGTAAGTGTAGTTCACCCTCCCCCTAGACAGCTCATGTTTACGTTTCGGTTTCTATATTTGTTTTTTGTTTCTGCCTTACGTTGCCATAAGTACTGATGATAATGCTGATTTACATGCCGTTAAATTATCTTGTGTTGTCTTATTATTGATGCCGGGGGAGGCTCTTCTCCCACCTCTGTCTAGACCAGGAGTCTCAAACTCGAATTGCCTGGGGGCCACATGACGACAAGTTTTCATATCCCATGGGGGCCGCATGCAAACTTTCAAACTTCAAAAACAATAAACTATATACAGTTGTAGTTAATGCGTTTGCTGACACCAGTGCAGTATTAACCCCTAGCACTGGTGTCAGAAAACACATTAGCCCCAGCACTGGTGTCAGCAAACGCATTATTAACCCCCAGCACTGGTGTCAGCAGATGCATTATTAACCCCTAGCACTGGTGTCAGCAAACGCATTACTCGGGTAAGAATGGTTGTAACCTATTGGCCAGGATTTTGGTCGGCACAATCCGATATCGGCCTATAGTTTGTGCATAAAGTTTGGTCCTTGTCTGGCTTTGGGATGAGGGATATATGAGCCTCAAGTGTTTTGTAGAGGGAAGCCCTCTGACAAAGAGTTGAACATCTTAGTGAGGAAGGGCGTGAGAAGGGGAGTGAAAAGTTTATAAAACTTAGGAGTGAAGCCATCAGGGCCTGGGCGCTTTCCACTAGGTGTACCCGCAATGGCTTTTATCCTCTGTGATGGAAGTTTCCAGATCATTAAAGGGGTTTAAACCCTCATGTTTTTGTATAGGATGCATTAAGGTGAAAAAACTTCTTGCAGTTACCGGCCCCCTAGCCCCCCCCCTTTTTTACTTACCTGAGCCTGGTTTTCGCAGAGATATTGTTCAAGGATTGATAAGTCCCTGAACTCCTCGGTCATCTTAGAAGGTGAGAAGATCAATTCTCCTTGCGCCCCCCGAATACGGGGAGGATAATTTTGGATGCAGGGAGCGAGCCAATAACCTACCACATTTGTCTCAAAACGTATACTGGTGGAAAGCGAGGTTTTCCGCATATGTGCGCACCGAGGTCTCGTATAGTTCAGAGTTGTGATTGGGCCTTGGAAACGTCCGCCAGCGTTGTCACTGTTGGAATGTTTGTGCTCATTTTCTGTGTTTGAATTGCAGCCATTATGACGGCCCAACGTACCTTTTTTCAGACATTTACCCAATTGAATAAACTGCTTTTAGTGCCTCCCATTGAATGGGCAGCGATGTTGTATTTGATGCATGGTCCCTAAACGGAGTAGAGGGGAGTGAGAACGTCGGGTGTATAGGAGAGTGGCCAGTCAGTCAGTCAGTCAGTGTCAGAGGTGGAGTAGGGTGCTTCGGACCTTCCGTTACGAGCCTGCTCCCACCCAGACCTGACAGTCAGCTACTAGGCAGACTACCATTACCTGTCCTGCACAGGGAACAGCTACTAGGAACTACTGGGAACCAGGAATCCAGCTCTCTTCTCTCCTCGTGGACTCCTTCATTCGCCGCAGGTAAGACCCTGCCTCTCAGGGCCTACCATCCAGGGGAACCACTGACGGCCGTCCTTCTCAGGGCAGCCGTCACTCAGACCCCTCACTGCGGCTCTCTATTCCCCTCTTGGGCTCGGCATCCCCACTCGCACGGCCACCCACGATTGTGGTGGCCCCTAGACACCCCACCTGGGTGTATTCTCGGCGCTTCTCGGCGTTTTTTACACGCCCGCGCCAGCCTGCTACTTTCCGCGGCCGCCGCGCCTCAGGAAAGTCCGCGGCTTCAGCCGCGGCCTACCGGCGCTCCGTCCGTTTTCTCCCTGCGCCTGCCACCAATAGTGCGGGTCTTTCTGATTATCGCCCCCGCACCCCCAGAGGTCCCCTCCACCCCCCTGCTAAGCAACCAGATTGGGGGAATCATTTTCTTACCAACCTGGTTGCCCCCCCAGCCTGGGTCCTGTATCTTTGCCTGGCGGCCATCTTGGTGCACCCCAGCAACAGTGACACCCAGCATCCCCCCCCCCCCTCTTTTTCCCCTCATTAAGTTCAGCAGTCTTTGACCCAGGGCTTGAAGCCGATCGCCTTTAGGGATCAGGAAGGAATTTTTTTCCCTGCCGCAGCACATTGGCCAGCTTGCCCAGGGTTTTTTTGCCTTCCTCTGGACCAAGGACTGCTGAGAGCGAGGATTCTCCGAATCCTCTCTCACCGATCACCCGCACCCCCGCCCACGGTGACTGGCAACAATGGTTAAATTGCGATACTCTGCGGAAACCATTTGGGGTCTGAGACAATTCGCAACAATATTACCTGCCGTCACCAAAAAAGCCTTAAAATCAGATCAACTTTTGAGAATCGATCGACGATCGATCATCAAAAATTTCAACCATTCAACACAGCTCAAGCACATATCATGTGCGTTGCTTAACACTAGATCAGCAGTTAAACACCGATCAGAAATCCATGATTTCTTACTACAAAACGATCTGGACTGCCTCTTCATTACAGAAAGTTGGCTGTCAGACGATTGCAACACCATTCTTGGAGAACTGGTACCAGCAAATTATCGTATCCTAACGGAAAATAGAATAGGGCAAAGAGGAGGAGGCCTGGCGGTGATTCATAAGTCTCATATTGCAATCACTAAACCGGTCCTTCAAAATCCTCTACCTTTTATGGAAACTCTTACGCTTCAACTTCAAGCTCACTCTCAGGAGACCGTTCACATTCTCCTCTGCTATAGGCCCCCTGGGCCCAAATCGCATTTGATTTCAGCATTAACGGAGTTCATATCCACTTACTCCCTTAACAGCAATCATCTTTTGCTGCTCGGGGATTTCAATTTGTGGGCCAACTCCTCACAGGATCCCATCGCGGATGCCTGCATCGACCACCTGGAAGGGTTAGGTCTTCAGCAACTTATATGCGGACCCACGCATGCTTCAGGTCACACTCTCGACCTAATTTTCAGACAAAATCTGAAAATAAACATTCTGGGTATTGAACCTTTGCCATGGACAGACCACCATGCAATTAGCTTCATAATTCCCAGAATTCCACTAGTCATGAAAGTACCCAAGCCGGTGACTATACACTGGGCTAGATCTCAGAGGAAGCTCCACTCGGAACTCTTCAGATCTACCCTGGGAAACCGAATTGGGGCTATTCCTCCTCAGCTAGCAGCCTCAGATACTTTGGATGCCATAAATGCAGCTCTGCTACAGTCAGCCGACTTAGCAGCACCAAAGCGCAAAGTCCGCAGCCGGGCAAAAAAGTCCAGCTGGTTCAATAACCAGCTGTCGCTATTGAAGCAAGAGCGCAGAAGGGCGGAAGCCGCCTGGATAAGAAGTCCTTCAGAAGACCGCCTCAACTTCTACAAAGCAGTAACTACACGATATCACAAGGAAATTTTCAAAGCCAAGAAACTTCACTTTTCCACGGTGATTAACAGCGCAATGAATCGCCCACGTGAACTCTTCAGGATGGTCACCCAGACCATGAATCCGGGATGTCTTGAAGTCCCCACTTCAGACACCCAAGAGTTCTGCAATGAACTATCGGATTTCTTCATCAACAAAATTGAAAAAATTCGGGTAAGTATTCGGCAAAACAATACTCCACTCAGCCCCCTCTTCAATCAAAACACCGACGGAACGCCTCTACAATCAACTAAGTTCACTTTGGAACCCATCTCCATTGATACCACAAAAAAATTCATTGGTGCGCTGCGCAACAGCACAGCACCCAATGACATCATTCCCACCAAGCTACTGAAGGAATGTGCCGACATCCTGGCGCCTCCGATCACACAGCTTATAAATCAGTCATTTAAGGAAGGCATAGTGCCTTCCCTGCTGAAAGAGGGCACAATCCTGCCGATCTTGAAAAAACCTAATTTGGATCCTATGGACCCAACTCACCGCCGTCCCATAACAGGTCTAAATGCTCTGTCCAAGATAATGGAGAAAGTGGTGGTAAATCAGCTGCAACAGCATCTGGATACCCACAACCTACTCGATCCATTTCAATCCGGGTTCCGTCCCGGACACGGGACAGAAACGGCCTTACTGAAAATATGGGATGATGCGCTCGAGGCCGCAGACGAAGGAGAATCGTGTCTCCTGGTTCTGCTGGACCTAAGCGCAGCCTTTGACACAGTAGACCATAAATTGCTACTGAGACGACTAACAGAAGTCGCCGGAGTCTCAGAAGATGCCTTACCATGGTTCTCCTCTTTTCTCGGAAACCGTTCACAAACAGTGAAACTGGGATCTTTCACGTCAGAAAAACGCGCGGTGCCATGTGGGGTCCCCCAAGGATCCCCCCTATCACCGGTGCTGTTTAATATCTATCTTCGTCCTCTCTTTGATATTATCAGTAGCCAAGAACTACTCTATCACTCGTATGCAGACGACACGCAGTTGTACTTTCGCATCTGCCAAAAAAAGGATCATCATCTCAGATTAGAGAAATGTCTCTCTTCAATAGAAAACTGGATGACTAAGAGTTATCTCAAACTCAATAGCGCTAAAACAGAACTCTTTATGTTCAATGCCAGTCGGAAGAGACAACCGACAACTAACTGGACACCTTCGCCCATCCTGGGTCAGACCATCTCCCCTAGCTCCAAAGTCAAAAGTCTAGGAGTCACGTTTGACACCTTCATGACAATGGACGCACAAATAGGGTCAGTAGTCAGCGGGACGCACCATTTGATGCGCCTTCTACGCAGACTTATTCCATTTATTCCCAAAGAAGACATAGCAGTCGTGGTGGGAACAATCGTGAATTCCAGACTGGACTATGCAAATGCCCTTTACCTCGGGCTCCCCAAGTACCAAATCGCTCGTCTTCAAGTCGTACAGAATACGGCCGCTAGACTTGTGACTGGGAAAAAATCTTGGGAATCAATCTCACCTTCGCTGAGATCCCTTCACTGGTTGCCAGTGAAAGACAGAATTGCATTCAAAGCACTCTGCCTGACACATAAGTGCATCCATGGGAAGGCTCCTCGATATCTTTGCGACAAGATCAAAACGCACAATTGCAACCGCATTCTGCGATCCACCGACCAAAATCTGGTCAAGGTTCCTAAAACCAAATACAAGTCCAAAGGAGAAAGAAGGTTTGCTTTCCAGGGCCCCAGGCTTTGGAATGCTTTGCCAACCAGCATTCGGTTGGAGCAAAACCACCTGTCTTTCAGAAGGCAGATCAAAACCCTGCTTTTCTGAAAGGCATGAGACACTAACAACTAGCGCCCAGAAGCGATTCAGTTCGCATGTGCCGCGCTATATAAATTTTTCATTCATTCATTCATTCACACCAGACCATTGAGTCTGTCGCATTCAGGAGACCAATCCAGATGGCTGTGGTCACTCAATAGGTAGTATATGCAACTATAAGTCTGATGTACATGGAAGAACTGGGTATAATTGCGAGACTTGGCATACCTCACCCTCCAAACGTCCACAAGATGCAGATCATAGAATGCACATTTTCAAAGACCTCAGTTTGGGGAATGGGATACACGACTGCGAGGTGGAAGAATCCAAAAGTTGTTGTCGAGGGTTGTTGCAATTCCCACCCTAGATGAGCTTAACCTCCATAAATCCGGACAGAATCGTCAAATACTGCAAAGCAGATGGCACTTGATTGATATTTGGTAGGTAAATGTTGGCTAATGTAAATTTTGGGACCCCATAGCAAGAATTTCATAAAAACGCATATCAAGCACTTCTATAGGGAATGTCTTCTAGAAAGCAATAGATACTCCCTTGGCTTTCTGGGTTGGGTTAGTACCATGGAACCATATGCTGAAATACCTGTTGGAACAGGAAGGGGTGGAAGCAGAGTTAAAATGGGTCTCTTGTAGAAGAGGCGCACTAACTTGGCGTTTGTGCATTTGATAGAGGATTTGTCCTCTTTTGGAGGCAACATTGAGGCCATTTACATTGTATGAGCCAAATTGTAGCCAGGGTGAGAAATCACTGTGTGAGCCGTGATGGAGTGACGAGAAGAAAAATAAGAAGAAAAAGAAGAGCGTGAAGTCTAAGGGAAAGTTGGGGAGGGAGGGGATAGATTGTTTGGTCAGAGAAAACACCTGGGGAATATGTCTCAAAAAAAAATACTAAAGCGTACGCAAAAGCGTAACACTTCGTGAAAGATCACGTGGTAGGCACAAACTGTGCCAATCCTATTTAGTGAGAGGAGACGAAGTTAGAATAGTTGAGTTGTGATCCCAACAACTTGGCAGGCATTATAAAATGTACATGTATCACACCCATTGACCGTGACATCTATTGTTTAACATCTTGGATACTAAAGAGCACAGTGTATATCTTGGTCACATTTCAGAGAAACGCTGCGTGTGCCCAATCGTAGTCCTTTATCGCCACTGGCACCATTGGGTATAATTGGGTATAATTGGGTACCATGGGTATAATCGGTGAAGAACAGGATATAAGCAGGCTGGGGACAAAAGAAAGGCACAAGTATTCCTGTGTGGTCATGCGTGAGTTTGAATACGCCAATTACTACATCTATAACAGCGTTGTCTACGATCGTCATAGTTTAGCTCAAATGGCAGTGTAAACACACATTAGTTACTTTTGATAAGGTCTACTAGTCCCAAACTACAGGGACAGTTAAGTCCGGCACTGAGGAAAGACTTGAAAGCCAAAGGACCGTAGTCTGGAAACACCAAGTGAGTCTGTGGGTCGGCTGCTCCAAAGCGACAATGGGAACAATCCCTAGAGAATCAATGGTTGGCTCCGTTTGGGCCCAGACCGCGTCCTCCTCAAAAGATTCAGAGGTGATAAAGACCTAAATGATAAGACGACACTTGTAGCAGTCATGATGTTATCAGTTTATTCAATATGGGGAGTGTATACGGTGAAGGCCAGGGCGGTCTGGTGCCAAACAGGTCCCCTGTAAATTAATAAGCAATAGCAACATTGATAACTTCCCTTCCAGTGCCCCAGTAGGCACAACTGTACCAGCCAAGGGCAAGAAAAGAATCCCTGAGCCAAGCAAGACCGCTAAATCGTCAATAGCATGTAATTGCAACAATGAGCAGGAGTCAAAGGGAGGGAAGCATAAGTAAAAATAATAGTTAAGGCAAACCTGGCTGAAGTCCAGGACAATAACTATAACCTTCTTGTAGAACACAAGACATTGAAATAGGAACCAGTTCAGGTCGTATTTAAAAGAATACAGGTTCGTTTTCCATTGACATTGTAGGACCGGAGAATACCAATCTAGATCTTGGGAGTCTACGGCTTTACGGGGGAGAGCCCAGGCCCAGCAGCCTCTGGAGGGTTCAACCAGTTCGGGACGTTGATAGGGTCTTGGTCCAGGAAGAGGAAGGAAGTTGGTCCGGATCTGACAGGACAAATTTGTGGTTATCATCCCGATTTTTAATTTGATACTGAAGGGGTGGCCTCAAGTGTAGGTTGCACCGACTTGGCAAATCAAATCCAGCAGTGGGCGGACCACTTGCCGCATGTCCAGCGCGTTGCGGGAAAGATATGGATATGGGTGTATTGAGGATCCATCAACGTCCAGTGGGCCCAAGTGCCAGGCCTTGTGCAAGATCTCTTCCTTCAAGGTATAGTACCTAGAAGGATGGCAACGGATATCGCAAGGGCGGTCTCTTCGGTCACCCCCCCACTTTGTTCAGTTCAATAGGGGATGGAACTTCCCTGCCCAGGACCTGATTGAGGATAGAAATGATAGTGGGTTTGAGATCCGTACCTGAGGTTGTCTCCGGGACACCTTGCAGCCGGTTTCTGCAGCTCTGGTTATCCTCTAATTAGAGTTGGTGTTGCCGTAAACGGTAGAGATAAGTCGTGGATGCCGTTTCAAGTGCTAATATACGGGCTGTATGGTCGTCTTAGGTGGTAGCCAGGGCAGACACAGCGGTCTCTGATGCTGAAACCCACTGTTTGAGGGCATTCAGTTCAACATGGAGAGAAGTTTACATCTTGGATGCCAGGGACTCGGTCAGCCTGGACGGCAGAGAGAAGGGATGTGGAGCCTGGAGCTCCACCTGAGGCTGGGGGGGGGGAGGGGTTGAGCAGCTCTGCTGGGAAAGTATTTTGTGGTAGGGGACAGTGCTGATCCGGTTAAGGGAGCTGGAGGGTCCATCAGTGGAATCTAGTGCTCACCTGAGTTATCGCCAATTGGAGAGGAAGCCGATGCATTCAGGGGAGGAGTCTTGGGTTTGCCTGGAGTTTGGCTGGCCACCAGTTTCTTACCCTGTACGGGAGTCTTGTGAGGTTGTAAATAGCAGGTAGCGCTGGATAGTGCCTTGCTGTAGTTCAACAAAGTCAGCAGGGTTAGAGCTAGAAGCCGCCATCAGCAGGTCTGGTGTGAGTAGCACCAGTAGAACACAGCCTGCCTGCAGTTGTTGCGAGAGCACAGAGCTCAGCGGTACATGTCTTCAGACGTCTATTGTCAGCAACGCCCCCCCATAAGTGAAATAGTAAAGCAGCTAGTACGACCTGTCGCACAATGAAATGAATGCTTGCTGCAATACTAGTGTGGGGCAACGGTCTGACAGAGTAGGGAGCTCCAGTGACCATAGATATAGTGGGTCAGGCACAGAGGAGTCAAGAGGCCAAGTGTGTTTGCTGGAGTGTAGCAAGATGGCCGCCACTTCTAGGACTGGAGCTGTTGTCTGACCTTCCAGGCAGCCGTTGGAGCAGGGGAGTGGAGTGGAGTGCTGGTTTACAGTCTGCAGACAGCGGTGTGGCAGTCTGGGCAGCTCCAATGGCTAAGGAAGGAGTGAGCTGCGGCCAGGGGAGAGTGCTGGGTTCGGGTGGAGCAAGATGGCCGCTGCACCTCGTGCCGAAGCCGCGGACTATCTGTCAGGTGGCTATTGGGGCAGAGAGGCACCTCAATACTGTGTTGGGGTGACACGCTGGGAAGCTCTGGGAGATTATGCAGAGAGCGAAGAAGGTAAGGTGGAGAAGGTAAAAGCAATATACTCGGCTGGATGGCAGGAGCTCTCCCCTGACATGTTCGTTCAAATCGACATCGGGTCCCTCCCTCCTCCTCATTGCCAGGTTTTTTAATTCCACAAAATTTGTTGGATATTTTTTGACTTGCCCATGTGGACAATTTAAATCTTTCAGAGCTCAAATTGGGGATTATTGCTATTGAACTAGAAAGTACCAACTATAGTGTCCTCGAACATTACAAGAAAAACATGGAAAATCCACAGAAGGATTAAAAGTGTGGATTATTAAAAGTATCCTAAATAATGGTTCTAAAGCTGAGCGCCTTAAATTGTAATTTTTACACACAACACATTAACCCCTGGTGGTCTTAATGAATGAATGACTTGTGCAACTCATGCTGAACGAACTGAATCGCCTCTGGGCGCTTTTTACCAGCCAGAGTCTGCTTGGCTGGTGCGGTCATTTTACCCCGTAGGATCGTGACACGCTTGGGACACAGTCATACACACAGATATATATACTGGGCCAATTTGGACAAGATCCAATTTACCTACCAGCATGTCTTTGGAGTGTGGGAGGAAACCGGAGTACAGCATGCACAGGGAGAACATGCAAACTCCAGGCAGATGGTGTCGTGGTCGGGATTCGAACCAGCGACTCTTTCGCTGCTAGGCGAAAGTGCTACTCACTGCACCACTGTACTGCCTCTTAATGAGGAACTTGATCTCAGTACTGTGATTTATTTGGTCCAGTTGAACTTCCTCCTTGTTGAGATGCTTTCATCATCCACATACTCTAGAGCAGACCTCACTAAATGGCTAACCATGGTCCATATCCGGACCACTGTGATTGCACCATTTTAAAAGCCACTTCTTTCCCCACCCTCTGCTGCTGCTGTTATCACAACAGAGTGTAGAGCAAGAGGCAGGACAATTGTGGACTGAGAGCAGGAGGCACAGCATTGAATGGAGGGGAGCTGGAGCTGACAGGGTTAACTTTTCTTATTAACCGGCAAGTGATTGGTTGCTAGAACTGTTCTGCATCCTAGCAACCATTCACCTGCTGGTAATTTGAAAAGTTAACCCCGGCAGCTCCTGCTCCTGACCTCCATCCAATGCAGAGGTGTAAAAATGTTAAAACCGCTTGTCCAAGGGACTAATTTGGGGTCCCAATCTACTTGTCCCTCATGACAATCTTTAAGTTTTTTTTTACCCAGGATGGAAAATTATGAAGAGTTGATTTAATTTTTTATGTTTAGGCAGAGGTGCATTTAGAAATATCTGGGGCTTTTAAAAACAAAATGGGCATTATGGCAACCTAAACTTCTGAATGTGTGTGTGTGTGTGTGTGTGTGTGTGTGTGTGTGTGTGTGTGTTTTTTTTGGGCTAGAATTTTTTTTTAACCCCAAACATTTATATATTTTTAAAGTAGACCACCACCTTCTTTTTTTTTTTTTTTTTTTTTCTGTCACCTGCATCGCATGTTGGCACATTATGTTTAACTTTCCTTCAAAATGAAGCCCTTCCAGTGTGGAGATGTCAAAGCTGCAGGCACATCTTCACCTGTCTTTCTTCCAGGTTTGCAGACACCGGCTGTGTGACTGGCTGGACCCGTGATGACGTCACGCGCGGGAGACACATTTTTCAGCACAGAGTTTTGAAGGAGCGCATGTGCCAGTGTTGTCACTGGCTGCATGTACAGTAAATAAACTGTGCACGTTTAGGAGATATTCACACTACCTATAGGTAAGCCTCATTGTAGGCTTTACCCATAGGTAAAAGTCAGAGATGGGAGTTTGTTGTTTTGGGCACTAATAGAGCATAATTTGCTCAATGTTGCGCCATCTTTTTTTTATAGTATGCCCTTTGAATATTATGCCTATGGCTCTGAACATCTGACACTGCAATGGTTAACAGTTTTAGAACTGCAGACAGAACAGCAGTAAAGATGATCCATTGGGGACACTCTCCCTTCCTGCTCCTCCTCCATTGAGAAAAGATATTTAATTTATTACACTGCTTGTAATATGATCTCTAAATGAAGGAGAGAATCCCTTTGACAACGTTTAGAAGGTTCTCCTGCATTCATAGAGCATGATATTCTCGATGTTTGATATAATAATGTGTAATCGATGAACTTTTCTCAGTAGAGGAGGAGGAATGAAGGTGTGTGTCTCCATTGATCCATCTGTACTGCTGTTCTGCCTGAAGACCTGAACCTGTAAACCTTTGCAGTGCCAGATGTTAAGACAGGAGGAGGACAGGCATCTCTCCACTGGAGTTTTTTTGTAGATCCAGCTTTCTGCACAACCTGGCACATGCTTCATTACAGGTAAGTGACATGACTAAAGCTGTAGGGATTTTATTTAGCTAAGCTAAAGCTTTTATTTTATTTCCTCCTCTGACATGCTAACAAGCAACACAAGCATAACCGATACTACGAGGAGTTGATGACTTTGTCGTGTGGGGAGCGTTGGAGGAGATACGGGGTTACACACTTGGTACATATCTTCTCCGGGGGCCGTCTGCTTTCGTTTGCGGAGCTCCGGGAGAGATATGACCTCCCTCAGACAATGTATTTCCACTACCTGCAGCTGAGGCATGCCATCAGAGCCCAGGCTGGAGACAACCCTTGGACGTTGTCTCCTGCCCCGATCTTTCACTTCATGACTGGGATAACCAGCTTCAGAGGCTTTATCTCAAGCTCGTATGCCATGTTACTGACGGCATTTTTGCCGGCCCTTCCTTCTAGGGTGGTGGACTCCTGGGAAAGGGATGTGGGTGAATTTGAGGAAGAACAGTGGGAGGAGACGCTACTGGCCATACAGGGGGCTTCGCTCAATGTAGCACATCGTCTGTCACAACTATACATTGTTTTACGAGTACATTTTACCCCGGCCAGACTCCACAGAATGGGTCTGGTCGAGGATGACAGCTGTCCTAGATGTGCCAGGGACCATGGAGACCTCATCCATTTGATGTGGCGGTGTCCCAAGCTACATCTATATTGGACGGGGGTTCTCAAAACACTGAATGACGTATTTATGACTCAGATACCACAAAACCCCAAGGTATGTATCTTGGGGCTTGTAGAAGACCTTCCACTGGAGGATAACCCTAAAAAGGCTGTTGGTAGGGCCCTTTTCCAGGCCCGTAAACTCATCCTTAGACACTGGAAGGACACAGAACCCCCAAGGCTGGGGGAGTGGATAGCCCAGATGGGATTCACTCTTCGAGCTGAGAAATACATCTATCAGCACAGGAAACGGGGGGGTAGGTTTGAGTTGCTATGGGCCCCGTGGTTAAATACACCTGGATTAGCCCCACTTGAACTGGTGCTAGACCGGCTGCTCATATAAATGACTGGTGGTGAGAACTTAAGACTGATTCAGGGGCACGCTATGAAAAAGGGAGGAGGTGGGGGTTAGGAGATAGTTCCTAAGGGTACAATGGAGTGGATCCCAGAGTGTGAGTGCGCATTGATTTTCGCAAGTCATAAAAATGCAAACTGTGATGGTTTAGTGGGAGGAGGAGGCAGCATACCAGAAATGTTGTGTGGTTTCGTTCTTTTGTTTTTTTTTTTGTTTTCTTTTTGTTTTTGTGTGTTATTATATCATTTAGCTGACTTATCTGGATGTACAAAAAGTGGATATGTCATGTAATGGATATATTGTCTGTACTCTGTATGTCTGTCATATTTTTCAATAAACATCCTTTTTTGAGAAAAAAAAAAACAAGCAACACAAGCAGATTTTTATATATATATAATACATACAATATATAATATATACATACATGTATGTGTGTGTAAATGGAATGTTCTGATACTAGAAATTGTGCTTTAGTAGATAAAATACATATGTCTTGAGACCTATATGTTAATTAGTGGGAATGCTTAACCACTTAAGCCCCGGACCAATACGCTGTCTAAAGACCCAAGGTGTTTTTACAATTTGGCAATGCGCTGCTTTAACTGGTAATTGCGCGGTCATGCAATGTTGTACCGAAACGAAACTTGCGTCCTTTTCTTCCCACAAATAGAGCTTTCTTTTGATGGTATTTGATTGCCTCTGCGATTTTTATTTTTTGCGATATAAACGCAAAAAGACCGTAAATTTTGAAAAAAAATGATTTTTCTTATAATAAAAAGTAAAAAATATCGAATAAACTAAATTTTAGTCAAACATTTAGGCCAAAATGTATTCAGCCACATGTCTTTAGTAAAAAAAATCGCAATAAGCGTATATTTATTGGTTTTCGCAAAAGTTATAGCGTCTACAAACTAGGGTACATTTTCTGGAATTTACACAGCTTTTATTTTATGACTGCCGATCTCATTTCTTGAGGTGCTAAAATGGCAGGGCAGTACTAAACCCCCCCAAATGACCCCATTTTGGAAAGTAGACACCCCAAGGAAACTGCTGAGAGGCATGTTGAGTCCATTGAATATTTTTTTTTTTTTTGTCCCAAGTGATTGAATAATGACGAAAAAAAAAAAAATGTTTACAAAAAGTTGTCACTAAATGATATATTGCTCACACATGCCATGGTTATATGTGGAATTGCACCCCAAAATACATTCTGCTGCTTCTCCTGAGTACGGGAATACCACATGTGTGGGACTTTTTGGGAGCCTAGCTGCATACGGGGCCCCAAAACCAAGCACCGCCTTCAGCATTTCTAAGGGCACAAATTTTTGATTTCACTCCTCACTACCTATCAAGGTTTCGAAGGCCATAAAATGCCAAAATAGCACAAAATCCCCCCAAATGACCCCATTTTGGAAAGTAGACACCCCAAGCTATTTGCTGAGAGGCATGTCGAGTCCATGGAATATTTTATATTTTGACACAAGTTGCGGGAATATGACAAACTGATTTTTTTTTTTTGCACAAAGTTGTCACTAAATGATATATTGCTCACACATGCCATGGTTCTATGTGGAATTGCACCCCAAAATACATTCTGCTGCTTCTCCTGAGTACGGGGATACCACATGTGTGGGACTTTTTGTGAGCCTAGCCGCATACGGGGCCCCGAAAACAAAGCACCGCCTTCAAGATTTCTAAGGGCATAAATTTTTGATTTCACTCCTCACTACCTATCACTACCTATCACAGTTTTGAAGGCCATAAAATGCCAAGATGTCACACATCCCCCCCAAATGACCCTATTTTGGAAAGAACACACCCCAAGCTATTTGCTGAGAGGCATGTTGAGTCCATGGAATATTTAATTTTATGGCCCCAAGTGATTGAATAATGACCAAAAAAAAAAAAAGCCGCGTACGGGACCCCGAAAACCAAGCACCGCCTTCAAGATTTGTGTGAGTGAAATCAAAAATTTGCGCCCTTAGAAATGCTGAAGGCGGTGCTTGGTTTTCGGGGTCCCGTACGCGGCTAGGCTCCCAAAAAGTCCCAAACATGTGGTATCCCCGTACTCAGGAGAAGCAGCAGAATGTATTTTAGGGTGCAACTCCACATATAACCATGGCATGTGTGAGCAATATATCATTTAGTGACAATTTTTTTTTTTTTGTCATTATTCAATCACTTTGGACAAAAAAAAAAAAAAAATCAATGGACTCAACATGCCTCTCAGCAGTTTCCTTGGGGTGTCTTCTTTCCAAAATGGGGTCATTTGGGTTTTTTTTGTGCTATTTTGGCATTTTATGGCCTTCGAAACTGTGATAGGTAGTAAGGAGTGAAATCAAAAATTTACACCCTTAGAAAGCCTGAAGGCGGTGATTGGTTTTTGGGGTCCCGTACGCGGCTAGGCTCCCAAAAAGTCTCACACATGTGGTATCCCCGTACTCAGGAGAAGCAGCAGAATGTATTTTGGAGTGTAATTCCACATATGCCCATGGCATGTTTTAGCAATATATCATTTAGTGACAACTTTGCGCAAAAAAAAAAAAATATATATATTTATATTTCCCGCAACTTGGGTCAAAATCTAAAATATTCCATGGACTTGAGATGCCTCTCAGCAAATAGCTTGGGGTGTCTACTTTCCAAAATGGGGTCATTTGGGGGGGTTTTGAATTGTCCTGGCATTTTATGCACAACAATTAGAAGCTTATGTCACACATCACCCACTCTTCTAACCACTTGAAGAAAAAGCCCTTTCTGACACTGTTTGTTTACATAAAAACATATTATTTTTTTGCAAGAAAGTTAAGTTGAACCCCCAAACATTATATATTTTTTTTAAAGCAAAGGCCCTACAGATTAAAATGGTGGGTGTTGCAATTTTTTTTTCCACACAGTATTTGCGCAGCGTTTTTTCAAATGCATTTTTTGGGGAAAAAATACACTTTTTTTTATTTTAAAGCACTAAAACACACTATATTGCCAAAATTATTGATGAAATAAAAATTATGATCTTAGGACGAGTACATGGATACCAAACACGACATACTTTAAAATTGCGCACAAACGCGCAGTGGCGACAAACTACATACATTTTTAAAAGCCTTTAAAAGCCTTTACAGGTTACCACATTAGATTTACAGAGTAGGTCTACTGCTAAAATTACTGCCCTCGATCTGCCCTTCGCGGTGATACCTCACATGCATGGTGCAATTGCTGTTTACATATGACTCCAGACCGACGCTTGCGTTCGCCTTTGCGCAAGAGCAGGGGGGGACAGGGATGCTTTTTTTTTTTTTTTTAATATATTTTATTTCGCTTTTTTTATTTTATTTGTTAACTGTTCCTTCCATTTATTTTATTTTTTTACCATTTTTATTGTTATCTCAGGGAATGTAAATATCCCTTATGATAGCAATAGTTAGTGACAGGTACTCCTTCTTTTTTTTTTTTTTTTTTAAATGGGGTCTATTAGACCCTAGATCTTTCCTCTGCCCTCAAAGCATCTGACCACACCAAGATCGGTGTGATAAAATGCTTTCCCATATTCTCAATGGCGCTGTTTATATCCGGGGGGGGGAACATTCCCTCCCACTGAATGTAAAAGCAGTCTAGAGGCTAATTAGCCGCTAGGACTGCTTTTACATGAAAGCCGACCGCTGGCTGAAAAGAATGATACCAAGATGATGCCTAAACCCGCAGGCATCATTCTGGTATAACCATTCAAAGTCCAGCAACATACCAGTACGTTGATGGTTCTTGTTGGACATGTATTGTAATCTTTTTTTTTTCATGCAGCCTGTTGGCTGAACGAAAAAAAGATTGATCGGTGGGTATGCCCACCATTAGAATACCTCCCTTCATCCACCCACTTCTAATGATGGGCATACATGCACCATTTATATATGCCGAAGCATGGGGGCATCCTCCTGCAAAAAAGTTTATGCCGCGTACGGTCGGACTTTTCTATGCCGCGTACACACGTTCGGACTTTTCTATGCCGTGTACACATGGTCAGACTTTTCCACGGGAAAGCCTCCGTAGGAATGTCAACCGTATGTACGCGGCATTAGGAGCAAAATCGCTCCTCCGCCCCTGCTGCCCCCATGCTTCG
The DNA here is from genome assembly GCF_905171775.1 of Rana temporaria. Classification (NCBI taxonomy): domain Eukaryota; kingdom Metazoa; phylum Chordata; class Amphibia; order Anura; family Ranidae; genus Rana; species Rana temporaria. The sequence continues at coordinate 282,024,095 of NC_053491.1, read as the reverse complement.
GCATATATGCTCTTTTTTTTAACTGTGGTGGTGAAATCACCTCCTACAGCACTGGAGTCGCGGCTTTATATATCGTGGGAGCAAACGCTGTTGCTGTCAAGATAAATAAGTCCGCGCAACAGCTGAATGGCGTACCTGAAAACAGTAAACTAAATTACATACCTGAAAAGCAAGCATGAAAAAACATAACAACAATAAAACTTTGCAGAATAGAATACAGTAAAAAAGAGAAGAACAATAGAGAGAGAATAGAGAGGGAGAGAACAATAAAACAACTATTTTTTTTTTTTTTTTTTCCTTTTTTTTTTTTTCTTTTTTTTTTAACACTTTTTTTTTGTAACTGTTCAACTTTTCGGTTCCAGGTTTGGGTCTCTCAAAATGCGATGGCATCTTGGGAGACCCTGTGTAAGTGAGCCTATCCTGTGAAATGTTTCACCCTACACTAAAAATTAACTCGTGTGTGGAAGCGTTCAAAACATTCCCCAATACAAAGACCAGGATTGTCAAGACAGCGGGGACAAAAATAACGGGTGTCACGCCTAAATCCGCGCTTGGTACAGACACGACATCTTCTTTGGGGGGGCTCGTTGGGTAGGGGTACTCTCGAGGACATAAGAAAAATGCCTCTCATGCAGTCGGCTTACTGCATTTGGTAGGGGATGGTGAGGTACAGTACCGCCTGGATACAGGAGTTCTGTGATGATCTCCCTCTGGAATTGAAGGAAGGATCCATTCTGTCCTGAAGCTCTGTATAAGACATGAGCATTCAGTAGAGCCAATTGAAATAAATGTAGAGACACTTTTTTGTACCAGCGTCTTGTCTTGCGGGCAATATGATACGGCGCCATCAGCTGGTCGTTGAGGTCCACCCCTCCCATGTTTTGGTTATATTCGTGGACACAGAGGGGTTTCTCCACAACACCAGTCGCCGTACGAATTTGTACTGTCGTGTCTGCGTGAAGGGTGGTAAGAACGAAAACATTCCTATTGTCCCGCCACTTCACAGCGAGCAAATTTTTACACTTGCAGCAGGCTCTCGCCCCCAGGCTAAGACGAGCATCTACAAGCCTCTGGGGAAAGCCCCGGCGATTAGGTCGCACGGTGCCACATGCTCCAATCTGACGATCAAACAAGTGGCTAAAAAGTGGCACGCTGCTGTAAAAATTGTCCACGTATAAGTGGTACCCCTTTCCGAATAAGGGTGACACCAAGTCCCACACGATCTTGCCAGCGCTCCCCATGTAATCTGGGCATCCTTCCGGCTCTACCTGACTATCTTTGCCCTCGTAAACCCTAAAGCTCCATGTGTAGCCTGTGGCCCTGTCACAGAGCTTATAGAGCTTGACCCCGTATCTGGAACGCTTGCTGGGAATGTACTGTTTGAAAGACAAGCGGCCAGCAAATTTAACCAGGGACTCATCAACGCAAACAACCTGCTGGGGATTAAACAAGGCTGCAAAACGTTCGTTGAAATGGTTTACAAGGGGCCGGATTTTGTAGAGCCGGTCAAATTCAGGGTCTCCACGTGGACGACAAAGTGCATTGTCACTGAAATGCAGAAACCGCAGGATCGCCTCGTATCCTTTCCTGGCCATGTGAGCAGAGAACACGGGCATATGGTCGATGGGATGTGTGGACCAATACATCCGCAACTCCGGAAATGTGTGTATGCCCATGTTGAGGGTAAGGCCCAGAAAGATCTTCAATTCGGAAACCTCAAGAGGTTTCCATTCTTTGGCAAGGAGAGACTGGGGGTTAGCGGCGATGTAGGTACCAGCATATAAATTAGTCTGGTCCACAATAGATCTATAGAGATCTTCCGTGAAATACAGCGAATAAAAATCAAGTGACGTAAAGTTCGCTGTATCCACCTGAATACCGGGTTGGCCAGTGAATGGGGGAAGTACGGGTTCTGCAGAAGTGGTGGGGACCCAATCAGGATAGGCGAATTCTGCAGGAAGGGCACTATGGGCACGACGGGCCTGTCTTTGTCTTCTTCTTGGTGGCAGCGGGACACTACTTGTGCTTGCCACCTCGCCAGCTTGAACTGCACTTATGGGACTCGCCACGTCTTACTGCAGTGCTGGATGAACGACCAGGGTGTACTAGGCCGCTGGTGCTTGCCAATCCACCAGAAGGAATAGCGGCGCTAGTACTGGCTCTCTGCTCCATACGAGGGACCTGCGGTTCTTTCTGCTCAACAACATCAGAATGGGGTCGGGTACGCCTGGCCTTAGCAGGGACCACTACTCCGTCGTCCGGGCTATCTGACATGGAGCCGCTGTCGTAAACAGGATCGTATTCTGAGCCAGATTCTGTCAGATGCGTGACCTCCTCTTCTTCACTATCTGACATGCACAGAATCCTGACGGCCTCTTCACCAGTGTACATTCGCTTTGCCATTTTGGGTTTTAAATTTAGTGGTACACTGGTGATGATTCACAGGTAAAAAAAGCACCTGACTATAGAAAGGAAAATGTAGAAAACGCTTCCAAAAAAACTGTTAGCGATCGCAGGGATCAACCTGTCTCTGCGAACGCTGCAGTTGTGTGTTGTGTTTTTGAAGTGACAGTGATCGATCGATACTGCACTTGGGTGGGTTGGGCTGGGCAGAGGGGGAAAACGCAGGTGCTAGCGGGTATCTGGGCTGATTCCGCTAACAATGCGTTTTTGGGTACCCTAAACTGCTGGGTGCGCTAGTATAGATCTGATCAGATCAGGTATCGATCCGTTCAGATACTATACCACTAAGGGGGGTGTATGCTTTGTGAGTGGGTTCAAGCGGTACTGGCACTAACCTAACACTGCCTGGGGCGACGCAGACCCTGACTGACGCTAAAATTTTATTTATATCACCCGCCGGGCGATCAGAGGGGTTAAACCTTTATTGGGTTATATACGGCGGGTGCCCTGATGCTATAAACAGCAAACTAACTAACCAGCGTCAACCGTAACACTTATACGGTGATCACTGGTGAAAGGGTTAACTAGGGGGCAATCAGGGGTTAAAAACTTTATTTATGGGGGTACCTAACGCTATAGAACCTGGCGGCGAACCTAAAAAAAAACTAACTGCCTAGCGGCAACAGTGACACTAATACAGCGATCAGAAAATCGATCGCTTAGTGACACTGGCAATAGGGGGTGAAAGGGTTAACTAGGGCGGTGATCAAGGGGTTAAACCTTTATTAGGGGGGGTAGGGGGCTACCCTGGACCTAAAGGGGGCTAAAACTAACTGCCCTAACACGTTTTTCTGTAACACTGACACTAAATGCAGAAATCAAAAAATAAATGATCCCTGCATTCAGTGACACTATTACAGGAGACTGGGGGGGGGGGGCGATCGGCGGTGACTGAAGGGGTTAAATGTGCCTAATGTGCTGGTGTCAGTGTGCTGCTTGGTGCCACTTACTTTTGTGATGTCTTCTCTCCTCAGCGGTGGTCGATATGACCACCACGAGGAGAGATCACACTGTTCCTGCTTCCTGTGTTTACACTAAACACAGGAAGAGGAGGGGGAATCGCTGGGATAGGCTGAGAGCGATCGCAGAGGGGGAGCTGAAAAGGGACAGCCGCCCCCTCATCACGGATCGCTTCTACAGCTTACCGACCCGCGCCATGTAACGGGGGGGTCCCGATCGGACCCCCCACCGCCGTCAAGCAGAGGACGTACAGGTACGTACATGTGCCTGTCCGTGCCATTCTGCTGACGTATATGTACATGAGCAGGTCGGCAAGTGGTTAATAAGCATTCCCAGCATTGGTATTCGTTTTTTATTATTCTTATCCTTTATTATTCCGTACGTTTTTTGGCTCTGCGTAACAAACAAACTTTAAAACGGTCACAAAATATTCAGCTATCCAGAAATGACTTTTCTGATTGATATCTTTTACAATTTTTGTGAAAAAGCAGTTTACGTTTAGTGATTTTTTCAGAAAATGTTATCGATTTTAATGTGTGTCTATGGAGCTGCTTTAGAGTGGGTCATGTGATCATTAGAGCACAGATCATTAAAAAAATAAATTATCTTTAAAAAAGGGGGAACAAATTTCTCTCACGCCCACAAGATCTACTTGTCATACACAATTTATATATCAAAACGTAGGTATTTTTGTCTGGTTTCGGGCAATATGCTCAGTTTTGTGATACACATTTTTATTTTTGGTTTCTGGAGCTTCTAAATGACAAGAGTTCCAAAATTCTTTCCATTGACTGTCATGTAAAAAAAATCTATAAATCTCCCAGCAAAACGCACACAGAACCTCTTTTTTAAATCGCTGACATGCCCACATTTTTGAGTTTATCAACATGAATTTTATACCGATTCGTTCACAAAAGCCTTGTTTCAAACGGTGAAGTCACTGTTTCGATAGCATGTACGGTTGTGGATTTATTAAGGTTTGTTTGAAGGCTTCAAACACTCATTTTGTGTGTGTGGATTAAAGCTTTTGTAATGGTATTTTGTTTCCCTAAATAGCTTCCTTTACCTCAGTGCAGTCCTCCTCCCTTACCTCATGTGGAGAAAGCCTCTTGAGGGGGGAGGGGCAACCAGGCAAGTCAGGACACTCTATATTGCAGATAGAGAAAGGAGCTGTGTGATATTGGGCGTCCTGCTCGCCTCCTCCCCCCTCAAGAGGCTTTCTCCACACCATGGAGAATGCCTCGCATTACTGTGTGTAGTTACAGACAGAAGAACAGGAAGTGAGGATTTCTCAGAAGAAAAAGACATTTAAAAGCAAAATCAAAGGATGAGGTAAGTGAAAGAGGACTGCACTAAGGTAAAGGAAGCTATTTAGGGAAAATTTGTTTTACCTTTACAACCCCTTTAATGATCAAAAAGAGGCTTTATAAGTACTGAAAAAACACTGCTTGTATGTCCTAAAGATAGTGTAGTGGTTATGGTGAATGGCTTTGGTGCGGGCTCAGCAATTCAGCTATTCAGCATTCCCACGCATTTTCCTCAGGAAATGCATTTTCTAGTTAGTAATTCCAAATACATCCATGATGACTAAGGCCCCATTCACACCTAGGCGTTTTTACGCCTGAAGCGCACTGCTCACAAACGCCAGAGGGGAGAATTAACATTATTCCCTATGGTGACTGTTCACACCTGAACGCCCAAACGCCTGTCGCGCGAAGCTCAAACAAGTCCCGGACCTTTTTTTGTCGCGCGAATCGAGCGACAGAGGCGTTTGAGCGTTTTTTTTTTTCCCCATAGAAAGTAATGGGAAACGCGCGTATTGAGCGTATCGCGCGACAACAGGCGTTTGCTATGGGCGTTTCGTCGCTTTAATCAATAGAACTTGTCGCCCATGCAGAAGATTAAAAAAAATCTACCAACATAGCAACAAGTGATGAAAAGATGATAATTTTTCCTATTGGCTAAAATAAGAAACGCCGAAGTACAAAAACGTCGCACGACGCTGTATGCAAACGCGCAAATAAGCATGAATACGCCCGAAAAAAAACGCCCGAAAAAACGACCGAACGCCCTACGCTCAGGTGTGAATGCAGCCTAAACGGAATCTTCATACTTGTATCAAAATGTTTTGATATTTTCTTATTACCAGTTTGCAAAGTGGGCCCTCAGATGTTGGACCTCCAAGAAGTATTTTTAATGATCTCACACTCAACAATGTACATCAAAACATTTGCACGTTTAAGGTTTAATAAACAGGTGTACAAAAAGTAGCATGCCTTAGGGCACTCCTTTTATAAAGCACATCCTGTTTTGTTTCAGAATTGGTATTTACTAGAATATAAAACTGCATTGACAATACCATTTACATGGTATTGTGTTCAGTTGTTTACATTGTAGTATAAACAATGCCCTCTTTGTATGCCTAACTCCTGCACGAAATGCTGAGCATCTTCATGTTTCGATAAATATTAGTTTTCCAAGCAGTTTTTTTGTGAAATTAAAACACGCCTATAACATTTTTTAGGTTGATACTGAAGAGTTAACATTTGATTTTTTTTTTTTTTAAAGTGATGAAGGGGCCATGCTTGGCTCTGAAATGGTGTTGAAATGTGATCTTTGCAATATGATGTGCTTCAGGGATTATCTGATTACTTTTGGAGATCATCCTGGATTTTCCATTATTTGCACTAAGGTTTTTATATGTATACAATGCATTCAGAAAGTATTCACAGCGCTTCACTTTTTCCACGTTTATGTTACAGCCTTATTTCAATATGGATTAAGTTTGTTGTTTGCCTCAAAATTCTACTAACCATACCGCATAACAACGTGAAAGAAGTTTGTTTGAAATCTTTGCAAATTTATTAAATAAAAAAGGAAAAAAAATCTCATGTACTTTGGTTAATACTTTGCTGATGCACATTTTGGCACCAATTACAGCCTGAAGTCTGAGTATGATACTACAAGCTTGGCACACCTATTTTTGGGCAGTTTCAGCCATTGTTCTTTGGAGGACCTCTCAAGCTCCATCAAGTTGGATGTGAAGCATTGGTGCACAGACATTTTCAGATCTCTCCAAAGATGTTCAATCTGGTTCAAGTCTGGGTTCTGGCTGGGCCACTTAAAGCAGAGTTCCAACCACAATTAGCATTTTTTAAATGTATGTCCTTTCATCCTGCGTTTTTATAATATAAAATCTGGTCACTTACTATTTTACAATCCGCCGCCGATCCGCATAGATATTCAAAAAAGATAGTTTATAAAACCTATATCTACACCGTTGTCATTTTGCTTGTGGGCATTGTGAAGCCTACAGGCACTTACTTCCTGGAAGTCTTGGATGGGGAGTGATAATTGGACAGCGCACTGCATCCTGGGAAATGATGACACACATTTCCCAGGAGCATTAGAGGGAGATGATCAGGGCTCAAGTCCTGCGGGAACGCGTGGGAACGGAGTTCCTGCACTTTTTTCACAGCAGGAACGCAGTTCCCTTTGCAGGACTAGAGCAGCCAAGACCAGCCGAGCCACCCAAGCCAATCCTTCACTATGCGCGATGCCCAGCTCGAGTCACTGTCAGGGGCAGGCGAACCATAGTAATCCTTTATGTTACTGGTCGCTTCCTGTATATGGATTCATCGGGTAGTGTGCGGGTATTCCGTCACTTATTCGATGCCGCAATGTCTCCTGGGAGCTTTTGTCATTGTTCTCAGGAGACATTGCGGAGGTCTGCCGCGAGTTATCCCGGGATTTAGAAAGAACTTGCTTCTTTCTAAATCCCGTGATAACCCGCAGCAGACCTCCGCAATGAAGAAAAAAAAAAAAAAACATGCGGTTTAGTAATTATGCATATGAGCGTATCTTTTTTTTTTTTTTTTTTTGGTGGGGGAGTGGATCGTGGGTGGGAGTTCCCACACTTTTTTCCCCAGGACTTGACCCCTGCATGGAACACTACACCTCCAACAAGATCGGTCACTGGATGTAACCATAGTACGATCCTATCATACGCTATACAGAGAAACACTACACTTTCAACAAGACCGATCACTGGACACGGTCATAATACAACTATATATCACTCTATACATGGAACACTACACCACCAACATGACTGATCACTAGACATGATCATAATACGATCCTATTATACTCTGTACATGGAACACTACACCACCAACATGACTGACCACTGGACATGGTCATAATACAATCCTATTATGCTCTGTACATGGAACACTTTACCTCCAACATGACCGACCACTGGATATAGAGAACACCACACCTCCCCAATGACCAACCACTGCTCATGATCAAAATACGATCCTATTATACTCCAACTACAACTCCAACAAGACCGATCACTGGACGTGATCATAATACGATCCTATCATACTCTATACAGAGAAACTTTTCACGTTCAACATGACCGACCACTGGACATGGTCATAATACAATTATATATCACTCTATACATGGAACACCACACCTCCAACATGACCAACCACTGCACATGATCATAATACGATCCTATTATACTCTGTACATGGAACACTTCACCTTCAACATGACCGATCCTATTATACTCTGTACATAGAACACTACACCTCCAACATGACCAACCCCTGGCGATGGCCATAATACGATCCTATCAGGGCTCAAGTCCTGCGGGAACGCATGGGAATGGAGTCCCTGCACTTTTTTCACAGCAGGAACTCAGTTCCCTTTGCAGGACTAGAGCAGCCGAGCCGCCCGAGCCAATCCTTCACTAAGCAGCGATGCCCAGCTCGAGTCACTGTCAGGGGCAGGCGAACCTTAGTAATCCTTTGTTACTGGCCGCTTCCTGTATATGGATTCATCAGGTAGTGTGCGGGTATTCCGTCACTTCCTCGATGCCGCAATGTCTCCTGGGAGCTTTTGTCATTGTTCCCAAGAGACATTGCGGAGGTCTGCCACAAGTTATCGCGGGATTTAGAAAGAACTCATTGCGGCATCGATGAAGTGACGAAATACCCACACACTACCCGATTAATCCATGTACAGGAAGCGGCCAGTAACATAAAGGATTACTAAGGTACAGTGGATCGGAAAAAAAAAAAATGCGGTTTAGTGATTATGCATATGAGCGTATCATTTTTTATTTTTTTTGGTGGGGGAGTGGATCTTGGGTGGGAGTTCCCACACTTTTTTCCCCAGGACTTGACCCCTGGAGATGATGTCAGAATCCTAGGTGGTTTCAAAGGCAGATTTCGTGGGACCGCATAGCAACAGGCATTTCCAGATGAGTAAAACATTTTTTTTCTTTTTCTTTCTTTTTTAGTCGTAAGCTACAGTTTAAAGCAAAATTTTTTTTTTTTTGATGGAACCTCCACTTTAAGGACATTCACAGAGTTGTCCCATAGCCACCCCTTTGTTATCTTGGCTGTTTGCTTAGGGTCATTGTTCTTTTTGAAAATGAACCTTTGCCCCAGTCAGAGGTCCAGAGCGCTCTAGGGCATGTTTTCATCAAGGATGTCTTTCTTCAGCAGGAACCAGGTGTACAAAGCCGAGTGGCAATTGAATCCAAATGTCTTCAAGTTGATAGTAAAGAAATGGGGAAGGCCAAGTGTGGATCTCTTTGCGACTCAGGAAAATACAAAAATATCCCGCTTCTTCTCCCTGAACAGGAACGAGTCATCAATGGGAGTAGATGCTCTAGCGCACAGTTGGAAATTTCACCTCTGCTACGCATTTCCCCCATTTCAGCTTATCCCTCAGGTTTATAACAAAAATCCAAAAGAGGATACCACAGTAATTCTCATCACTCCCTTCTGGCCCAAAAGGCCTTGGTTTTCGTCTCTGCTACAGATGCAACTCGTATTGGCACCTTCCATTAAGACAAGACCTGCTGTTACAAGGTCCCCTGCTTCACAAAGAAGTAGCAAAGCTAAAACTTACAGCTTGGCTTCTGAGGAGCAGCTCTTGAGGAGAAAAAGGCTTCTTGGTTAGGTTGGTTGCTACCCTCCTATCTAGCAGAAAGGATACCAGAGCAATACATTACAAAGTCTAGAAAGTCTTTAACTCCTGGTGCACAGCATCCAGCATATCATTGAAACGGATCTCTTCTATCCTGAAATTCCTGCAAGAAGGAGCGGACAAGGGCCTAGCGGTCAATACCCTCAAAGTTCAGGTGGTTGCACTGGCGATATTTTTGGAAAAATCTATTTCATCAGAACCCCAGGTGATCAGATTCTTTAAAGCCCTCACCTGGTCTAGACCAATAGTGATCAAAAGCTGTCCGTCGTGGGACTTATCAATTGTTGTACAGGCTCTGACCCAGGAGCCTTTCAAACCACTTAACTGAACCTCCCTGAAAGTAATTACTTTGAAAAACGTATTTTTAGTGGCTATTACAACCGTTTTTTAGAATTCGTGAGCTGCAAAGCCTTATCGATCAGGAAGCCATTTTTTTTTTAAAAAAAATTCAGACCGAATTGTTCTGAAGACGGATCCTAATTTTTTACCGAAAGGTTGCTTCGGTCCAAAATCGAGCCAAGGAGATACTTCCTATATTTTGTTCTAATCCGTCGGGTAAGAAGGAAGAAGCATTCCATACCCTGGATGTTAAAAGAGCTGTCTTAAGTTACTTTGAAGCTACTAAAGAATTTAGTCGTTCAGACGCATTATTCATTTTATTTTCAGGGGGGCGGTCCTACTGGCTATTTCCGTTCACACTGCAGTCAGCAGCTCAGTTTTTTTTTCTGCCTAGCATAAGAGTAGGACCTGGCTCCTGGTTGGGACCATTGGTCCTGGGTATTTTTTGCTTTTTTCTACTTTTTTGAACCTGAGATCTACTATCAACTGCCAGCTGGGTGACAGGCTGGGTAATATAGATCCTTGTAGTCTCCAAGTCCGGCCATCGAGCGTGAGCAGACCTTTAGCTATGCGCTGGGTCGGCCACGATAGGCCCTGCTGCTCCAGGGGTGGCCGGTGAGCTATATGCTTTGGGGCACTCGTATGACCAGGCTACTGATGTCCGAGACAGTGTGCCGTGGCCGACAGACACCCCGTACCGATCGGGTGATGGGTCTGTCCGGAATGCGTCCAGCAGTCCCTGCAGGACGGGTAAGTAGAGTTCCCCCTGTTTCAGGAGGATGGAACAGCTGGGCATTCCTGGAGAGGTTGACTAGGCAGTCTCCCACCCTTCCTTTCTTCTCTCCCTGTCCTTTCCCTCCTCCCTATGCTCTGTGGTGGTTGCGCCTGCTGTGTACTGACCAGAGGGGCTCCGAGTCCTGGCTGGGGGCTGCGCTGGGTATCCAGGGTCCGCTCTCCATAGTGGGGTGTTGTCTGGTCTACCATGTGGGGGGCCTCCACGCAGAGGCCCAGCGTGTTTGCAGCCTTTTTTCTTGCCACAGAAACGGCCGGCGGCCATTTTGACGGAGCCGCACTCTTAAAATGCTGAAGCAGCCGGCGGACATTTTCTTGTAGCCCACACTCTTTTTACTGCTGAAGCAGCCGGCGGCCATCTTCTTGTAGCCCCAGCTTGATTTTTTGCCTCTAGTGGTGTGAATATCTCTTTGAACGACGCAAACAGCACAGGAACACCTCAGAGATGCAGGAGAACACCTCAGACAGGAAGAGGGCAGACAGCAGCGCTGTGCAGTACTTGGGTCAGGGTGGTGAGTCCTCTGGGAGGCCCCTTGGCCGATAGCAGCTAGGAGGGTGGTGTTTTTTTATACACCTTGCCTTTAGTCCCTAACGGGTGTCAGGCGGTGTGGGTCAGCATGGCGTCAGAAGCTGGTGTTTCTTCCCCAGACATCCCTGTGATAGCAACTGGTGCCCCTGCACCTGCGGTACATATGGACGCTTTTGGCGGCGGTCCTTGAGACCTTTGTTGCCAGGGTGGAAGCGGTGTGCCGGCGCAAGGGGGTAAAAAAAAAAAAAACCCTCCCCCACCATCTTCTTGGAAAAGCTCTGATTCAGACTATGGCATTGCTGTGGCACATGGCCCCTGTTCTGACGTGCCAGAGGATGTGGACCAGGACCATTCGGACAGTGAGGATGACTCTGTGTCTGGGTCAGCGCAGGAAAGGGCGCTTGTTGGAGCACTTATCACTGCAGTGCGGGATACCCTAAAATTGGAAGATACGGCAGGGGCATTTGGAGTGCGGCTATCCCAGCTTCTTTTCTCTCATCCCAACCTACTGAGGTGTCGGTCCCTTTTGGGTCCCTTTCCTTACATAACGTATTTTGATAAGTTTATATACAAAGAATGGGAACAGCCGCAGCGGGCTTTTCGATCCTAAAAACGCATGCCCCTTTTGAGGAGAATTTCCAGAAAAAATGGTTATCTTCCCCCGATTTGTGGATTCCCAGGTATCCAGGTTAAACAAGTTAACCACGATTCCGGTGGAGGGGACCCCTGCTTTTAAGGACCTTGCAGACAGGAGGGGCGAGGCTGTGGCCCGGTCCTTGTTCACGGTAGTGAGGTCAGCATTGCGGCCAGTGTTGGCCATGGCCCTGGTGTCTCAAACACTTACCGAATGGGCAAAATTGTTGCACCACGAGTTGGTAGAGCAACAGGCTTCCCCGGTCTGTGTGGAACTGGCCGACCAGTTGGTCCATGGCCTTAAGTATGTCTGGGATGCAGCCTTAAATAGATACAGCTCCCTTGCTTTCCAGAGCTTCAGTATCTGCTGTGGCGCTACGTCATCTGATTTGGCTAAAATGCTGGTCCGCAGACCAGACTTCTAAGAAATCTGGCGGATTTGCCCTTCCAGGGAGAGAGGCTATTTGGAACCTCACTGGATGACATTATTAAAAATGCTGCTCCCACAATCCAGAAAAGGTAAGGAGCCATGCCGTAGGCCAGGGCCCTCCTTTTCTGCTCAAAAGTGGGCATTTATAGATCCGCAGGTGGATTTTACAGAGCCCCGTGGCTGCGTTTGGGCTCGGTCGCGGTATGACATCACGGATGAGTATTTGGGAAGCTGGTAAGCAGCTGTGGTGTCCGTCGGCAAAGAGCTGCAAGGACACACATTCTCACTATCTCATGTCCAGGCCACGCCCCTAGCAATATATCATTTAAAGCGGTGGTTCACCCTAATGAAACACTTTTTTATAGCATTAAATTAGGCATAGTAGCGCGAGCTACAGTATGCCTGTATTGATTTTTTTTTAGCCCCGTACTCACTGTGCAATCCTATATAGAAGAATCCGACTCCCCGCGGGGAATGGGCGTTCCTATCAAGAGGGAGGATGATTGACGGCCGGCTATGGCACGTCACGCTTCTCCGGAAATAGCCGAAATAGGACTTGGCGCTTCACGGCGCCTGCGCATAGTCTGTGCGCAGGCGCCGTGAAGAGCCGAGACCTGTTCCGGCTATCTTTGGGGAGCGTGACGTGCCATAGCCGGCCATCAATCATCCTCCCTCTTGATGGGAACGCCCATTCCCCGCCGGGAGTCGGAATCTTCTATATAGGATTGCACAGTGAGTACCGGGCTTAAAAAAATCAATACAGGCATACTGTAGCTCGCGCTACTATGCCTAATTTAATGCTAAAATGTTGTTAGTGTGGGTGAACCACCGCTTTAAGTGACAAAAACTAGTTTATGGGTTCAACATGCCTCTCGGAAAATAGCTTGGGATGTCTACTTTACAAAAAGGGGTCCTTGTGTGGTGGGTTGTCTTGGCATATGGCATGTTTGTGCAGTATATTTAACCACTTAAAAATACATTTCTATAATATCCCAAAAAAATTGAAAAGTTTATGCCAATATGTTTATGCCAATATGTATTCTTCTATATATTTTTAGTAAAAAAAAATGACAACTTTACAAAAAAAACTTACATTTTTTTTGTCAAAAGTTTAAGAATTATGTAATATTCCATGGGCCCAACATGCCTTTAGCAAATGCATAGGGGTACCTACGTTCCAAAAAAGGGTAATTTGGGGGGGGGGGTTGTATTTCCCTGGCATTTTAGCGCCTCAAGAAATGTGAGGATGTAGTCAAAGTAAAAGCTGCGTACATTCCAGTATACAGTGCCTTGAAAAAGTATTCATGCCCCTTGACATATTGTTCTGTTACAGCTAAAAACGTAAATGTATTTTATTGGAATTTTGTGTGATAGACCAACACAAAGTAGCAAAATGATAAATGGTTTTTAACATTTTTTTTTTTTTTTTACAAATAAATATGTGAAAAGTGTGGCCTGCATTTGTATTCGGCCCCTTTACTCTGATACCCCTAACTAAAATATAGTGGAACCAATTGCCTTCAGCAGTCATCTAATTAGTAAATGGAGTCCACCTGTGTGTAATTTAAGCTCAGTATAAATACAGCTGTTCTGTGAAGACCTCGGAAGTTTGTTGGAAAACCTTAGTGAGCAAACCGCATCATGAAGGCCAATGAACACACCAGGCAGGTCAGGGATGAAGTTTTGGAGAAGTTTTAAAGCAGGGTTAGGTTGTATTAAAAAAAATATCCAGAGCTTTAAACATCTCACGGAGCATTGTTCAATCCATCATCTGTTAATAGAAAGAGTATAGCACAACTACAATCCTACCAAGACATGGCCATCCACCTAAACGGAGAGGCCGGGCCAGGAAAGAATTAATCAGAGAAGCAGCCAAAGAGGCCTATGGTAACTCTGGAGGAGCTGCAGAGAATCATAGCTCAGGTGGGAGAATCTGTCCACAGGACAACTATTAGCTGTGTACTGTACAAGAAGAAAACTATAAGAAGTGCTGTTTGTGAGAAGCCATGTCCCCCACATGGATTCTCACAAACTGTACTTCCACAGCCAACATGTGGAAGGAGGTTGAAGTGCTGCAATTTACAAGGCTAATAAATATAAACTAAATTATTATCCCGAAAGATACTTACGGATTCCCTCTATCTATTGCATAAATGGATTGATTGGTCTACGCCTATAATTGGCTGGTCTATTAAGACACACACACTGCTGCTGGTAAAATTAACATATTTTGTTTTTTCCCAAGGAAATAGGGATATTCCAACTTCCCACATTAAACAGCAGAATATATATACAAGAGAAATTCAAAGATGCTTATCGCACATGGTTTCATCAGCTGGTTCAATATACAATGAGCCTAAAGCTCACATAAGCATGCCAGGATCCAAAAGGTGGACAAGAAGGGAAGGCTTATTTTTCGGTATTTGCTTTTTAACATTCATTCCCCCTCACCCAAAACACCCACACTTGCCTGTCCAATCAGATGACGCCAAGCCATTCCTTTTCCTCTTTAAAGCTTATAGCCACACCAGGTGGCCTGGTCCTAGTCCTTCTGTTATGCAAATTCTGATATGCTACAAAGCTTTGATTGTAACCATGATTTTAAGCCATGTTTGCTTCTCCAACAAAGGTGCTCTGGTCAAATTAGACCAAAATTTTACTTTTTGGGCTAAAAGAAAAATGCTATGTGTGGCCGAAAACTAACACTGCACATCACCCCGAACACACCATCCCCACCGTGAAACATGGTGGTGGCATCATGCTGTGTGGATGCTTTCCTTCTCCAGGGACAGATAAGCTGGTCAGAGTTGATGGGAAGATGGATGGAGCCAAATACAGGACAATCTTAGAAGAAAACCTGTTAGATTCTGCAAAAGACTTGAGACTGAGTTGGAGGTTCAGCTTCCAGCAGGTCAACAACCCTAAACATACAGCCAGCGCTACAATGAAATGGTTTTAGATCAAAGCATATTCATGTGTTAGAATGGCCTAGTCAACGTCCAGACCTAAATCCAATTGAGAATCTGTGGCAAGACTTGCTGTTCAGACGCTCTCCTTCCAATCTGACTGAGCTTGAGCTGTTTTTCAAAAAAAAAATAGGCAAAAATGTCACTCTCTAGATGTGCAAAGCTGGTAGAGGCATCCCCAAAAAGACTTTCAGCTGTAAGCTGGTTCAGTGTCCATGCAGACTGTTCAACTTTGATTTTTATTTACAAACGTTTTGTTTTTCTTCCTTTTTATTTGACTCCATTTTGACATGCTGTGTGCGTTGGGGCATCCCCCATGCGCTTTTGTTGATGGGATTAGCCCTGCTCCTATATGTTTTGCTATGTTATGTGGTATATTATGTCCATTGTCCTTTTTGCTACATACTGCTTCCTGGGCGTCCGACTGCACATCTTGACCCCCCCCCCTGCCCGCCATGGCCTCCCTTAAGATCGTGACCTGGAATGCTCGGGGCCTCGGGGAGATGGCGAAGCAAACAGCGATCCTCTCGCACCTTAAATCTCTCCGAGCTGACATTTCCGTCCTAGTTGAGACCCATCTCACAGGCCAGAAACAAATGTGCCTTAAAAAACCCTGGGTGGGCTGGCTGTATCAGGCCCGACACACCTCTAATTCCCGTGGAATTGCGATCCTTGTAGCCAAGACGGTGCAGTTCTGCCTTCACACCCTGCAGTCGGACCCCCAGGGCAGATCACTGTTTTTAAATGCAACTGTGGGGGGGCCTTAAGGTTCTCCTCACCTTCTACATCCCTCCCCCCTTACAGTTTACTATGCTGCGGGAGGGGGTGGCCTTCATGACTCGGCACCCCCTGGTGCCGGCCATCTGGGCGGGCGACTTTAACACGAGTTAACATGAGTTTTTTAGGCAGTTCGGCGAAACCCTCGTCCCACGGCTCTGCCAACTATATACGCACATATTTGACACAGGTTCCCTCCCAGCGTCCATGGGCGAAGCCCTAATTGTACTCATCCCTAACCTGGGTAAGGACCCCCTGTTCCCTGAATCATATAGTCCCATCTCCCTCCTCCAGCTCGACGTCAAAATTCTGGCCAAAATTCTAGCCCTGCGCCTCAACAAAGTTATCCTCAGCCTTATTCACCCTGACCAGTCCGGGTTTATGCCGGGCAAAAACACGGCCTTCAATCTTAGACGGCTCCACATGAACCTCCAGGCCCAGCACGCGGATGTTGGCTCCAGGGTGGTAGTCAGTTTAGACGCCGCTAAGGTTTCAAATCTGTTGAATGGAGCTACTTGTGGGAATGCCTCTATAGATTTGGATTTGGCCCAAGATTTATCAAGTGGCTCCAACTTCTCTATCAATCCCCCTCGGCATGCATTCAGGTTAACGGCAGGGTCGCCCCATCTCACCCTTGCTCTATACCCTGGCAGTGGAGCCCCTGGCCATAGCTCTTAGGGCCCACTCTGACATCAGGGGCCTCCGCTGTGGTCGGCTGACCGAGGTTATTAGCCTCTACGCCGACGACATGCTCCTCTACCTTGCCAACGCGGGTCCCTCACTCCAGACTGCTCTCCAGGTTATCACAGCCTTTGGGACATACTCAGGGTTTCGATAAACTGGAACAGGTCCCAAATTCTTCCCCTAGATGCGGGCGCCCCCACCGCCGACCAGGCCGTGCTCCCCCTGGTCAGAGCTAGCACCATTAAATACCTTGGCGTCACTGTTTCCAGGTCCCTTTTTGACTATGTCACCCTCAATGTTGAACCCCTATTCGCACTCCCAAAACTGAAAACGCAGATATGGTCCCATCTCCCCCTTGGGGTGATGGGCCGAATCAATTTGGTCAAAATGATTCTAAATCCCAAATTGCTTTATGTTTTTTGGCAGGCCCCTCTATATCTCCCTCCATATTTAAAGCCATGGAGGCTATCCTCAACACCTTTGTCTGGGGCTCCTCCCGGCACAAACTGTCCTGGCAGGTCCTGAAGTGCCCGGCCGACTTGGGTGGCGCCACGCTCCCTGACCTGCTCTTCTACTACATTGCCTCCCAGCTCTCACACTTTTTTCACTTCAACCACTCTGATAGGGACCGGTACTCTGCCCTGGTTTGCTCAATGCCCCGGGCCCATTGTGTCACCCCTTCCAACTCCTGTTCCGCGGACCACCCCGTGCCAGTGATGGAGGGCACATGCTGTTTCACCATTGCAAGATATGGCAGCTTGCCATGCATTTCAGTGGAGCGCCCTCTCCCCACTCCCACACACCCCTTTGGGACAGCCCTTTTTTGCCCGAACTTGCCTCTGTTCCCGACCACGGTCTGTGGATTGACAGGGGCGTTATCTACCTGTCACAGGTCATGGCCCATGGATCGGTCAGGCCTTTCCAAACACTTAAAGACAACTTTGCACTACCCAACCACATGTTCTTCCGCTTCCTTCAATTCCAACACGCACTTAACACGCAGTTTGGTAGCTCCATCTCAGCCCTTGAGGTCCCCCTCTTAGTTGACTTTGTGTCGGGAACGGACCTTAAGAGACTTATCTCCCAACTCTACACATACCTCCTGCAGCCGATTGCCACTGCCGTTGCTTACCGGCTGAAAACCCGATGGGAGCCTGACCTGGGTGCAGTGACGGGGATTAGGAGGAAGCCCTCACCAACTGTAAAACTGTCTCCCCCAAGCTCTCTGACCGCCTCACCCACCTATTTATCCTCCACAGATCATACCCGATGCCCTACCGCATATCTAAGTTCAGACGAGGTCACAACCCTAATTGCCCCAGCTGCGGCCACTCCGACGCCTCCTTCTTTCACTTGCTCTGGACCTGCCCGCCCATACAAGGGCTCTGGACCCAGGTGGTCCGGTTCCTCCACGACCGCATGGGCTCTCTCGTGTCCCTCTGCCCCTGTCAATGTGTGTTGGGGCTCCTCTCGCTCCCCGAAGGCGAAAAATACCTAAATATATTTTTGCAAGAAACATTATTCCTTGCTAAGATGCAGGTCACCAGGCGGTGGATGAGGGGGGCCCCTTCCACTCTACAAAGAAGTACAATAAGATTTGGGACAGGTGGCTGGAGGACTTTTCCACCTGCACTGCGGCGGACTAGTTGTGGTCTCTGTTCGTTGAATACTTGCTCCTTTAATACACTCTCCCCCTCCCTCCCTTGCTGCTTGGTGGCCCACGACCCATGCCATGGAACATTTTTCCTCCTCGTCTTTTCCCACCTTATTTTTACATGTCCTTGTGTATGTCAAATGGTTTGATTTGTACTTGTAGTGCATGTTGCACTTATCACCCGTCTGTTCATGTATTTGTTTTATGCTCAATAAGTCGTTTTGATTAAAAAAATAATAATTAGTTTATATGATGGTAGTAATAATATTTACATGATTTGCGGTATGTGTTGTCATAATGAAATCATGGTAATATTTACTGCAATAATTTAATTAGTAGTGGACTATTTAAAAAAAAAAATCCAAGCCAAGTTGCATTAAAGTTCTTTTAGACAAGCATACAATGAATTGCAATGTGAAAGACAAGAAAAACAAAGTGGCAGAGATTACATATTTTGCATTGTTTATAATGACACTCCCAGTAGGAACACGTCTAAAGAGATGCAGACCCAGCAGCTTTCCTCATTAGTGCCCTTCAGGTGCACATCTGATAGATGATTATGAAACCACTCCCATTAGACCCACTCATCACTAAGGCTCAGAGGAACATACAGGAATTACATCAGAATAACAAAAGGTAGGAATCTTCAACAAAGGTTGTCATAATCCCTGCAATGTATATACAGTAGATCACCAAGAGTGGAGTTACTTTTTTTTTAATAGTGTGGGCATACCATATGCTTCATAAATTCTTGGTGGTATGTCTTTTTCATGTTTTATCAGGAGGAAGGTGTGAGCATAAATAAATAGAAAATGCTATGTATGAAGGTTGGCCGCAGGCTAGCCCAGGCCTCGACAAAATCCGGGCGCCAGGTCGCAATTGCGACAAATTGTGATCTGGCGCCTGGGGAAGCTTAGGGCTGCAGAAGGCCGCAAAGCCGCGGCCTCAATTGCCGGCGCAGGGCGCAATCGCAGTGGGCCCGTGCCCGCCGGTAATTGAGGCTGCGGCTTTGCGGCCTTCACAGAATTAAGCTGAAGGCCGCAAAGCCGCTGCCTCAATTATTGGCTGGCGCGGGCCGGCCGGTAATTGAGGCCGCAGCTTTGTGGCCTTCACAGAAGGAAGGTGAGGCCTGCAGAAGGAATCTAGGAGTGGCCATCTTGTGGTGGCCGTTGGCATTACAGGTTACATTACATTACAAGTAGCAAAAAACAGTAATTCTAATGTGTTTTTTCACTGCCATCTCCATCCCTCTAATTAGAACCCCCAAACATTATATATATTTTTTATTCTAACACCCTAGAGAATAAAATGGCGGTCGCTGCAATACTTTGTCACACCGTATTTGCGCAGCGGTCTTACAAGCGCACTTTTTTTGGGAAAAAATACACTTTTTTAAATTAAAAAATAAGACAACAGTAAAGTTAGCCCAACTTTTTTATTTTTTTTTATTTTGTGAAAGATCATGCTACGCCGAGTAAAATGTTACCCAACATGTCACGCTTCAAAATTGCGTTCGCTCGCGAAATGGCGACAAACTTTTATCCTTTAAAATCTCCATAGGCGAGGTTTAAAAAATTCTACAGGTTGCATGTTTTGAGTTAGAGGTCTAGAGCTAGAATTATTGCTCTCGCTTTACCAATCGCGGCGATACCTCACATGTGTGGTTTGAATACCGTTTACAAATGCGGGCGCTACTAACGTATGCGTTCGCTTATGTTCACGGGGTGCGTTTTTTGGCTCCTAACTTTTTTAGATGGCTACATTTGTCAAACCCCTTGGCTAGCCTGTGTTTGTAGGAGGAGTCTGAGGGTTAATTATCCCTCCTTCTCTGTCTGTTCAGACATTGGCTCCTATTCTTGGTTTGGCGCGGCTGAAGCACGTCACTTCCGGCTTCTCTGTAGAGCGGCGGTCAAGTGCAGCAGTTATGGTGCTTCCTCTCCCCGTGCTTACGCCAAGCACCATCGGGGGGGACCGCCCGCCTGTCCGTCGTTCATTCCGGTGTTTATCTGGAATCAAGGGGGCGGTCCACCATTCACGCCGTCCACCCACTCCTCGCCCAGGGCTCCATTCGACATCTTCGGGGGGGGGCCATTTGCCCGCTTCTCCCAGTGCACCGCTCCCTCCCAGGGCTCTATCCGGTGTTGTGCCGAGGTTGTTTCCCCTGGAGGGCCTGTTTCCCCTGCTCTCGGCTGCGGTTGAGGCTCCGCGCCTCCAGCCCTCTGCACTGCTGTGCTTCCTACTCTCACTCGGGTGCTGGTCGTCCTTCTGCCGCCCCGGGTTTCTGGGGGGGACCTCCTTTCTGTGCTGATGCTGGGAGTCCTCCCCTTGGTCCCTATGGTGTTATCATTGTTGCTCTGACTGTGTTGTCTGGAGGGAGGACTCTCCTGCTGTTGTTCTATTGCTCCTCCCACATGTTATACATATGTGTATATGTATAATCAGGGTACACACACCATCATCATTATCCCTTCCATTATGTGTGTCCCTTTTGTTTTTACCCCTCCCATTGTTTGGGGGGGGGGGGGATGTCTGAGATCCTGGGAGAAGTTTCATGCATGAGGGTTCTGGCGCCCTGTTGTGGTTGATTATGCTTTCATCTTGTTCAAGTCTGAGCTTTCCTCAGGTCATGGGCGGGGGGGTGGATGCAGGCCCGTGGGTTATTGCATACTGTGTGCAACACGCATACATTCCGTTGTCCTCATCGGTTGACGACTCAGATCCACTGTCAGTCATTTCTTGTGATGCATGCGATTTGTCTCTGCGTTTTTCTGTCTCTGCGTTTTTCTTTCAGCACGTCTGTGCCATGCAGGTTCAGCATACACCGGTAGCCGTTTTAATCTTTGTTCATTTCCAAGTCTCATTGTACTTTTTGTAGGTTCTTTGCATTCCTGGTTTCAGTTAGCTAGGGCTCACATCTTGGGATCTGTCATGTCCACAGATCCATACGGGCTGAGGTTTTGTTTTAAGTGATTGTTGACCACAATCTTCTTCGTGTTTATTTTTTACACCTGTACGACTACCCACCACGGTCTGTGGGTACACTGGCACTTAGTGTTACGTTTTAAATTACCTGTCTCTGCGCTGCAGGTTGCTCGGGCTCACTTACTACATACACTAGGGTGGGAGCTGTCACAAGGTTCATTCAGGTGCGTTGGTCTGGTCATCACTGCTCTCATCCTTGTACTTAGCTAGGCACTATGGGGTGGTGTTCTTATGTCTGGTTGTCTGTTGTCACTTTCTTTGTGTTTCCTAGGGTTGGGCATGCCGCACATTCCAAGAGCTTCACATTCACGTTCATCCCTTCAACTCCATGTTGGGGTACTGAGCATGGTAGCACTCCGTCATCTAGGAGTTGGTCCATATGTAAGCACAGCGGAGCGTTGCCACATGGGTTTCCTTTTCCAGCCACAGCTGGAAAGGCGGTACGCTTAGCATTTTTTGACGCAGATTCATGTGGACCAAATAGACCAACATCCCTTTGTCGTCCCACGAAATGGTAGGTCTGGGCCAATATCGTTATTTTGGGTTCCACTCTCGGTGCTAATCTCTTGTTTGCAAGGTTGCCTGGCCAACAGGTCAGGTTCATCAGACTATTCTTCTTTTGTCCGATCCCCAGCCTGTTCCAAGGGGGCTTACAGTCCCTTGGGTATGCTGAATCATGCCATGAGATTCATTCCTCAGAATGGAGTCTGGCCCTCCTTCCCATGTTCAGGAATCCGACTCGATTGTCTGGTTACAAGCAAAAGCATGACCCGATTTTTAATTCATGTGGGTCCGGGTTTCTGTGTGTCATCAATGCTTTACCACAGTGTGTTGGCCTCATCCGTCAACACCAGCTAACATCTATCAGGTATCCAGCACTT
The DNA here is from genome assembly GCF_905171775.1 of Rana temporaria. Taxonomy (NCBI): domain Eukaryota; kingdom Metazoa; phylum Chordata; class Amphibia; order Anura; family Ranidae; genus Rana; species Rana temporaria. The sequence goes on along the minus strand of NC_053491.1, from coordinate 282,001,993 downwards.
GGACCCCTGCACTCCTGTCAGTTCGTTGTTCTTTTTTTTTTTTGCAGCTCACCTTCTCAAACTTCCCTTACCAAGTATAGACAAGATAGGCCAGGAGTTTGCGGGTTTTACAGAGCTACTTGACAACGTCCGGTTTTCAAGTGTTCGCCCTTTCAACTATTTCGCAGGGCTCCGTGGGTCAGCTCTTGCTCCTTTTCCCCTACGTATCCTCTCGCTACAAGTAGTTTGTTCCATGCCTGTGTTTTCTTGGAAGTAGGCTTAATCCAATCAGTTACGGGACATTCATTTTGATTCTGGGCAGTTTCACAGGTTCCAAATAGGGGGTGCCTTCTTATCGTCTCTTCATAGGGCACTGTTTTTCCTGCTGTTGTAGCTGATGCATACCGGATCCTTACACTGAGGCCATCCGGGCGTGCGCTCCTGTACTAGAAGAATGGTTACCTGCCCTTCATCAAGCTTTCTTATCACACCTACTTGGTAGTGAGGGTATCGCATTTCCAGGTGAGGACTCGGACTACAAACTATTTTAACACGCTAGTTTTAACCTGTAAAAAAAAATGATAAAATTGTGAACAAACATAGTTTTAACATGACTTCTGTTTATGTCTATGCTAGTTAAGTGTATACAGACTCTAAAAATCTACTGATTTACTCTCTTGGTCTGTCGGATACAGCAAAATTCTTTCAATGGTATAAGTGCAAAAAATTCTGGTATACAAATCGACAGGTATTTTTTTCACTTATACCATTGAAAAAGTACTCACTTCCTGTGTTGTTCCAAGGATAATAATTTTATTTGTGTACTAAAAAAAATCAGAAAATATGCCAGTCCACAGTACTGTAGGAGCTGACTGAATTTCTGACAGATTAACTGATATTTGTCTGTACTTGCAAGGTCTGTAAACACAGCCTGCCATATTGTGAAATGACGGGCGGGCAGGCAAACAGCGTCTTCCTCATTCTTGGACAATGGTACGACGGGGATGCACAGCGTGGTAATTGATGGTTCGCTGTGTCCCTGGGACACGGGCCATCACTGATCTCGGTAAAGAGCAAATGACGAGGCTCTTTACCCATGTGATCAGCTGTGTCCAATTCCCGCTAATCCTATGTAAACCAGGAAATTCCAGTTATCTGCATTCCTCCCCTCATTTCCTCACAGGGGAGATCTGCACAGATAATCCGGGCACTGACCGTTCCTGGATTATCAGTGCAGCCCAAACCGTGCCCAACAGTGATACCAGTCATTGCCCATCAGTGCAGCCTCATCCGTGAAGGAGAAAAAATTACTTATTTAATTTTTTTTAGAACCAACACTAAGGAAAACATTCTTCCTTCTTTTTTTTTCAAAAAATAAGAAACCCAGTGGTGATTAAATACCACCAAAAAAAAAAGCTCTATTTGTATCAAAGAAGTTACCTGTGTTCAAATCACACATGTGAGGTATCGCCACGATCGTCAGAGCAAGAGAAATCATTCTAGCCAAAGGCTGCTTCTGTAACTCTAAACTGGTAACAGTTAATGTTTTAAGCGTTGCCTATAGACATTTTTAAGTACCGTCATTTTGTCGCCATTCCACGAGTGTGCGCAATTTTAAACCATAACATGTTGGGTATCTATTTACTCGGCGTAACATCATCTTTCACAATATACAAAAAAATTGGGGTAACTTCACTGAATATAAAAAAAGAAACAGTAAAGTGTATTTTTTCCAAAAATATTGCGTTTGAAAGACCGCTGCGCAAATGCCGTGTGACCTAAAATATTGCAATTTTATTCTCCAGAGTATTTGCTTAAAAAAATAAATATATAGTTTGAGGGTTAAAAGTAATTTTCTAGCAAAAAATACAGATTTTTAACTTGTAAACACTGATCGTCAGAAATAGGCTTGATCCAGAAATAGTTAAAGTGATTAGACAAAACCTTTTTTTTTTTTTTTATTAGTTTTGAAAGAACGGGAAGGGTTAGACCATCTGTAAAGTTTTTAGTGCTGCCCATTTATCTATTGGAGATTCACGCTTTTATTTTTACTGGTGATAGTTTTCATAGAGAAAGTGAAAATACCAATTTTTTTTTTGTTACCAGATAGAGGTGAGAACAGATTTTTGCACTGTAATGTGTCAGACAGGAGAAGGATCAGTTTTGTCCTCCTGTACTTCGTTCTGCAACTCCCTGGAGCCCACATGATTCCATTATGTGGGCTAGCTCTTATTTGTAATTTGGGCACTGCTCTGGATCTCTTTCCCTTTAAAAAAACGCTAATGGTACAGCTGAATTATCCTGAGTTCTCGGACAACTGAAGTGTTACTACGGTCGATGAAGCAGGGCTGTGAAAGATTGGCTGCACGTTGCTACAGAAAACGTTTGTTGTAAAGGTAGCTTCCTTTACCTTGGTGCAGTCCTCCTTCACTTACCTCATCCTTTGATTTTTGTTTTAAATGTCCTTTTTTCTTCTGAGAAATCCTCACTTCCTGTTCTTCTGTCTGTAACTCTACACAGTAATGCAAGGTGTTCTACCTGGTTTGGAGTGTCGTTCTCGCCCCCTCCCTTGGACTACAGGAGAGTCAGGACGCTCTCTACGTTGCAGATAGAGAAAGGAGCTGCGTGTTAGTGGGTGTCCTGACTCTCCTGTAGTCCAAGGGAGGGGGCGAGCATGACACTCCACGCCAGGGAAAAAGCCTTGCATTACTGTGTGGAGTTACAGACAGAACAGGAAGTGAGGATTTCTCAGAGGAAATTAGGACATTTAAAAGCAAAATCAAAGGAACGAATCGGAGGATATGTTGTGGAAGATAGAAGAGACCTATAATACACAGCCTAATCCTGAGAATCTTACTAAGGTGAAGTTACAGACTAGAGTAGTATCACAGCTACACATGGAGAAGGCCAAACAGCGTATTTTCTTTTGTAAAACGCGGGTGTACGAACACGGGGAAAAGGCGGGTAAGATGCTGGCATATTTGGCGCATCTGGAGGACAGACCGCCTGTGGTGGTGTCCCTGGCTGAGCTGGATGGCTCGGTGGTCACGGACCCCCCGCAGGTAGCGGAAAGGTTTATGAGGTTCTATGGAGACCTATACAGCTCCCAAAGCCACCACACTCCAAGGGAAATACAGGCCTACTTGCACACTTTGCAGTTCCCACAGTTGAAGGTGGAGCAGGTGCGAATGTTCGAGGCCCCAATTACTGCCCAAGATGTTGCAACTGCGATATCGCAACTGGCCAAGTCCAAGGCCCCGGGGTTGGATGGTCTGCCCCTGGAATTCTACGCCACTTATTCTGGGACACTAGTACCCAAATCGAAAGATGTATTTCACTCTATTTTTGAATTGGGTGTTCTCCCCCTCTCTATGCAAGAGGCTCAGATAATAGTTCTTCCCAAGCCTGGTAAGGATCCCAAATATCCTGAATCATACAGACCTATCTCCCTGCTGCCAGTCGACATTAAAATTTTAGCTAAGATTTTGGCCTCCAGATTGAATGCAGTGATTCTATCCCTGATACACCCGGACCAGACTAGGTTTATGCCGGGTAAGAACACGGCCATGAATATCAGGAGACTGTTTATGAATATACAGGCCCAGCATGACAAAGTGGGGATTAGAGTAGCAGTTTCACTCGATACGACCAAGGCCTTTGACTCTGTCGAATGGCTGTTTCTATGGGAGTGCTTAAGATGCTACGGGTTCGGACCAAACTTTATCAGGTGGATCCAGCTCTTGTATCAGACCCCCAAGGCCAGATTTTTTGTCAATGGGTGGCTGTCGGAGCAGATCGCCTTGGAACAGGGCACAAGGCTGGGATGTCCCTTGTCGCCGCTGTTGTACGCACTGGCGGCGGAACCACTAGCCATTGCCATTAGAATGAGTCCAGACGTGATAGGCCTCAGGAAGGGAGACGCATGGGAAAAAATTGAATTATACGCAGATGACACGGTCCTTTATTTGGCAGATCAGGGACCATCGTTACGAGCGGCTTTACACATTATAGAGGAGGCTGGTAAATATTCGGGTTTAAAGATCAATTGGGATAAATCTTGAATCCTCCCTCTGGATCAGTTCCCCCCCATCGGCGATGTCCCCAGAATTGCCTCTACAGAGGGTGGCGGAGGTTAAATATCTGGGGGTGAGAGTCACCAGGAACCTCAGGGACTATTTCCCTTTAAATGTAGAACCCCTATTTGCCACTATTAAAGCTAGAACCCAGGCATGGGCTAGGTTGCCCCTGGGGGTTATGGGTAGAATAAATCTAGTAAAAATGATTTTGCTGCCTAAGATTCTGTATATGGTCTGGCATGCCCCCTTATACATACCACTAAAAGTGTTCAAACAAATGGAAGCAATCCTAAATTCTTTTGTATGGGGCATGGCACATACTTAAGAACCCTACGCTGGAAGGGGGATGCTCCCTTCCAGATGTCCAGGACTACTATATAGCGTCGCAACTGTCCCATGTTTATTATTTTAATACATCGGAGGCACAGAGGTATAGGTCGTTATTGTGTAATAAACCAGGCAGCCCATTCCATACTCCGGTACAGGCAATATTCAGGACGGGACACAGGGGGTGTAGGTCTTCGCGCTTTGGGGCGGATATGCTACTGCACCATCAAAAAGTATGGGATACAGCCCTTAAAAAGCAGGACAGGACTCATCTACACTCACATATACCATTGTGGAAAAACTGATGTCTGCCCGAATTGGGTACGGTACCGGACCCAGGGCTCTGGGCGGCCTATGGAATACTTTTTCTGTCTCAGGTTCTGAACGACTCCGAACTGAAGTCCTTCTCGAGTCTCAGGGAGGAGTTCTCCCTCCCGCCACAATTTCTTTTTAGGTACCTACAGCTTCGGCATGCACTTATAACACAGTTGGACCTGGTCGAAGTAGATTTAAGGGGCCCGCAGGTGCTAGACGTCATTTTCGGGGCCGGTTCAGCCAAACTCACATCTAATCTATACTATATTATCCGACTAAAAGGGGTAGGCAAAGTGTCGCAGACGGCTAAGGTGAAATGGGAACTGGATTTAGGACAGATAGACGACACTGACTGGGGAGAGATCTTAGAGGGAGTCAAGACGTCATCCCCCAAATTCTTTGATAGACTAACACAGTTGTATATAATTCACTGCGCATATTTAACACCCATGAGAATGGCAAAGTTCCAGCCCACAAGAAACCCAGCGTGCCCCAGCCTCGTTTTAACATTTGTTGTGGCACTGCCCGGACGTACAGGCCTACTGGTTACAGGTGACCCTATTCCTTCATGACAACATGGGATCCCCGGTGGGCATGGACCCGAAATTATGTCTTCTGGGGTTGCTACCAGATGTGGAGGTTAGGGTTGTCCCGATACCGATACTAGTATCGGTATCGGGACCGATTCCGAGTTTTTTCGGCGGTACTCAGACGCCGATACCCCGCCCCGATACATAAATGGAATACTTGCCGCCGCCGAACGCCGCCCGCCGCCACGAAACGCAGTAATCCGCCGCCATTCGCCGCATCCCCGCTGCCGCCGACTGTGTAATACGGGCGGGAACATTACAGCTTTGAATAGCTGTAATGATTCGCACCACGCATAGACACTCCCCCTCGCTCGGGTGAACTGTCCAATCCCGAGCGAGGGGGAGTGTCTATACGCAGCGCGGCGCCAATCATAACAGAGATTCAAAGTTGTAATGTTCCCGCCCGTATTACAGAGTCGGCGGCAATGGGGATGCAGGTAAGCGTGACATGGCTGGATGGGGGGAGACGCTGGATGGGGGGAGACGCTGGATGGGGGGAGACGCTGGATGGGGGGTGACGCTGGCTGTATGGGGGGTGACGCTGGCTGTATGGGGGGTGACGCTGGCTGTATGGGGGGTGACGCTGGCTGTATG